>NC_058405.1:32272931-32629347 GCF_002201575.2 Neomonachus schauinslandi | reverse complement strand
CCCCCCCCCCCCCCCCCCCCGCCCCATGTAGTACTGGAACCACCACAAGAGGTAAGGAAACAAATCCTGGGCTCTTGGACTCTCACCGACAGATGCCAGACCTTCAAATTCAACACCAACAATTGCCTTTGAACAAAGCAAACTCCATTGCTGCGTATATATTCACACGTGATGATAGGAAAATTAGCTGCGAAGTAGATACGGCATCTTACGAACTATATGAAAGGGATAGAGGGAGATGGTGGTATGAAGCTGCCTTACAAAAATCATGGCTCAGATACGGCGTGAAAAGAAAAGTGCTTGTTCGTGAGTGTATCGCCTCGCTTTTCCTCCATATGTACCTGGAGCATACTGACAACAGTGATCATCTGTGTGGCCTCTAGGGAGCGGCAGACCCGGGACTCTGGCTAAGGTAAACCAAAAAGATGTTTGTGGGAAGTCTACCAGGGAACTCACAGAGTGAAAGGAAGGCTGAAGAGATGACAGGGGCTGGTTTTGGGGGGTGGGGGCGGGGTCTCTGTAGCAGGACCTGCTTACTGGGCTTGCCCGTGCTCGGCTGCTCCACTAAGTGATGCCCAAGCTTCCCCTTCTCTCATCTCATCGTTCTGCCCAAGGGGCGAAGTTCCGGGAGAGAGTATCCTGTTGGCTCATTGGTCACATGCCCATCCCCTGGCCTGTGGAGGCTCTTGATTGACTGACATACAGAGACACCTCACAAAGGGAGGGGAGACACTCTCCCAGAGGAGGTGGGAGTACTGTTTCTAAAAGGGGAAATGGACACTGTTTGCTCCTCCCTATCACCAAGACCACTGCCTTGGGTCAGGGCCTCAGAATTTCTTGCCTGGATTAACCATCCTCCTTTACCTCATATTTAAATTCTTTTAATGGTTCATCATTTGTGAGTGACAAACCAGGACCTTCTGAAAATGAATAGAAGGGCTATTGATAATTATACCGAGATAAGAGGCATAAGCTGGGACCATCTTTGGCACACTGGGGTGTGTGGTCATCCTCCTTTTACCACAAACTTCTACTTCTCTGTGCTTGATGGATCAGAGTACTATTCTTTAAGACTTAACAAATCAAGGGAAACTGAAAGTTCTTTAAGGATAGAAACTTTGTTTCCTGGGTTACCAGAATCTTATTTTCTGGGTTACCAGACTTTGTGAACTTACAAATCCTCTAGACTGTCTTTTGGACAGATATAACCTTCTGATTTCAGGAAAGCTGGAATTGGATTGTAACCTTCTGACCTTACGCAAACAAAGAGATCTACCGCCTGGATTGTCTTTTCCAAGTCCTGTTCTGTCCACAGGATAAATCACAAGGGTGCATTATCGGTCCCCATCCGTGCTCAGATCATGCCCTAAGGTTCTTCCTTAAGCAATATCTTCCTCGTAAAAAAAAGAATTTTAAAAATTCCTGAATTTTTCTGCATCATTGCATCACAGAGTAAGGATCAAAGAGGTTTCCTAGATCAAGCAGAACCCCAAGCGGACTCCTTCTAGGCTTCTCCAAAGGCCTGGCTGGCAGACTAATGAGCTGTGCTTTAATCCACATGGATACCCTTTCTGCTTCCAGCTGGGTGCTCTGAGAATTGGGAACCCAAGCCTAATGAGCTACCACATGCTACCCCAAAGCTCTGTGATAAAGGCTTGGGATTTCAGCTTAGACCATGGCCCCAAAGCCAAATGCATCCTGTATCAGAAACCAGGTCATCCGAACTGTTGTTCTCATCATTCTCCACCTTATCCATACCGTTTCCTTTTCTTGGAAATGTTTACTCTTTCCATCAGTCATTCTAGAGCACCTCTCACTCATTCATTCAATTCTAGAACAGGACTTTTATCCCTTCTCATGACCGTGTTGGCTTCCTGTACAGAATTTATGGTGCAAAAAACAAATCATAGGATGCTATGGAAATAGAAGATTTTATCTAAGTCCCAAGTGTCAGTACCAAGTACTGCACCAAAGCAATGTTATGGAAAATTATGGCTAAAAAAAAAAAAAAGGAAAGTGAGTAATGTTTATATTATGCTGACTGACACATTTTTAAAAATTTCTATAAGGTTTACTTTGTAATACCAAATGCTTTGAGAGGAAAATGAATTAACTGTGGAACAAAAGAGAAGAGGATAATTTTATGCAAGGGGTGAGCATCTATTAACCACTTAGGAAGTACGGTAGAGAGATGACCTCACTCTTTGGAAGTAAAGTAAATGCAGATGCAGTGGAAAGTGATGTGTAGTTGAGAAACTCAGTCGAGGGCAGAGCAGAGTAGCTTTTAAGTTAGAAAGTTGCAAAGTTTTTAGTAAAAGAATACATGCATCAGCACCCATCAGATACCGAGTTCTACAAAAGAAGAAAAAAATATTTCTCCTGTTAGAAAATCTACAGCACTTAACATTTTCTGTTTCTCCTCATTGCTGAAGATAATTTCCCCCCAACTCTTACTTGAGATGCTCTTCTCAGAGTCTGTGTCTATATGATCAGAGGGAAAGGGAAAGATGACTAATCATCTGGATAATTCAGTGTTATTGGTAACATGTTATTAAACTCCTCCCCTCCCTTCGGGCCCCTCCCCTGACTCATTCTCTTTTCCCAGTAGCATTCTTGATTTTTAAAAAAATTCTTAAATTATCTGCATAATTGTTTTCTGTAACTCATGTTGCTTCAATATACACAGCTTGACTGGTATCAATGAAAGTTCCTTAAAAATCTCCACATCTGCAGAGGGTATCATGGAGAGAAAAGAAAGAGGTACATATCCATTGGTTGTGCTGGTTACCTCGCTCAAATTTTTAAAATACTCCAAATTTAAAAATGGCGCTTACATATAAAAGCATCTGCACATCCATGTATCAGAATTAGCTTATTTATTCATATTTATTTATTTTTTCTATTTAACTTTATATAACTATCAGGCTACTGAAGGTCATCAAATCTTTAGGGTTTTTTTTTTTTTCTTTGTAAATTGTTTTTGACTTGATTAAAAATAGAAAACAAATAGCGTGCTATCTCTCTATCTCTCTTGTAGGGTTTAACCTCTGTGGAGGCAGGATCTATATATATTCTCTATTTACAATAAACATTGAAACTTTGTTCCCTGCTTACAGTTCACTGGGGCTCACTTAATAATTTAAGTCAAGTTCAGTGTGAATCCTTAAAAAGAAATCTTTCCATCTCCCTGAAAATGTCTTTCTAGTAAAACTTGTTTGTTAAATGACTAGAACTCTCCTAACAAATAAAACATAACCCTGATTGCTGCTCTTCCCCTCTTAGGTGATGATAAATTACTGAGGAGTAAAAGCCTTCATACTAATGACAGAGGAAAACTGACTCTTAGATCCCATCATTTTGTTTACCAGCTGTCTTTACAATTCTATAATAACCCTAGCCCACATTAAAAAAAAAACTGTTCAGAGATAGTAAACTAGATGAGAACCAAATGATCTCTGCTGAAATTAGTTTAAGCAGGGGAACAGGCTGGAAAGAAAGATTTGATCCAGAAACTTACCTATATCTCAGGCATGATATCCGGTGACCACATACTCGGTGCTGAAACACAACTCAGGAGCATTACATCATCATGACAAACTTTCATTGGCTGAAGAAACCCCAAGGATAAGACAGGCTTTTAAGGTGCTCTGTGAAAACTCCTGTTGGCTTCTTATCAAGCTATTGCCAAAATATTGAAAGGCAGACTTTTCCTACACTAATACTGTCATGGCTGAACTTACAAAACATCGTTAACCATTTCTTATGCATGTTCAGCTCCACTTTAGTCAATAGTTTTATATTTAACTCTGACCTGTTGGGAGACTTTTTTTTTCTTCTTTAAAACAATTTTTAAAAAATCTTTGTTTTTATTTAGCTTGTTTTTACTGAAGGTGCACAGTATCACTCTGTGACTGGCTCTTATTTCCCCTGTTACTGTTCAGGCCATCTTTCCTATTTTTAAACTATATTTGAATCAATAAATCCAGTTTCCTCTCTATTACTTATTTGGTCTTTATTCTCTCTAGGCAAAGAAAGCCAGCACCCACAGTTTCAAGAAAGCATAAGTGTGTTTATTTATTGTGAGCAATTTAATTGGAACTAGTGCACAAAGCCCTTACTTCCTCATTATTCATGCTCATTGTCAGTTTTTTTTTTTCTATTGAACTCTATGAGTTATTTATGTAGTGCTCATTACCATGCTGATTTACAGACCAAAACCACGTGCAAGGTTTCAGGGTGTGAGGAGATTTCAGGGACTGAGTGAAAGCGATGGAGCGATGGTCAGAGTCCCTGCACCACCTTGGCATCCATCCCTACTGCCTGGGGCAACTTCTGGAGTAGGGGCAAGTGCTCTCCTTATAAAAAGGGGAACATTTTAGCAATTAGATTGGTCATTCAGGAAGTGACAATATCTCATTACTAGTGAGTGTCAACCTTTCTCTCTCTCTTTCTCTGTCAGTTTGTCCATCTGCCTGTGTCTCTCTTTTTATCTCTTTCTCTTAAACTTCAGAGTGCAGAGAAGGACCGGGATGATGACAGGGGTGACTGAATCAGTGTCTTTTCAAGAGTCTCTTGCCTACTCTCTCTTAAGAACTTGACTCTCAAGACAAGTAAATACAGCAAACTAATACCCTGTAAAATTCCCAAAGCTTGGAACTGAGATATATGTTACTGGTGCATATCTGGCTGGCTCAGCTCTGTTGCAAATGTCCTCCTGTTCCTCTCAGACTCTGTCCTCAGCCACGTGCCTTGGAGGAGCCAAGCTACCTGTTGTAAGAGAAGGAGTAGCTGCAGAGAATATGACCTCCAGAGAGATCCTTTTACCATTATTTCTCAGACTCCAGTCTGGGGAGAACAACTCATGATCATTTTCCCATTATGTAGAATAATACAAAGCATTCAAGGCCCTAGATTATAGTTTTGAGATATTTAGGAACATTCCTCACAGTGAGCAGAAAGAAAGAGGACTCTTGCTAATTTCGTGTCTGCTAAGAAGAAGGAAGAGGAGTACCAGTCAAGGGCTCTATGATTTGTAGCTAGGATCAACAAATTAAAATAAGTCATCTTCCTTGCCCTCAAAATGTTTATACCAGTGGGGAGACAGCATTAATCCACAATTACTGCTGAAGTCTGATAAAAGTATGATAGGTATACAATACATTGGTGGGCATCTAAATGAGACTGGAAGATTCTACAAGAGGAGACATTTGAGCTGAATTTTGAAGTAGGAGTTGGTAAGCTGAAGAGAGAAGGTAAAGAATTCCCTTAGGAAAACAGAATGGAAAGGAAAGGAGGAATGGATAGCATGGCTTGTTTGAGTGACAGCAAACAGTTTTTGGTTTATGGGAGGAAAGAGCAGTGTGGAAGATAAGACTATATCAATAGATATTATCAAACCATGGAGGTTTCGTGAGCTAAGCTAAGGGATATGGACTTTAACTTGAGAACCACTGCAGGTCATTGAGGAACTATAATCACATTTGCGGCTCAGCTGTATTAGTCTAGGGGTAGCATGGAATGGGTGGGGATGGACTGGAACCAGGAATACAAGTTTGTTTGTATTTCGGTTGCAGGAAACAGATGGCACTTTCAAAGGGCTTAACTGAAGAGAGATTACTGAAGGACTATTTACAGGGTGTAGACAGGGTTAAGGATGGTAAAGCACCCAGGGAACCACAAGAGCAGGAGCCCTATGCCTATTACCAGAGAACGAATCCAATGGGAAGCCAAAGAGTAGGAAAGCCAGAAGTTGCATTAATTATAGGTTGATCTCTCGGGACAGAGAAGGGTAGAGAAACATTGAGAAAGTATCTTGAAATGGGAGGATGATGGGAAATAAAGAATAACTAGTGTAGCTGTCTAGCATAGTACTCCAGGACAGAAAGCAACAAGACCTCCAGTAAGGTAGTAGAGCTGGGCATAGTTAACAAATATGAGAACATTTAAGGAGATAGACTCAACAGTACTGGTGAGTGAGTGTGTGTGTGTGTGTGTGTGTGTGTGTGTGTGTGTGTGTGTATAGAGAGAGAGAGAGGGTGAAAGGGAAGGAGAGAGAAAATATGGAAACTTCTAGGTAGGACAATTTGTGGTTTGTTTTTTAGTCCTGACAAATGAACAACAGTTGTTTGTTCATGGGTGGAAAAGACTTTATAGATATATACTAGCTGCAGTCTAGGAAAAGTTACATTTGAATGCTTCTGGGATCTCTAGATAGAAATGTCTATTATGTCTGTCTGGAGCTCAGAGGGAAATCAAGAATCAAAGATGGGCTGGTACACTGAGAAGACATGGGTATGTTGAGGCCAAGGCTGCGGATGAGGTCCCCCAGTGAAAATGTGCATAATGTACAGAACACTGACATTTAAGCGGTAGCTGGAGTAGAGGGGTCCAGGAAGGAAAACAGAAAAAAATGTTCAGACAGGAGAAAAATGAAACATAGAGAAGAGCAGTGTTACAAAATACAGGGAAGAGAAGAGCTTTAAGAAGAAGTGGTCTAGAGGACAATTCAGGAAAGAAGTCTAGTGAGCTAAGGATAGTACAAATACCCATTAGTTTGAATGTAATATGGAGGTCATTGGTAATACTGGAAAGAATAGGTCTAGTACAGGAGTTTGAAGACTGCCTGCAGGCCAAATCTGGCCTGCCACCTGTTTGTGTGTGGTTGATAAGGCAAGAATGTTTTTGTATTTTCAAATGGTTAAAAAAAAATCCAAAGTACAATAATATTTTGCTATCCACAAGTATTTTATTATAATTCATATTTCAGCATCCATAAAAAGTTTTATTGGAATGCATCTAATATCATTTGTTTATGTATTGTCTGTGCCGGTTTTCACGCTGTAACAACAAAGCTGAGTAGTTGCAACAGAAACCGTATGGCCTGCAAAACCAAAAATATTTACCATCTGGGTCTTTACAGAAGAAGTTTGCTGACCGCTGCTTAGCAGAATGGTAGTGCTGAGGCCAAGTTATAGTGGAAGGTGCGGTAAATATCGGATAGGAATCAAAGAGCTCAAACACAGCTATCTTCTGCAGAACCTGGCTATGTAGGTAAGGAAAGAATCAGCATGGTTGCTGGAAGTAGTGGTAGGATTGGGGTGTTTGTTGTTGTTTGGTTTTGCTTGTTTGTTTTATTAATGGAGAATACAAATGCTTGTTTGAGACAAGATAAGATCAAGATAGTTTACAGGTTTGCAAGAAAGGAGGGGAATCATTCAGAAACGTGTCCTCTAGCGTGCAGGAATGAGTGGAGAAGTTTGCCCCTTCAGAGGGGATGGGGAAGGCAAATCTGGAAACCCCGTGCCTCTCCATGAAGCCGGAAGCAGAGTCATTTGCTGAAGCCTGGGAAGAGAGTGATGACACTTATGGAGTTTGAAGGAGGAAGTGAAATGTTTGAGACTGAGGAAAATGGGAAAGGAAATTGAACAGAAACCTAGGCAGCAGGACTCTGTGGTGATACCAAATTAAACTTGTTTGAGTTTCTTCAGCCGGAATAGGTGTCGGAATGGGTGTCTGAGTGGAGAAATGAGAGTTCTATCAATTCAGGTTTGGGGTCTTGTCAGGCAGGTGTGGCAGGAGTAAAACATTAAGCGAGGTAATCAGTTAAGGATAACGGTAAGAGGTTTTTACAAGAGCGGGGTCGTAGTTTCCTCCCTTATTTTCTGCTAGCGTGTGTCATCACGTGGCAGATGCACAAGCTTCGGACCGATTGGACCTATCTCATGAATAGCTGGAGAGAGACAAATATGAGAAGAAAATCAACCGTTGGGGACCAGAGTCCTCCTGGAGCTTAGAGAGTAGGGTAGTGGGAGTGAAAAAGTAGGAAGCTGGAAGGGTTGGGGGTAATAAAAGAGTTTGGACTTTATGGTTGCCTAGTGCATTAGTCAGCCTGGGCTGCCATAACAAGATATTACAGACTGGATGGCTTATGCAACAGAAATGTATTTTCTCATAATTGTGGAAGATGGAAGTTCAAGATCAAGGTACCGACAGGACTGGTTTCTCCAGAGGCCTGTCTCCTTGGCTTTCAGATGGTTGCCTTCTCTCTGTGTCCTCACATGGCCTTTCTTTTGTCTACTCACACCCATTTGTGTCTCTTTCTTCTGCGGGCACCTGTCTTACTGGATTAGGGCTCCGCCCTTATGAAGGCATTTAACCCTAATTACCTCCTTAAAGGCCCTATCTCCAAATACAGTCACACTGGGCATTAAAGCCTCAACCTGTGAATTGGTGGGGGCAGGGGACAAAATTCAGGGCTAATACCTAGGCAGAGTGCGGCTTAGGATAGTGAGTTGCTGAGATGAAGAGTCAATGAAGATCATCAGAATTGAGGCACCCCAACAACTATTACTCTCACAATAGTGGGACCCCACATTTTGTGATTTTTTTTTGAATTATCATGTTTCAGAGGGGTTTTGACTAAATATGCAAAGTGAGGCTAGTAGAATAATGATAACCACCAGTAATGATATTAAATATAATTACCATATTTATTTATAAAACAGGCAAGATATTTATCTATAAAACTTGATTATCAGCTAAAACTGTCCAACATTTTAAGTCAAGTTGAAAAGTCTTTCCTTCTGTATGTGTATGTATATATGTATGTGTGTGTATCCACATAGCTATCACACTCACATTTTTTGTTGTTGTTGTTGCCTCTGGAGAAACTTGTTTGAAAGTAAATATAATTGACATGAAAATTCACATGGAATAGTCTATTTTTTACATGGAATAACAAAAATACGGAAGAGTTTTATATGTAATAATCTAAGTCTGTAAATGGTCAGCGACATGCTTGGTTTGTGTTTTTATGTATTTACATGGCACTTATTTTCATAGCTGGTAAATGCCCGAAAAACCTAATCAGGCATTACTTTTAGTGTCATTTCTCTAAAGAGGAAACTGAGGCTTGAGAACACTATATAATTAGCCAATGGTTAGCAAAACACTGGCAGGAAAAAGTTTAGCCACTATTTTTTGCTACCTGTTTCATTGGCACATACTTAATTATTTCTTTCTCTAAGTAAATGAAATTGTTTTAAGGCTGACTCATTAGACACATCTTCCCTAGGAGGCACAAAACTGCTATTCTAAAGTGAAAAAGCTAAGATACTATCTTGTTAGTCTTCAGCTCAGAAACAGGGCAAGGAATGCTACCCAAATCTGTGGCTCAGAGTCTTATGAGCTGGAGGCTAGACTTTGGGCATGTCCCTTCACTGCTCAGGCTCAGCTGCTCATCAGGCACAGAGGGGTTTGGTACAATCTCTTCTCTCTAAACTCCTATGTGCCAATAATCTTTGCTTTCCAAGAATTCTAAGGATATCCAGGGAGCCAAGTCTGATACAATTATAGTCCTTGAATCTGGAAGATACTATCAAGGATATAACACAGTAAATAGTTTATGGGAAAGAGTGATTTCTGAAAACTGCTTTTGTATACAAGTGTGTTTGCATATGTCAAAAGGTATTGTGGAAAGTCTCAAAACTAGATTAATTGTATTTGACTTAATTCATACATATCCTAGATGAGAAAGCAATGGAAAACATTGATTAATCAGATATAATCAGTATCAAAATTCAAAGATGATTAGAAACCACTGGAATAAGAGCTATTACAAATAGATTAAAATGATCTTTTTTTTAAAGTGAGGAAAAATTGAGGACATAGAAGCATTGCCTGTGTAAAAATGGGAAGAATAAATTTAGTTATAAAAAAATAAAAAGAGGCCTGAAATTTAAGAAATGCCTTGAAACAGTAAACAAATAAAATTGATGACCCTACCACTAGATTCTATCTCAAAGATAGAGTAATGTGATATAAAAATAAGGTTCTCCAAAAATTCTTGAACTATATTCTAGGCAACATAACATGGTTATGAAAACCCTTTAAAACACTTGCAAGACATTCGTAACCAGTATTTCTTGGCTCCAACTGTAACAGATATTGAGCAGTTTCAAGATAAGTTCTGAGGCATGCCATAAATGGCAATTTCTAAGTATAAACTTTCTCATTAGGCCAAGAATGTACATGCTTTAAGAACCTGGAAAGAAAAAGACTGGAGAAAAGAATAAAATAGGAAAGACCATATCAACACAAGAACATATGTTGATTATCAAGATTCTATTTAGTGGAGAAACAAAACAAGTAAATTTAAAAACTGATGGCAGAGAATGAGGAGCTCTATCAAATTTCATTTAAAATCTGAATCTGGAGCAAAAATAAAGAAACAACCTTAGGACTGAAAAGTTAATCAATTAAAAGCCTAACTTAGGGGCTCCTGGGTGGCTCAGTTGTTGGGCGTCTGCCTTCGGCTCGGGTCATGATCCCGGGGTCCTGGGTTTGAGCCCCGCGTCAGGCTCCCTGCTCAGCGGGAAGCCTGCTTCTCCCTCTCCCACTCCCCCTGCTTGTGTTTCCTCTCTCGCTGTGTCTCTCTCTGTCAAATAAATAAATAAAATCTTTAAAAAAAAATTAAAGCCTAACAAATATTTTCCCCATTGTTACATTTTTTCCCCTTATTGAAAAAGAAAATGGCATTTAATTATTTATTTTTTTAGAAAGAGCATGTGAGCTGGGGGAGGGGCAGAGGGAGAGGGAAAGAGAGAATCTCAAACCGACTTTGCACTGAGCACAGAGCCCAACGAGGAGCTCGATCCCACGACCACCCTGAGATCATGACCTGAGCCAAAATCAAGAGTTGGACGCTTAACCGACTGAGCCATCCAGGTGCCTGGAAAGGAAAATGATTTTCTAAACATCATTAATTTAATTCTTTTTTCTGGATATTGAGTATGTTAATCTTACTTTCCATTTTATTTTCTGAATGAAGGTTCCAAGCTAGCAAAGACAGCAATACTGTTCAGCCACCTCCATTGCTTTCATACATGTGTACGCATGTATGAATGCGGGATGCTTACCTGCCTTCCCACTGCTCCTTTTTACCCTCTGTCCTATAGTAAACATTGTTTTTGAAAGTTTAAAAATATTACTACTACAGAATCTATAGATTTAATGCAATTCCTATCAAAATACCAATAGTATTTTTCCACAGAACTAGAAAAAATAATCCTAAACTTTGTATGAAATCATAAAAGACCCTGAATAGCCAAAGAAATCTTGAGAAAGAACAACAAAGCTAGAGTTATCACAATTTCAGATTTCAAGATATACTACAAAGCTGTAGTAATCAAAACAGTCTGGTACTGGCACAAAAAACAGACGCATAGATTAATGGGACAGAAGAGAGAGCCCAGAAATAAATGTACATGTATAGGGCCAATTAATCTATGACAAAGGAGGCAAGAATATACAATGGGGAAAAGACAGTCTCTTCAACAAATGGTTGGGAAAACTGGACAGCTACATGCAAGAGAAAGAAACTGAATCACTTTCTTACACTGTACATGAAAATAAACTCAAAATGGGATTAAAGACCTAAATGTGAGACTGGAAACCATAAAACTCCTAAAAGAAAACATAGGCAGTAATCTCTTGGACATTGGCTTTAGCAAGATATTTATGGATATGTCTTCTCAGGGAAACAAAAGCAACCTATAGGGACACACTAAAATAAAAAGCTTTTGCACAGCAAAGAAGCCATCAACAAAATGAAAGGCAACCTACTGAATGGGAGAAGATACTTGCAAATGATATATCTGATAACGGTTTAAGGTTCAAAATAAATAAAGAACTTATACAACTCAACACCAAAAATCCCCAAATAATCTGAATAAAACATGGGCAGAGGACCCAAATAGACATTTTCCCAAAGAAGACATACAGATGGTCAACAGACAAATGAAAATATACTCAACATCACTTATCATCAGGGAAATGAAAATCAAAATCACAATGAGATATCACCTCACATCAGTCAGAATGTCAAGTATCAAAAATACAAAAAATAACAAGTGTTGGTGAGAATGTAGAGAAAAGGGAACATTTATGCACTGTTGGTGAGAAGGTAAATTAATGCAACCACTGTGGAAAACTGTATGGAAGTCCCTCAAAAAATTAAAAACAGAAACACCACCCAATCCAGTAATTCCACTACTGGGTATTTACCCAAGGAAAACAAAAACACTAATTTGAAAAGATACATGCATCTCATATGTTTATTGCAGCATTATTTACAATAACCAAGATATGGAAACAAGCTAAGTGTCCATTAATTGATAAATGGATAAAGGAGATGTAGTGTATACATACAATGGAAGATGGCTCAGCCAAACAAAATGAGATCTTGTCATTCATGACAACAGGGTGGACCCAAAGGATATTACGTTAAATGAAATAAGTCAGACAGAGAAAGACAGATACCATATGATTTCACTTATATGTGGAATCTAAAAAATAAAACAAACAAGTAGAAACAGACTCATAAATACATGGAACAAACTGGTAGTTGCCAGAGGGGAGGAGGGTTGGGGGGATTGATGAAATAGTTGAAAAGGATTGAGAGATACAAACTTCTAGTTATAAAACAATAAGTCCTGGAGATGGAAAGTACAGCATAGGGAATATAGCCAATAATATTGTAATAATGTTGTATGGTGGAAGATGGTTGTGCTGAGCATTGCATAATATGTAGATTGGTCCAATCACTATGTTGTACACCTGTAGCTAATATAACATTGTATGTCAAATATACTTCAATGATAAAAATTTAAAAATATATTTATTGTTACATTTTAACAAATTAGCTCAAACTTAATCTTAGAAGGCTCTGGGTGTTTGGAATGAATTGGGAAATTAGTTGGGGAAAACAGGAGGTTCCTTATTAAATTCTAGGAAGGCTGAATCTTAAGAACCTTCGTGGTTAATTTCCAGACATTACCTTCTGCAATTTCTCCAGAAATCTCCCCTCACTTTGGGCTCTGATGCATGATTGTTGAGTCTTCCTAGGATCGCGTAATGCATAAAGTCATTAATCTATACTAGATGATATTCAAAATTACTCAAGAGGTTTCAGATTCTATAACACTGCAATTTAAATTTGCTCTGTGAGTCTGCCTTGGTGTTCATGTTCTGTAGGGGAAGTCTTATGATCCCTATTCAAAGCAGGCATTCTTTATGGACTAAATCCAGTTTTCCCAGGAAGGTTAACCTGTCTCCCCATCTGTGCCATACAATTTACCAGTTGTACCTCTCAGATGTGGTTACCTATAAAGTATTTTATTTTCAGTTGTAGACTCAATGTGCATTACAGAAGGAAGCATCCTCTGAGGTTTGAATTCTGGTAGCAGCAGGGATGCACATGAAATTGAGATTTGTTCTTACCTAGGGATTATCTCTCATTGGTGACTAATGGAAACTTTTTGTCATAGAGAAATCAAAGTATTACTTAAATGATTGTGGTCTGTTTATCTACTGCAGCTATATTCAGAGAGTTCATTTCTAATGTTCATTTCTTTTGTCAGGAAGGAATTTCTGTCATTTATTTGAGAATATCGTACTTTTCTTACCTACCACACATCGACCAAACACTCTTCCCTTACACAGCATCCATCAAGCGACAGTTGTCAAGGAAAGAGAGAGAGGAGGGGAAAAAAAAGAAACCTCCCACATAACTGGCAGTCTGCTTAGACAAAGCTCATGCCACATTAGACAGTTGTATTAGAAGCCTCTATTTTAAACACAGGCAGGAAGGGTAGTGCTTATATTGGTTTTCCCTATTAATAACCAGGAATAATATATTAATTTAAAACTGTATTTTAAGAGAATATGGCTCAGCTTATTTATCAAACATAACAAAAGGAACTCTTGCTGTACATATTATGAATAATTACATTAAAGAAATGCTTGACCTGGAGGAAAACACGGCATACACAGGATCTCAGAATTTACTAGAAGGCATGTTAGCTCATTTTCCTAATAACTTATTTATTTATTTATTTATTTATTTATTTATTTATTTACAAACACCAACAGAGTAGTCTAACATGTTGGCTAATTAGGTGAGGTACCGATTAGATTTATAACATTTAGAACCCTGTACAATTATGACTTTATAATTACTGACTATGGGGAGTGCACTGAGTCCTATGAGAGACAAAGCAATAAACTGGAAAGAGTTTGTTTTCCAGTTAGAAGCGTATTCTGTGGTTCCCTCTTTGGTAATTGCAATTATACATTGGCTGTAACAGTCAACCAGTCATACTTGATTTTATTATACTAAAGACCATTTTACTAGATATACCATATACTAAGATTAATTTTATATTTGATTCAGTATTCTATATATGTATGTGTGTATGGTAACACAGATACTAGACTTTCATCTGATTCCTATTATATCCTGTATAGCTTTAAACCACAATGTAAAGCACTGGTTTCTCCTTGCTCATTTAGTTCTGTAAGAGTGACTAAGGTTCTGCAGTAATTGCTTTGATGTTGGTGATGTGGAATAATTGCATTGGACTTTTGAAAAAATGTACATCTATTTGGAATATATTTAGTATGGGATTCCAAGAAGTTAAAGATGCTAAAGATGAGAAGGACTGTATGTCAAGTTATGACAGATAATCTAATTGTTATAATTATTTAACTGAATTATTATAGCTTAATTGAATTATCAAACATAATTTAATTATTATAAAAAGGTAATAATATACTATCCACAATAATATTTACTTAGTAGGGGCACCTGGGTGGCTCAGTCGTTAAGCGTCTGCCTTCGGCTCAGGTCATGATCCTAGGGTCCTGGGATCGAGCCCCGCATTGGGCTCCCTGCTCGGCGGGAAGCCTGCTTCTCCCTCTTCCACTCTTCCTGCTTGTGTTCCCTCTCTCACTGTGTCTTTCTCTTTCAAATAAAATCTTAAAAAAAAAATTAGTAGGGTCAGAATTATTTGAAAGCAAAACATCTGTATGGAAAACACAAATCCACAGGGTCCATAATATTTTAACTTGTATATTGCCTAGCTTAGTATACCTGGAAGAAAAGAAGGAAATGAACATTTATCAAATACCTACTATGATGTAGATATCATACTGGGTGCTGAATGTGCTTTAGGGCAGTTAACACTCTCCTCAACACTGGTAGGTAAAGAGGAAATGCAACTTGATCATGGTCAAGGAGACAGGATTTAGTCAGGTCTGTTTTAAAAAGCTGCTTGGTAATGCTTCTCCATTTAAATACACCAAAAGACACCTTAAAGATCATTAAGTTGGTTAAAAGCTATAAGAAAAATGAATGCTTCTCTTTTTATGGCGTATTTTTGAATATTTTCAGTAGTAATGATTAGAAGCTGAATACAGCTAAATGGTTGAACGTATATAATCTACTTCTTCTTACAGAGCATGTTTCATCTCATGACTTTCCAAACTGATTACAATACTAGATTTATCTATTAATTTCCAAAAGAAAGTAAATACAGTTATGGGGAGAGTATATAAATACCAACTTACTTGGTCCTAGCAGAGTTTGTCCCCAATATACACAGCATTTAATACCCACTACCAACTCAGAAGCCAGGGATTCTTCAAGCACTTATTCTCTTGACTGCTTTGAAGTTCTCTAGCAGATCCCCCAGATACCTTAGGGTCTTCCTTTCTCCCAAGCTTTTTTCTGATATTTCATTTCCAATCATCCCTTTTCAGTTTTACAATTTCCCAATGAACTCATCAGAGCCACAACTCTGGATTTATTGTAATGTTTGTTGATGAATGTCTATATTTTTACCTGTGTGTATTGTTTGATATATTGAAAGATTCATTTATTCAGCACACAACTATTGAGTGCTAACCATGTGTAAAGCTCTAATCTGGATGTTCTAGGAGATACAAAGATGATTGATAATTGATGCTGCCTTCAAGAAGGCTAGTTACTATCTAATGGGCAAGATAAACATAGGGAGAACAAACTAGAACTCAAATCAGAATTAGATTAAGCTAATGGAGACTAGAGGAGGTGGATCTTCCCTGCAGATTTCACTATTGTATCTTGAGATAAATAAAAAGTAAAAGTGCTGGGTTTTTTTGCATCATAAGTAAATAGGAAAGAAGTGATATGTGTATAATGTTTGATCATGCAATACTAAAAGAAAACAAAACAAACCCATAAAACAAGGCTGTACATGTCTGTTACGTTTCCTACCCTGATCCCTAACTTCTTAGGCTATAAGTGCCTTGTGGGAAGAGCATTTATCTGGGTTTTTCTACAGTTTTACTGTAATGTGTCTAGATTATAAAAATGACACATAACTCTACTTGTCTTTTTAGGCAAAAGAGGCCTTCAAGTAATCCTGGGGGTCTTGAAGGAGCTAGCAATACATACATTCTATATTTTGTTATTATTCTCACTTAAGACTATGCAGTTTGAAACTAATATGATTTTCTCTCTTAAAACTGTCACTTGCATGAGGGTTGTATTCAATTAGGTTAATGAAATACAACATACATAAAACATGACATAGCTTTAGGAGATAACATTTGAATGTAATTTTTGTGATTTATTACAATTGGTGGGATGAATATAGTGTTAACCTCATTTTGGGTGATTTATTTAGATAACTTGAATACAGATTGAGTCTTCAAATTTTCTTCCTTTTATGCATATTACTAAAAATATAAGTAAACTTAATACATTCTTTTGTCAGTTGGGTTAGACTAGGTTATGCTGTGGTAACAAACACTCCTAAGATCTTATCGGCCACAAAATGTTTATTTTTTTATTTAAATCACTTGCCCATCAGGTGTTGACTGGAGACCCTAGCTCATGTGTCCTTACTCCAGGGCCCAGGCTGATGGAGTTGACTTCATCTTGAAGGCTGTTGTTCACCAATGCAGGTGGAAAGAGAGTGTAGTGAATTCTGTACTATCTCTTAAAGCTTCCCAGCACTCCCAGAACAGGTCACATGGGGAGAAAACAAGCTCAATCCTACCATGTACTCTGAAGGAGAACCAAAAATATTTGGTGAACAGTACGAACGATTACCATAATCTTTCAGTCCCTCAAGATAGTAAGAACTGATAAAACAAATCTAGTATGTAAATCAGCATATCAGAGTGGAAAGCTATCCAGATAGGCAAACAGAGCATAATTAAGAGTTTTCTCGGTTCCCTTTGAGCAGACCTCCTCAGGAGTTAGCTACACTCAGTCTCTTCAGTTGGTTGCTTCTCATTTCTCAGCAACCCAATCTAATCCTATTATTTTCTTTTTATTCACTCTGTGGGAACCACAGTGGCCTCCTTTTTTTTTTTTAACCTCTGTGAACATGTTGGGGACAGTTCCATCTTAGGACTCCCCTCTGCCCCCAACACCTGACATATCTGTTGATTTCCGTGGGGCTGAAGGTCTCTCTGAAAACAACCCAGTCCACCACTGAACTCTTATGGTTGGACATACGCCATTTTGGCTGATGGGCAGGGGTAAACCTGGTGGAAGTGGAATAGTAGGGGAAAAAATGGAGGCATCTAAAAGTAAAATGAAGACTTTCTCAAATAGAGTAAGCTAGACTGAACAACAAAGCCTGAGTGCTGGAGAGAAGAGGTGCTCTGGGTATGACAAGGCAGCTGATTGGGGAGTTCATTCCAGTCTAGCCACTATGATGTATCTGTGCATCTTGAGAGAAAGGTGTGTGTGTGCCTGTGTGTGCACATATAAATAAAGCCTGTAGCATGGCGGCTGGAGAGACCATTTTGAGGAAGTTTTGCAATGATACAGGACTAGTGCTCCAGTTCATGGGACACTAGGTCCTGTTGGCACCTGGGTAGCAGTACTGGAAATGGGAGAAAAGTTATGGTCTCAGAGTAACAGCCCTGGGAACTCTTGAGTCTGGGGTTACAGAGCCCCTGCTCAGCTAGCAATAGTAGGGAAGGTAGAAGCAGCATTGCTGACTATTTTGATGTTTAAGAAATATTTCAAGAGGGCCCCACCTGAGAACAGTGCATGGATAGCAGAAAGTAAATGAGATGTGGAGCTCTGGGGTGGTGTTGCAGCACTAATTTTGTGCATAGCAGAGTTATAGTCCATCTGGTAGCAGTACCATCAGGATCCAATATGGCTGCTCCTTCCTTAAGAATCTGGGGATCTTTGTCACCCTTCCCAAGGCTTCTGCTTTTTGTGATCAGCCCCTTAGCACCCATGTGCCATTATCAGAGATCCTGAATTTTTGGGTAGGTTCTTGCCACTTGAGGAACCACAGCCACTCTCCTGCCTTACCCACGCCCTTGTCACAGCAAAGCTAACTCTCTTTTCCTTTGGAATCACTTCTCATGCATCTACTTTGCACTTAAAAACATAAGCCTTATTTTCATTCAGCAAACCTTTTAGTACCCATAGGAGAACCCTCAGTGACCTAAATCATTCTGTTATGCCCATTTGGGGGAATATATGCATGGTATTGCCACTTTGGGTTCTAAAGATGGAGATTGTCTCTAAGTGGGGCCAATATTATCATAGACAGATTGATAATGAGAGATACAGATACAAGGTGATAACTGTGGAAATATTACAAAAATTGGGTGTTAGACTTCAGAGTAACTCAGGTTTTGTGCTAAACTCACTAAAGCATAGGGTCTTGAAAAGTCTTTGTAGCAATTTGCACAAATTTGTTTTACAGAAAGGCAAGAGCTCTCAGTTCTAGGAATGTAAGGTACTGGTCTATTGTACCTGAAATTTACTGTATTCATTGGAGTATGTTGTTGAGAATCTTAAATACTCCCATCATCTCTCTAGCTTATTCCTGAGTTTAGACTCATTTAGACACCGTTAAAGAATAAATGTGTTTCCTCTTTTAGGACAAAGGCAATCAGCTTGGTCTGACACTTGATTTTATATGACCATTAGATCAGGTAGGGCAAAACCAAGAGTAATCAAATTCATAGTTCTCGGTACATGGGTCCTTGTGAATTTTTGATGACACCCACCCAAAGGCAAATATATTTTGAACATTGTTTGAAATATACAATGTAGAATAAAATTAAATAGATGTAAACCTCATTAAGTCATAAAATCCTCATTTAGCAAACTCCATGGACAGCTAGTTATTCAGAAAAGATCAAATGGAAGTTGGACCTCTGTACTTTTGCTCCTTGACATGGGGGTCCAGCTTATGGACAATGTCAATCTGTGGATTAATTCATTTATTTGTTCCATAAATATTAAGGTACTATATTAGTTTTGTATTACTGCTGTAACAAATTGCCACAAACTTAGTCACTGAAAATAACATAAATATATGATCTTATAGTTCTATAGGTCAGAAGTCTGACATGGGTCACCCTGAGCTAAAATCAAGGTGTTGGCAAGACTATATTCTTTTCTGGAGACTCTGGGGGAGAATCTATTTCCTTGCCTTTTCCAGCTTCTTAAAGCTGCTACATTCCTTGGCTTCTAACTTTCCTTCCTCCATACTTAAAGCCAGAAATGTTGCATCCCTTATTAACCCTTCTTTTGTTTTCACATCTTTCCCTCTGATCAAAGCCTGCAAGAGTTCTCTACTTTCAAGAATCATGTGATCAACTGGGTCCACCTGGATAATCCAGATTGTCTCCCCATCTCAAGGTCTATACCCTTAATCACATCTGCAAAGTTTCTTTTACCATGTAAGGTAATATATTGACAGGTTCTGGGGATCAGGGTATGGACAACTTTGGGGATCATCATTCCACCTACCACAGCTACTAGCATGTTTCATTCCTTTTTCTAGGCACTAGTTATATAAAGCAAAAACAAACAAACAAACCCCCAAAAGCCCCCCCCCCCAAAAAAGACAAGGTTCTTACTTCCTGGAGCTTTTATTATTAGAGGGTGAATGGTAGGCCAAGATCTTGGTGCAGCTGTGAAAAAATGTGTAGCAATCCTTTAGTAACATACCTTTCACTGGGCCAGGTTAAATTGAGCAGTGTGAATAAAGACCATGGTTTGGAGGCAGGCACATCTGGGTTCCAATCCTCAGCCAATTGCTTAACTGAGAAAAAAAAAACTGGGATCTACCTAATCTTGCTGAGCCCAGTTTCTTTTTTTTTTTAAGATTTTATTTATTTATTTGAGAGAGAGAATGAGATAGAGAGAGAGAGCATGAGACGGGGGAGGGTCAGAGGGAGAAGCAGACTCCCCGCTGAGCAGGGAGCCCGATGCAGGACTCGATCCTGGAACTCCAGGATCATGACCTGAGCCGAAGGCAGTCGCTTAACCAACTGAGTCACCCAGGCGCCCTGAGCCCAGTTTCTTTAACTATAAAATGGGGGAAAATATCCCCCATTGAACAGGACTGTTACTGAGGATTGAATGAAATTGCATGGGCAAAACACACAGTGCATAGGTATAGAGTGAGTGTTCAAAAATATCATTTCTCTTCTTTAAAGAAGGCATATCATTATATGAAATTTGGAAATATGACTCCAAGTTCAAACAACAGGACTGTTTTCACTTGGTGTTATTTAGAGGCATGAAGAAAATCTCCCTGACTCTAACTTATCTTTTATCACATTTCTTGAAACTTCAGAACTAGAAATATATTCTTATGGCTCATGGTTCACTTTCTAAGTGTGCTCATTAAATATAGAGTTGTTATCAAGAAGGATAAAGCATGAAGGTGTTATAAGTAATTGCTACTGTAATGTGAATTTGTCAAAGGAGGCTGATTAAGGCTGATTAAGTTAGGGGTCATTTTGTTTGTTTTGAGCAAAACAGAGAAAATAAGTTTATGTGATAGTTCAACTCTCAAGAAGGGCAGACCTGATTAAGGTGCCTAAATTGGTAGCATTTGGACTTCTCTTTTGTGGAGAGGGAACATA
Organism: Neomonachus schauinslandi; assembly: GCF_002201575.2. Lineage (NCBI taxonomy): Eukaryota > Metazoa > Chordata > Mammalia > Carnivora > Phocidae > Neomonachus > Neomonachus schauinslandi. Next base: position 32,608,608 of record NC_058405.1, on the reverse strand, counting down.
ATGGAGGAAGAAAGTGAGAAGGAAAACCAGGGAGATTTGAGTTCACATTTCCCCACTGATCTCTGTATCTAAAGATGTCCCTGCTAGCTTAATTCATGAGACATCATCTATTTAGGGGACAATAAAGGATACAGAAAGATAACCTTAATTATATTATAATATTGAGCACAAGCTCACACTTCCCTTTAAGAATAATACTTCTAGTAAATGAACATTGAGCTTGAAAGTATCATCCACTGGGGTTTGGAGCTAGGTAGATTTCTGAAAGTTTATTTCTTGGAGCCAGGGGAAGGAGACTATGCCAGATTCAGGCATGACTTCCTTCCCTGTGAAGGTAGAATCTAAGTGAGCATTGGAGCAGAACCAACCTGACTGGGTCCTGGGGAGAGAGGACACTAGGAACCAGGTGATACCACAAGGGTCCATTATGGGAGACAGACATGGAGATGTGAGTCCAGAAGATTGGATTACACCAGGAGCCTAGTTCTGAGGGTGGGACAGGCAGGTTGCTTATATCATGACAAAGGGCAAAGTTAAATGCAGATATTAGGGTTTCATTTCAATTAGAGAAGAGAAGGCAGAGTTAAATTTCTAGGACTGAGATCCATGCTTGATAATGGTTCCTATATTATTAGAAGATATGCATTTCACAAGGGAAGACAGGGAGCAAAGTAACACAAAAGACTCTGGTTTCATTAGGCTTGTGGGCAAATGAATGAACTTACATTAACTAGTTACAGTAGCAAGTTTGGAAACTTGCCACTCGCGGGTTGGGATACAAGCTATGACATACATTAGAGAGTAAGTGTTAAGATAAAGTCACATGGAGAGGAATTGTTTTGGGAAAGAGGCAGTATGAAGGAAAGCTAAGTGTGGGGGCTCTAGGTTAATGCCCCAGGGCTTCAGGGCTCTCAGCCCCTCACCTGCAATATGGACATAAAAGATGATATCTTACAGGTTTGTGATGAAATCAAAATGGGATAATGCCTGTGAAGCACTTAGTGCAGTGATTGACATAATAAAACACTCAATACATTTTAGGTACTACCACTTATTTTAATGATTCTGAGCCACAGAGCTATTTTTCTACTTCCTCTAGGGGCTGAGACTTGGGATTGCTGACTGTTGGTATTCAGACCTTCCAGCGTCAGAGGGGAGTTCAGGGGGTGCCTACACTCCTCTCTTTCCCCTATTGACTTTCTCCTATTGGGGATTAAAATTTAAGTTGGAGTACAGCAGTTTGCATGGATAGTCCTTCCTTCCAAATATTATCATAGAGAGGCATCTTCTTTCTTGCTCCATCATGAAATTATCTATCCAATAATTACTCCCATCAAATACTTGAGGGGCACATGTACATTAGGTACTCACTGATATTCAGAGGAAATAGGGTAAACAAAAGTTGATATTCTCTAAAAGATTTTGTCTGCAATTGAGAAATAGTCTAAGAAATGATAACCCCTGAACTTTGTGACACCTACCATAGATACTTTAATAAATATTGTTAAGATAGCCAGCTTATTTTCTTTCTAATATTATCATGGAGTCAATTTTAATACCAAATTTTCATAGAGTACTGTTTCTATCAAGAATAATGACAAATTCTGTATCACTTTCATTCGCATGTTTGTCTCTCTATATAATCACTATTAAAATCATAGGCTTGAGTGGAAAAAGAAAAAAATATGAATGGCAAATCATACAGAGAAATCAAATTGGTTCAGCACATAAAATATTCCATTTTCAAATGCCTTGCAATATAAATGAAATAGATTGAGTAGTGCTATTTTCGAGGCTGTCCCCTATTCAGCATTTATGATGAACTCTCTTGAAATAAGAGAGAACATTCAGTCTTTACTGAAGTGTTCCTGGTATTTCTTAAGGAGATGACTGTCAGGGACTTTATAAGAAATAAATACCAAAGAGATCTATGTCAGGACTATCATCATGATTAGGTAAATCTTAAATCTTGAAGAATTTAAATTAGAGCTTTGTTTTTTTGTTTTTTTTTTTAACTTCTAAGAGGCTGTAGGTTATTAGTAAATTTCTCTTTGGGAGAACTTGAGCAGTTTGCACATTTAAATAAATATTACATGCAAAGAAACTCAATCTGGCATTTCTGGTCCTATGCATATATTTGAATCCATTAAGTTTATTAATAAGTGAATGCATATTTATTGCATACTTGCTATGTAACCAGTTATGTGGCAGGTGCAATGAAGTTTAAGGTACAAATCAATTATAGATTATAATCTTTGTCCTATAGGAGCTTTTAATAATGTTGGGAAAGCAAACATGGAAGAGTATATATAATAAAATCTTGCACGGTGAAGGTCAAAACTATAAGAGCAATAGGGTCAAGAAATGGAGAAGTCACTGTTTCTCATAGTAGTCCAGGAAGACTTCCTGAAGGAAGCTGGACTTGAGCTGAAAAAGAGGTGTCAGTTTTGAATGAGGGACAGTGGTATTCTAGACCTGAGAGAGGCTAGCAGGGGTTTGAATGTGGCGCCAGTGAAAGCAATTGAGAAGAAAGGCCTGGCCAGGAGGACACAGTGGGAAACAGTGGATCAGTATACACTAGAAGTCTAAGTTGAAAGGCATAAGAAGCAAGGTACGTTCCAAGACTCAATCTGCCCTAGCCTATGTGGTCTTCTAAAGTAGATACGTTACTGAAAGCCTGTATCTCCCACAATAAATCACGGGAATAAAAGCTATGGCCTAAGAGGATATAGCCAATGGTATTGTAATAGTGTTGTATGATGACAGACTGTAGCTCCACTTGTGAGCATAGAATAACGTATAGAGATGTTGAATCACTATGTTGTATGCCTAAAACTAATGTAGCGCTGGGTGCCAACTATACTCAATTAAATAAAAATAGACACGCATGAATAGACAAAATAGACACATTTTCAAAAACATAGATACCATTATTTATGTACAATTTGAACTTGGATACTGCCAAATAAAGGTGATGAGCTTAAATGTTTTTTTTTTTAAACCTTGTTATCATGTAAGTAAGCCATGTGAATTATTTTTTTTTTAAGATTTTATTTATTTATTTGAGAGAGAGAATGAGAGACAGAGAGCATGAGAGGGGGGAGGGTCAGAGGGAGAAGCAGACTCCCCGCCGAGCAGAGAGCCCGATGCGGGACTCGATCCCGGGACTCCAGGACCATGACCTGAGCCGAAGGCAGTCGCTTAACCAACTGAGCCACCCAGGCGCCCTGTGAATTACTTATTTTTAAATCTCCTCCTTACACTGAAATATATACAGATAAAATGATATGATGTTTATTTACTTCAAAATAATCTGACAGTGGGAGAGGAAAGTAGGTGAGGATAGAGATGCAACAAAATTGGTCATGAGTTGGTGACTATTGATGCTGAACTGTGGGGCACATGAAATTTGTTATACGATTCTACTTATTTTTTGTTTGAAATTTTCCATAACAAAAGAATTTTTAAAACATCCTCCTACTTTATCTGTATGATGCATCATTCTTGTGAAATTGATGTCTATCTCTCCTACCAAATTTTCTGACTCCCCAGTGATGTATAAAACCAGAAAAATAAACTACAGGAAATTAAATGCGCACACACACACCCTTAAAGAAGAACATGAAAAATATTTCTACAACCATCTATTATAATAATTTCATTTATAATTCCTATTAGCTTTAAAAAGAGTAGGGCTTCAGCCTTGCTGACTTTTAATATTGTGGATACAGTCTACTTCAATGCTTTGCATGGGAAATGCATGAATACTCTTTTAGTCTTATGATTTTGTTGAGCAAGTATCAGCGCAGGGCACTTACTCTGATTTGAACTGTGTGTTTTGCTAAGTGTTGGAATCAGTATTCATACCTTCATGCAGTAACCCATTCAAAAGCTTTCTAGTTAAATCATAGTTTTTTTTGATGATGATCAGTTATGTACCAATTATTTTAAAATTATTTACTGTGCAGTGGAGCTGACTCTGAACTACTGATTAATGTAGCCAAAAGAGCCAATGAACAATTTGCTAATTTGGAGGGCTCTTGGGGAAATAGATTTGGCTTGGATTAGAATCCCAACTCTGCATCTATGAGCACTTTAGGCAAATTATTTAACATGTTTGGTCTTAAATTTCATCTATAGCTGGACTAAAACTACTTAGCTCACAGAGTTGTTTAGAACATTAAATTAAGCTTGCTTTGCCAGATTCTCTCCTCTCATTCACTCTTGAATCCCCTTCTATCAGTTTTTACCTCCACTACTCTACTAAAAGGCACTATGACCTTCACATTGGTAAACCTATAAGAAGTGTCTCACTATCTTATCTTACCTGTTCTATCATCTATCCCCCTGGACAGGTGTACAGCCATCACCTTCACTTGATTTAGGTCTTTACTCAAATTCATTTGCTCAGTAAGACCCTCCCTGACTATCCAATTCAAAATTTCAGCCTCTATGCCTATATTTTGTATTCTTGTTTCCTGCTGTTCTTAGCAATTTAATACATTTTACTTATTTTTCTTGTTTACTTTCTGCCTTATCTCCTCCCTGCCTGTCTCCACCTCTCCTGCTCATGACATATAAGCTCCATGAAGGCAGGGATTGTTATCTGTGGTTTTTTTATAATTTATTTTTTTTTAAATTTTTTAAATTTATTTATTTGACAGAGAGAGAGATAGCGAGAGAGGGAACGCAAGCCAGGGGAGTGGGAGAGGGAGAAGCAGGCTTCCCGCGGAGCAGGGAGCCTGATGTGGGCCTCGATCCCAGGACTCCGGGATCACGACCCGAGCCACAGGCAGACGCTCAACGACTGAGCCACCCAGGTGCCCTGTTATCTGTTGTTTTTATTTTATGTCTTTATTGTCTAAAGTGGTTGGTAGTACATAGTCAGCACTCCATAAATACTTGTGGAATGAATGAGTGGATGAGACAATGTACTTGTGCCAGAAATGTGTCTGCACATAATAGATGCTGAACACAAAGTAATTTACTCTTTCCTTTTTCAACAAACAGAATATTGAAATAATTATTTCAATTAATGTTGACAATAATTCTAGATAAATTAGATCCCTAAACTAGTATGCCTGCAGTTCAATGATATGGCATTAAATATTGTCACAGATATTATGATTTTAAAAATCCATGAATTTATATTTTCAACATACATTAATTGAGGGTACATCATGTACCAGGCATTGATCTGGGCTCTAGTAAAGGGAAGTAAAATGCATTGCTACCTTTAAGGAGTTCTAAGCCTAATGGGGAGGTAGACAAAAAAAGAAATCAACACATCACAGTAAATATAATCAGGGAAATATGCAGGACAAGGGGCCTTAATCCATCCTGAGGGTCCCAGAAAGATCTCCAAAGGAGACAATAATTGAACTAAGTGTTAAAAATGAGCATGAACTAGGGAAGTGGAGGATAGAAAGGCAAGCCATACAGGGAAGCTTGCTCGAGCAATGAACTGAGAAAAAACGTGGTATGTGTGTGTGTGTGTGTGTGGTGAGGGGAGCAGTTGGGATTAGATTTAGAACTGTTAGAATTTTAAGTGTGCTGTGGCTGGATGCCTATTTTTGTTATGTCTTCCTTCCCATACTTGTTCTTTCTTTGTGACTAATGTATAGGTAGAGTACAGTATATGGGTATTATGTTTCATCTGCAGTTGTAAACAGTGCTTTCCCTTTCTTACACCTTAGAATACTCTTTCTGTGGGATCAGGACTCTTTGGAGTATATAATCATGACATGAGAAGATAATTTTGCAGTTGCAATTATCACTTACGACATGTAGAGATGACTAAGGGAGGTTAAATATTCAGATTGAAAAAAATGATTTGCTGTGTCAGGGGAAAAAAATCCTCTTGCTTAGTTTTTCCAGAAACTTGTGTATAAAAGACAGTTTGTTCAGTATGGAATTTTGCATGTAGAGAAAAAATTTCACTTGAACAAGCCAAATGAGACTTGTAAAAACAAGAGCTTAATACTCTGGTAAATCACAATTAGGTACAATTTTGGAAATTAAGAATTTGAAAATTAAAAGCCATGAATATTCAAAAAGAGACTTTCTTACCATTTTATAAAAAAGGAAGAGGGCTAAAATTTTTATTTTATTTTCTTAAGAAAAATAATCTTATATTGGTTAAAAAGGAAAATTGTGATACTTGTGTAATGACTTTGTGCAACTATCTTATTAGCGGCAGTTTAGTAAGCTCAAGAGAGTACTTTTGAAAAACACCATCTTCTGAGTATTCATCACAAAAACCTTATTAGGCAAACACAGGCGAAGCTACATTAATTCTATTTTCTAAGTGAGCAAAAAACGCATTTCAAAGGAGACTCACACTAGCATTCCAAGTGGGATACAATAATCCAGGTCATCAGAGAGCTCCTGTAATTGATTTGGCCATCTTACTTAGGAACTCTGATAAACTGTTTTACTATTACAGAAGATGGCTAGTTGTTCCCCATACTCTGTTTCTCCCTTTGTCCTGGGCTCCTACCGTACATCTAGCAGCTAGATTCCATTGCTTCCTTACAGCTCTGTGTGGCCTTGTGACTATGTTTGAGCCAAGCGGATATGAGCAGGAGTTATTTCCCTGGACCTTGACTCTTTCCTCCTTTCTTTTTTTCTGGAAAATGGAGGTGTCCCTGGTGCTGTTTTGCCCAAGAAGACAAGGATGGTACCTTATGGATGATACAGTTGGAAGACTGAGCTGCCCTGTCCGTTTGTATTGGCCAATCTGCTGTGTAAGAAAACATGCCTGCCTTACTTCAGTTATTGTATTACTGGCTTCTTTGTCACAGGTACTTAGCTTATTCCTCAATTAATACAATTAAATATATTTCTTTGTGACTAAGTCTTAGAAGGTCCAGACAGTAGATGAGGTCAGCAAACTAAGCAAGTTATTGAAGTCAATATATCTAAAAACAATACTAAATTAATAAAGTATAAAGATAACTAACATTTTCCTTTATTTGTAGTTTGTTTGTTTGTAATTAATTCATCAGTAACTTTTAAAACAAATATTTAAACACTTTCTGTGTCTAGATTTTATTCATAAGAAAGCATTTCTTTTCAATATAATTTAAGGGACACCTGTGTGGCTCAGCTGGTTTAGCATCTGCCTTCGGCTCAGTTCATGATCCTAGGGTCCTGGCATGGAGTCCTGCATCAGGCCCCCTGCGCAGCGAGGAGCCTGCTTCTCCCTCTGTCTGGCGCTCCCCCTGCATGTGCCCCCTCTCTCTTTCTGACAAGTAAATAAATAAAATCTTCAATATCATTTAAAAATTTTCTTGTTCTCAAGGGACATGTATTCTAGGACAAAGAGAAGACAATAAAGAAGTAAATGAAAAATGTGCAATAAAACTTCTGATTTTGAGAGGCACACCACTGAGTTGTTCCTTTAAATAATCCCTTCCCCTTGAATGACGGCAGGCTTGTGTTAAGCCACCAAATATGGCAAAGGTGTTGGGGTATCACTTTCACGATTATGTTACATTATATTAGATTCTATTTCAGAAGATTGTAGACAGATTTTCCTGCATGCCTTGAAGAAGCAAACATCTATGTTGTAAGCTATGGATCACATAGTGATCCTCCACCATAGTATGGTGACTTCTGGGACTTAAATGTGGCCCCAAGCTGACAGCTAGTCAGAAGTGGGTCCTCAATCACACAGCTGCAAGGAGATGAATTCTGCCAACAACCAGGGTGAGACTGGGAATTAACTCTTCCCCAGTCAAGTTTCCAAATGAGAACACAGTGGTCCACACCTTCATTATAGCCATGTGAGACCCTAAGCTAAGCCAAACCTAGACTCCTGACCCCAGAAATTGCAAGACAATAAACATGTGTTGTTTTAAGCAAATAAGATTTTATAATTTTTTTTTTAAAGATTTATTTATTTCTTTGACAGAGACACAGCGAGAGAGGGAACACAAGCAGGGGGAGTGGGAGAGGGAGAAGCAGGCTTCCCGCTGAGCAGGGAGCCCGATGCGGGGCTCGATCCCAGGACCTTGGGATCATGACCTGAGCCGAAGGCAGACGCTTAACGAAGCAGACTGAGCCACCCAGGCACCCCAAGATTTTATAATTTTTTACACAGTGGTAGAAAACTAATACACTGTTAGTGATGCATTTTATGAAAATGACAACCCAAAACCCCACACCAATCCAAAATACTACATAACTAATTCAATTTTGGATCCCTATGGATGAAATCCTCACTCACTCCTCTCAAGTTATTTTCGTACAGCTCAGGATATAAGATGATAGAATTATTCACTAAAATAATTAAATTATATAGCAACAATGATAGCAAAACAGCTCATCTTATATTACATCTCCATCTGGATAGCTGCTTATAATAGAAATTTCTTTCTAATTTGGTCTTCTTTATTTTTTTAGAAATAGTCAGCTGTACAATAAAATTATATGAACTATTTTTGCTTATTTTTAAAATAAGCTATTGCATTTCTGACTCAGCAAATTGTAATAATGAGGATATAAAGAAAAATAAACATTTATAGTTTATGGAAATTCTGTTATAACAATTAAAAAATTATTTATATTTCTTGTCCTTACAAATCATATAAAAAAGACATTTTTCTTAAGAAAGTATAAACACAAAATATTTTTAACTAAATACAACTAAAATTACTTTGAAAATATTCTATTAAAGTAATAACCTGTGGTTTGAAGGTTTAGAACACTATTAATGTATTAATATTAAGAAAAACCGTGTTTCCCTTGGTGGATATCAAAACCCATTATTCTCTAAGGGCATATTTACATAACAGCAAAATTTTGTTTCAGTAAAAATGCAAGGGGAGGGGCGCCTGAGTGGTTCAATCGTTAACTGACTGCCTTTGGCTCAGGTCATGATCCCAAGGTCCTGGGATCTAGCCCCACATCGGGCTCCCTGCTGGGCAGGAAGCCTGCTTCTCCCTCTCCCACTCCCCTTGCTTGTGTTCCTGCTCTCGCTATCTCTCTCTCTGTCAAATAAATAAATAAAATCTTTAAAAAAAATGTAAGGGGAAATATACCTGGGTGCAAATTTCTTACCAAGAAGGCTTCTAACTTACATGGAGAATTTTATTTATTAGTTTCTTAAATTCAATTTCTATCACCAGAAATTTTGATTCAGCAGGTCTGGGCAAAGACAAGGTTTCAGAAATGGTAGTGGAGGAAAGTGGAAAGCCTGTGCATCTGAGTTTTTGTTAAGTCTCCCTGAGTATTCTGATACACGCGCGCGTTTGTGATCTACTTTATTCAGTTTATTGAGTCTCAGCTCGGTAGGTGTGATGTGAAAAGCAATGGTTTCTAATTTCTGTGATGCTGTAATCCAAGAACCAGTTACCTGTCACCATCTTTTAAATGAAATTTGCAGTTTCAAGTCCCAACTATGTCTTAATAATTGATATAAATTATGTCCCTGATTAGTAGATCTTCTCCTCCATCAGTGAATTTAAATTCTTAGAACAGAGGAGAAGAGAATGGGAAGAAAGGGTTAGGTGTGTGTGTGCACATGTGTGTATATAAGCCTTGATGGTTGGGTGGATGACAGTAGGAGAAAAAATAGTTATGGACTGTAACTGAAATACCCATGCCTAGCTCTCTAACTTGTATTCAATCTTCAAGTCACCTCCCCTATGAAGTATCCTTCATTCCTTGGCAAAACCGGGCTCCACTTTATCTTGGCTCTCATAGCACCCTGTAAATAACTCTCCTACATGTGTCATGGTATTTTATGGCTGCCTTTCAGCTCTGGTAGGGATTCCACCCTGTCTGCCTGTGTAATCCTGAGCTCCTAGCACAGTGTGTGGTATGGAGGAGGTTCTCAACACTGAAAGAAATTGGCCTTGAAAAATAGCAGAAAGGGGTAAAAATAGAAAAATATGGGGTAAGAAAGAAGAAAGGGTGTATTAGATAATATTAACCTTAGTAACTTTTTGGACTTCTTATTCATTTAGAGTTTGTTGCCTGAGGCTCTTTTTTATTCCATTCATTTTTGTCCCCCCATTTCTCTCATTTACTTCTCATCCTACCATTCTGATACATAAAGTTTTAAAACTGGCGGTGTGGTTATTAATAGTTTTCCTAAAGTTGATAGAATTGTTTAAAGTATAAACAATTATAACTCCCTTCTTTCATACTCCATTCAATAGTAAAAGTAAATATAGTCACTATCCTAGTGTGCATATGGATAAATGAAAGAGTATGTTCTTTTAAGAGGGAAAGACAAACTGACATTTGCTGAGCATTTATTGTATCCCAGGCCCTGTGTTGGACATGGACTTAGATTATTTCATGTAATCCTTCTATTAAACTATGAGGCAGGAATTATATTTCACAAAGGAGAAAATAATATTACAGAGGTTATAGAAATGGCCCAAGGTCTCACAGCTGGTGAATAGCAGAACCCAAACTGGAATGCAGATTTATCCTAATAAATTCTAGTGCCTTGTAGCCTAGCCTGAACTTATTTGCAAGGGTACAGTACAGAGCCACCTGTGCATTTTAACATATCAGAGAGGATGCACCTGCTGTGGGGAAAGTCTAGCCTAACCTAACTCATTTATTTTGCTTTGCATATTTTAAATATTTTAGCACCTTCTCCATTTCATACAAGTTACCACCCTATACCCAAACTGTAATCTCCAAATTCTTGGTCAGTAAATGTCTTCCACAGCTAAAAATGCCCCATTTCTACTCTCAGAACATTTAGCTTTATTTTATAAAATGTATTAATATATTTAGGTTTCAATGTCCCATCCTGAAAGTAATTTGAATTAATATGCAAGATTTCCATACATATGAGGATTTAGCTTATATACAGTCATCTATATTCATATCACATTAATCATTTCAATCTAATCTCTGAAATAAACCTTATATTTTAAACAGCACTACTTCCATTCCCTAAAGAAACCAAGTGAGTTTTTTGTCTTTATATCCTTGCTCACCAAATTTTCTGAAACACCTTCAAATATATGTCTAACAAAATACTGTCCATCTTTCAAGGACCCACTAGAAAGTGCTCATGCCTCTGCATTGAGTAAACATCAGGGAGAAAAAATGCTGGCACTTGGTAGTGATCCACTTTGAAAAGCACAAGATGGGAAGATATACTGACCTAGGAGGGCAACAGAAATTGTCTAAGGCCTAGTGTCCAAAGGACACAGCAAGACCAAGTATGGTTTAGAGCAGGTGCTAAGAGATCACTCCAGCTCTGTACCTCTTGGCTACATCTGGTTTGTATATTGATTAATTCATTCAATCAATAATCCATTGAACACTTATTATCATTTATGTATTAGGAACTAATAGGAATCAAATAAATAAAATGCATTTCCTTAGAGTGAGGAAGAAAGATAAATATTAGGGATTTAAGTTGAATAATATTATTCAGTATTATTCTTGAATGGACATTGTGTGGATACTGCTGGTAGTTTTATCTATCACTGACTCAAATCTCTCGCACCAAGACATTATGAAGGACCAAAGAGCATACCTGCCTACTTTCAGCTTTCCGAGTGAGAGTTCCCTGATGAGGATCAGCCGGCCCTGAGGCACTTGACGAATTTTTCCATGTGACACATGTTGAAGTAAAGGGATGGCTTGTCAAAATCCTTGTTAGAGGTGAAAAGGGTGGGGACAAGGGGGTAAAATGGAAGTCTTCAATTTCCAGTTCTGGAAATGAGACTTAATTCCATTACAGAATTTGATATGACCCTTCTGACACATTTCCTGCCCTGATGGATGGTGGGTCAGGAACTGAATAGAACCTATCTAACAAGCCAGGGAAGGAAGTATGGGCCTAAGTGGTCTCAGCTGTCAGCTGCAGAGGGACAAGGACAGTTCTACTGTCACTTCCTCCAATGAAATCCTTACAGTTACCCAAACTGGAGTGGTGGTTTATCACACTCTGTTTATATCCACTTGTTACTTGCCTGTATGCAGCAGTGCCTGGTCCTCAGGCCAGAAGGGTTTAAAGGAAATGCATTGCACTTCAAATATTAGTCCTGGAAGGAAATCGGGTGGTCTAGACTCTGTGCCCAAGGAAAACAAAGTTTTCACAATTAAATTCATATGTTGTTGATGTGAGGCCTTCAAAAGGGAGGGTTGGGAGGAGCATATCATGAGCTAGGGGAAGGGTGGTAGTGGTTGTTTTCCTGGGAGACTTACTCAACATAGGAGAGGCTTTTGTTAGAGATTCTGGTACAGGGAAAAAGGAAATGACAAGAGCTAGGCAGGGTATTTGGACCCCTTCCAAACTATGCAGATTTGAAGGGTGGGTCTCTAATTTTTTTTTAAAAAGATTTATTTATTTATTTTAGAGAGAGGGAGAGAGAGCATACAAAGAGGGGGAGGAGCAGAGGTGGAGGGAGAGAGAGAATCTTAAGCAGGCTCCACGCCCAGCTCCAGACCTGACACAGGGCTCAATCTCATGACCCTGAGATAATGACCTGAGCCGAAATCAAGAGTTGGCGTTTAACCCACTGAGCCACCCAGACACTCCATGGGTCTCTTATTTTAAAGAATAATACTGGATTATTACTATTATAAGTATGGAATGAATACGATGATGATTTGCATACCTTTAGAATATACCTTTCTCTTCCCCATGCCCACTTCACTGTTTTGAGACCAGATTCTGAGTAGGGAAAGCAGGCAGGCCACAGAATTAAATGTAGGCAAAACTGAATGCTGGTGCTGTTAGATGGTGTGTATTGAATTCCCCTTCCTGGCATATATATCCCGGCTCTGGTTTAGAGGCTCTTGGGACAACGTGAGCTGAACCCACATGGTTTTGCTCCCGCTCAGCTCCATCTTCATCTCCAAACATTCGGCTTCTTGCTCATCTAACTACAGCCTCAGATAGGGCCAAACATGTTTCCATCAAGGCCTTTGCACGTCCTACCACCCTTGCCTAGAAAGCTCTTCTTGAGAAAGTCCACACATTTTATTCCCTCACTTTAAGACTTCTTTAAAATTCCATCTTATTGAAGCAGACATCACCCTCTTTCTCCCCATTCTCTTCCGTTTTCTCCATAGCCCTTTTTTATGACCTATCACTCTATGTATTTCTTTGTTCATTTTCTGTTTCCCTACCCTGGAGTGCAAACTCCACGGGGGCAACAGTTTTGCTTTGTTCAATGCTATGTTCTCAGGACCTAGAACTGTGCTGATGCTCCGTAAATATTGGATGAATATATGCCTGGCCACCAAAATTTTGATGTAGGATGTAGATAATGATCAAGGCCCACCAAATGGTGGGGCCAAAGTGTTTGTCTTGTTATGTGTTTTAGGATTCTTTTAGGAAACATATTAGGCCTGAGTCTCCTCTGTGGGGTTGAGAAGAGACATACTACATTCTGAGTCGCTGTCCTAGGCAGACACCGGAGGAAACCAAGCAGGGAGTGATACGTTGCGTCATCTCTGGGGGTACACAAGTGGGTTTATATTGGTAGATTATAAGCTTCTTGGAGGTGCTCATGTCACACTTATGTTATCTTAATGGCAACTAGCCTAAGGCTACACAGGTATGTATACTCGGTGACGCTGACTGAATGAATAATTTGATACTGATATTACAAAGCTACATAGTTTTAGGAATTATTTAAAGGATATCTGTAAAATGACCTCCTTGAAATCACAACTCGGGTTTTGATTTATCATAAAATGAACTATTATACCATTTCAGGAATGAGATGGTATTAACCTAAAACAGGAGCCAACATAATATTCAATCAGATAAATGGAATGCTCTGTCACGGGACTGTGAGAGTTAACTGAGTCACCACACGGGAGGCATTTAAAACAACTGGATGCATAATAAGATCCTAGTGTTGAGAAGCTGTCATTATTAGCAGTAGTGGTAGCGTTCTGTGCATGTGTGTGTGCGTGTGTATGTGTGTACTGTCAGCAAATCTTTTACAGTAGAAGCCATGTAATATATTTATATGCACAAGGAAGAGGCTCAGTACAAATATATTGAATAAATGAATCATCGATTCCACTTGAAGAAGTTTTCTATCTGCAAAAAGCTTTGGAATGGTGCTGTTGCTACTCGGGGCAGAGAGACAGAGAAGGGAGGAAAAGCAGAGTTGTATGCTGCAGAATGCGGGCTTTAGGGTTTCACAGTGCTGGACTTCAGTCTCATGCACTAACTGCGTTTACATGGAAAAATTACCTAATTTTTCTAAGATTCAGCTTCCCTGTCTATATAATGCATAACAGTAACAACAACATGCCCCTTGAGATTGTTTCACGGACTAGGTGAGAAAGTACAGTGCACGATGCACAGCACAGTTCTTGCACTTGATTTTGCCAATTATTATAATCACTTAGGAGTTCAGAGTTGTATCTTATAAGTAACATACAACATACCTCTTTCTTCCTCTTTCAGTTTATGGAGTTAAGGACACTAACAATAAAACAGGTTAAATCAGTAGGTATTTCTGCTTCATTCACTTGGAAATGCATTCTGTTCTGTTTTGGGGCCACTCCTGAATTCTTATCTTACATTATTATGAAGAATTTCACTTGTTTGGCTTGTAATCCACAAATTAGGTTAGTAGGTGGTGGGGAGACCGTGTCTGATTCTGTTAGAGTCCTGGCTGTGTTGGTGATTGTTCCTTATATTGGGCATCCTGGTTCTACAGATTGTGACTCACTGAGCTGCAGGTTGCATTCTAGACTGGGGTCCCAGTCTCCCCGCTTTCACCAGCAGTAGACCCAGGCAGGATCTTAAGCTCTCTGCAAAGCCATTTCCTCATGTGTAAAATGAACACAACAACCCAAGTGCTCTCGAAGGCCTGTTGTGAGATGAACATGGGCTAATGTACGGGTAAGTGCTTAGTAAGCTGTCAAGTGTTGTATAATTTATAAGGTAATCTATGACCAATAAACCAACAATGATTTATTGATTGATGCCAGAGTGAGTGACTAGTTTCATCAAGGCCTAAGGCATTTAGGAAATTATATTTGTGTAGTATTTTCACAATCTCACGTAACTTGAATTAAAATGCATTTTTAAAAATGATTAACATGAGAAAACTATTTCAAAGATACCGTATGCTCTCTTATGTGAAGTCTCACACTTTGATCTCATTTTTGGTTATTCATCATCTTTGGAATTTCTGCTTATTTCATGTTAACATTAAGGAAAAATAACTAATTTTGGGTTTAGCTGTGTCTCCTATGTGAGGGTTGTAAGAGAATATTTACTACTCAGATGGTTGAGATGCACCAAAAAATACATTTGGTCCTTTATTAAGGACACATAATGGCCAAGATCAAAAAGAAAAATGTGGTAACATGTTACCTGTAATCAATTCAAAGATGCTAGAATGCTGCCACAGACTGAGTGCCTCAGCAGTAGGGAAATCAGTTGTTATTAAATACTTCTGTTATCCATGCTTTAAAAAGAAAATCATCCTGTATGCAGCACAGTTGGTCATTTTTCTCTGGCATCTAAATCTATTACTAATGACCAAGCCCTTTGCTATAACAAAATGAGAATCAGGACAATGTTGATTTAGTAAACATAGGAGTAACTATGTTGATGCATTTTTTTTTTTTAAAGTAGGCTCCATGTCCAGCATGGAGCCCAGTGCAGGGCTTGAACTCACAACCCTGAGATCAAGACCTGAGCTGAGATCAAGAGTCAGACACTTAACCCACTGAGCCACCCAGGTGCCCTTATGTTGATGCATTTTTAAGGCTCACGTGTTTTTTGTTTTGTATCCTTACCTTTAATAATTCCTACCATAGTTTTCTGTCCCTAATGGGAACAAAATTTCTTAAATCATTATTTCAGCACAGAGTGTCACATACCACTGAAATAAGGAAAGAATCCTGAAAAGATCCATGAAAATATCAGCATCTGCTTTCCTAGCTATAGAACTGACAGCATCAAATTATATAACATGCAACAATATTTTCTTTTTTTTTTTGTATGAAAAATTCCAAGCATACACAAAATGAAGTCTAGGGAACCTCAATATGGCCATTACCTAGATTCCAAAATTATCAAGATTTGCCACTTGGGCTTCCTCCATCCTTTCCTTTTCTCTCTTCCTGCTTCGCTTCTTTCCTGTCCTTCTTTCCTTCCTTTCTTTACTTTGCTGAAGAATGTTAAAGCAAATCCCAGATATTATGCCATCTCACCCCGACGTACTTCAGTGTGCATCGTTACCAAATGTCGCGTCTTTTCTATGTAATCACAATGCCATTACCACATATAATTAACTTTAAAATCTTATTTCCTTATTATCACTCAGTCATCAGTCCATACAAAATTTCCCAGACTTTCTCAAAAATGTCTTTCTGCATTTGATTAGTGTGAATCAAAATCCAATGAATCCAATGTCCACAAATCACATTTGGCTATTTTAGCTCTGCACCTATTTTGATTCTCCCTCCCTTTTTTCATGCACTGGACTTATTACTGGATAAAACTGGATTGATTGTTGTTTTGTAGAATTCCTCACATTTTGGATTTATCTCTTTGCTTTCTTGTGGTGTCATTCAATTTGTTCCTCTGTCTTCCATGATTTCTATAAATGAAAGTCAGTTCTAGAAGCTTGAATGGATTTAGGTGCATATTTTTTTGGCTGGGTTACTTCATACAAAATGTTGTGAGCCTCATGTTACGTTGTATCAGGAGGAACCACATTTGTGCTTTCCTGTGTTCAGTGGGACACTCAGACCCTCTGTGGTAAGGTTTCAGTTGATTTTTCAACTAGTGGTTTCATCTACTGATGATAATTGCTTGAATCAATTATTTCATCAAGGGCTGCACAACATAGTTTCTAATTCCATCATTCCTACCATATATATGTGTTGGCTGCAATTCATTTTGAAGAAATAACTTTCTCATATCATTTAAGATTATTTGGTTATCCTGAAACACAGTTTGTACAGAAAGGCAAGATAAATGACTCTTTTTTTGGTCTAATTGCCATTCTTCAGAATAGTAGCCTGTGCTGCCAAGTCCCCTGTTTGAGTCTAGCTTTTCTCTCCATTTACATGGCCATAGCCTTGGTTCTAGCCCATACTGCCCTTTGATCATACTATTCCTGTAACTTCAATAATTTCTTCTCCTAAATTTGTTTCCATTCTCCCTCTATTTGTCTTTTACTAAAAAAAAAAAAAAAACCCAAAAAACAAAACAAAAAAAACGGTGCTTCTAGACCTACCATGAATTCTGATTGCCTTCAGAATAAAAGTTGCTGTCCTTTGGTAAGACACTTGAAACCCTGTGGTTGCCAGTCAGCCTACCTTCTACTCTCAACAGCCACCACACTCCAGGAACACAAGGAAGCTCAACAAACACACCTTGCATTTTCCTTCATGCTTCTTACAGATTCCCTTAAATAGGAAGACCACCTCCCTATTGTTTTCTCCCTAAATTCTACTGATGCTTCAAGACTCAATTCTTATGCAACTTCCCCAGTGAAGCCTTATTTGAACCAATCTCCTATTATCGCTTAACACAAAGTGATCGCTCTCTCCTTTGAATTGCCATGGCATTTTCAAGAGCCCTGATTTTGACAACTATTGCTGTTCTTCTCTATTTGGTTACACATGTGAATCTTCCTTAAACCAAATCACACATTCTAAGATTTGCTTGTGTAACCTTCATATCCCTTGTATACAGGGTGCTCAGAGTATTATTATGGAATTATTTGCATGTGATCCCTTTTGATTTGTTGCCTTTAGATCAATTATATGGAGTTAGCATAATGAAAAATAGTTACATTTTGATAATCATGACCAAATATTTTACCAAAACATATTGAATACTTAGGAATCAGGCTACATGTTTAATGCCTTACAAGCCTCACTGCTTATTCATCATAACTTCCCTGTGAAGTAGCTTCTGCTATTATCTCCATTTTATCAAAGAGGAAATTAAGATTTAGAGAAATGACTTAACTGGCCAACATCATAAACCGGTGAAAGAAAGAACCAGGATTCAAATACAACTATTTCTGAAAAAAGACTTACGTCTACAACCTCACATTAAATGCTTCCTTCCCTCAAGACTGTTGAATGGAAGAACTGGTGTGAGGTGTGAGAAAGTCATTACACATTAATAACTTGGTAGAAGCTCCATAAGATCAAAACGAAATTTTGAACATTTGCAGATTTATTAAGGACAATAATTCCTGTAGTGGACACTTAAAGGTAAGTCTAGGAATATCATAAAATGATAAAGAAGTCAAATTTGGAAGAAAAGTAAGACTATTTATAAAGAAGTATTCTAAATTGACTAGGGATTTTCCATTACTTTTAACATTTAGATTTTCTAAAGTACTGACATATACTAAAGAAGATGAAGTAGTAGTTCTAAGAGATAAGCCATACAAACTTTAAATTTTGGCACATGTATTCAATAAATATATCAATGAATATTTAATCTGTGCTGAGTGATGTAAGATACAAAATTGTATAAAATGTCTACACATTGATTATAATCTAATAGAGGGGATAAGAAATACACTTGGCAGTGGACAAAAGCTAGCAATAACCCATCACTGCTATAGCAGGGTTCCAGTTCCAGCCTTAACTTCTATGGAAATTCTCTGGAAGGAGAGAAAACTCTCCGTGCTATTGATGCATAGTAAATGGATTTTTGCTGAAGAATACACCTGGTGGCAAAGTTAAAGAAATACGAACAGTTTTCCTATGATCAGTCTTGTATCTTATATAATTATTTAAAAGACTTGAAAAAAAAATCCCTTTTTTTGTGCCTCAGGCTTAGTTAGTTAACTAATCAATATGTCCAGTTTGGTTAGAATTATGTAAGAAAGTCATATACATTTTTAAAACATCTCCACGATTCCAATAAAATTACAGATGATGAGGTTGGGCAATGAAGAGTTTTTATTTTTTTAATTTAAATTCAATTAGCCAACATACAGTACATCATTAGTTTCAGATGTAGAGTTCAGTAATTCATCAGTTGCATATAACACCCAATGCTCATCACATCACACGCCCTCCTTAATGTCTGTCACCCAGTTACCCCATCCCCCCACCCACCTCTCCTTCAGCAACCCTCGGTTTCTTTCTCATAGTTAAGAGTCTCTCATGGTTTGTCTCCCTCTCTGATTTCTTCCCATTCCATTTTCCCTCCCTTCCCCTATGATCCCCTGCACTATTTCTTATATTCCTCATATGAGTGAAACTGTATGATAATTGTCTTTCTCTGATTGACTTATTTTGCTCAGCATAACACCTTCCAGTTCCATCCATGTCAATGTAAATGGTAAGATTTTATCCTTTCTGATGGCTGAGTAATATCCCATTGTATATATAAACCACATATTCTTTATCCATTCATCTGTCAGTAGACATCTGGGCTCTTTCCATAGTTTGGCTATTGTGGACATTGCTGCTATAAACATTGGAGTGCAGGTGCCCCTTCGGATCACTGCATCTGTATCTTTGGGGTAAATACCCAGTAGTGCAATTACTGGGTCGTAGGGTAGCTCTATTTTCAACTTTCTGAGGAACCGCCATACTGTCTTCCAAAGTGGCTGCACCAGCTTTCATTCCCACCAGCAGTGCAAGAAGTTTCCCCTTTCTCCGCGTCCTCGCCAACATTTGTTGTTTCCTGTTTTGTTGATTTTAGCCATTCTGATTGGTGTGAGGCAGGATCTTATTGTGGTTTTGATTTGTATTTCTCTGATGCCAAGTGATGTTGAGCCTTTTTTCACGTGTCTGTTGACCATTTGTATATCTTTTTTGGAGAAATGTCTGTTCATGCCTTCTGCCCATTTCATGACTGGATTATTTGTAATGAACAGTTTTTAACACCTTCAAAATAAAAACCTGAATTCGATATGGTATGTGAATACTCTATGAGGATACTGCCTCATGCTAATGACGACGACGACAACAACAACAAAACATATCATCATGATAGAGCAATTCTGGTTTTTGCCTTCTACCTTCTAAGAGCTAGCTGTTGTTGAGATTTGCATAAGTCATTCAATCTGTTATTTAAACTGAGTAGCTAGATTATCTTTAAAGTCTCTTCTGTCAGTTAAATTATGTGATTGAATATCATCTCACTTAAGCACAGGCTAATAATGGAGAAGATAGTGGGGAGTTCTCTGATTAGTGCAAATCTTTTTAAAGGTTTATCACTGTATGGCAAAAAGAAATGAAATGCTCCCATACACAAAGCTAGCCATCCTTTCCTGCTGCTATTTAGGCTTTTGGCTGTTACGTTAAAGAAGGAGAGTATTTTTTTCCCCCAGAAATGAATGAATAGAGGTAATGAACAGAAGTCATTTATCTAATAAGTATTTATTTAGGGGCTCCTGGGTGGCTCAGTTGTTAAGCATCTGCCTTCGGCTCAGGTCATGGTCTCAGGGTCCTGGGATCGAGCCCCGCATCAGGCTGTCAGTGGGGAGTCTGCTTCTCCCTCTCCCACTCCCCCACTTGTGTTCCCTCTTTTGCTGTGTCTCTCTCTGTCAAATACATAAATAAAATCTTTTAAAAAAGCATTTATTTATTAAGTTCCTACTATGTACCAGGCACTGTGTCAGGTGCTGAGGAACACGGTAGCACACAGATGGACAAGGTCTCTGCCCCCATGGAGCTTCCAGTTTGGGGAGCAGGGTAAATGTACACGATGCTGCAAAAGGACTCTTTCTGTCCTTGTTTCCTCCCTTAAAGGTAAGAAGAACACAAGAACTACCAAGTAACTATACTCTTAAGGAAGGGGGAGACCACTCCTGGCAGATGCCAGGAGTAAAACATTTCTGCCACTACCAGCATCAGCTACTGTTAAAGAATATTCCATGACACTTGTTAAGATGCTGAGGCAGACTTTATTCAGGACAGTGGAGATAGGTGTAAAAACCACTGCAATGGAATTTTACAGAAGGGGAGAGAGATTGGGCTCAACTCCAAATGCAGCATGGGCAAGTAGGAATTTATGGCCAAGGAGCAGAGTGGGAGTCATTAGATAAGTGGCATCAGAAGTAAGGAGGGATTTTGGCTAAATTGACTTAACAGGATTCTTTGCTAAAGACAGGCCAGGATGATCAGTCATCACCCGAGCAATGGTGGAGGTTGAGGAACCTGTCTAGATAGTGAGGGTGATCAGATATTGAAGGTTCTGATTAAACTAACTTAGCAGGTGTTTTTTTAAAACTAGATTTTATATGGAAGTATACAGATAGGCCTAGGGGAAGGTCCAAGAGTCTGACTAAAGTTTGGTTAAGCAAAGAATCTTTGTCTCTACCACTCACCTCCAGCCTATAAAACAGTGGAGATTCAACAGAAAGCATGAATGAGAGGGGACCCAGGCAGGGAAGGGGGCAGGAAGGGAGAAAGGGAGGGAGGGAGAGAGAGAGAGAATCCACTAGAAAATAGTTGTCAGGAGCTTTAAGAGAACCTGGAGGTCTTGACATATGTGCCCTGGGAGGGGACTGCCATCTCACTCCTGCCAAGAAACTATGGATGGGGTTGGAAGTGCCCCTGTCTGGTAGCAAAGAGAAAAATGACTGTGTTGGGAAAAGGTTCACTTCTACCCGCCAAAATGTTGGATCAGGAAGAGTGAGTTTTCTTGTGGATCTCATGGCTCCATGAGACAGCCCAAGCACACAGCCTAGAAGAACAGAGGTATTTCCAAAAGAAATGAGGGAGATGGATCACTGAGTACCCTCAATGGGCTAAGGGTGGGGGGAGCCTAAAGTTAGTTGGTGGAATGGTGTAACTTACCTCAGAGAGATGGCACTGTGATATGATTCCCTCTCCCTCGTGAAAACAAAACCCCACAAAGGTGCTCCATTAAAGCAAAGTATGATTGTACAGTAGACTCCATCTAGAGGGAACCAATGGTATATCAAACTGTATCTGCACCCAAAGAGTGTGCTGTTTCCCCAAAGATCCCTCCACCCCGCCACTTGGTTTGATCCTGGCTGGTGGGGGATCAGGGAGCTGGAGTTGGGAGAGAAGGGTAAGATGTTCGTGCCATGCTCTGCTACTAAACAGTTCCATGTCTGAATCAGACCTGAACTGCAGGGAGAGAGCTTTCATTTGAAGGATGTTAAAAAATTGTCCTTATTTCATTGATCTGCTCATTTTCATATCTGACATGAGATTTTTGTAGTGACTGAGAGGGACTTGAAAAGCTGTGGAACCTGCCTGAGATTTCATCCACGGAAGAAAAAAGAAACAAATTCAGAGAGAGGGTTTAGAGGGACCATCTGAGAAAGGGTATGGTTGCTTCATGATCAAAATTCTGTACATTTAACAAGGAGATTTCACACCAATCACACAGACATATTTATTATAAATTACTCGAAGCATTATAATGAAAATGTAATAATACATCAGGATGGGAGTTTAGACTGACACCCACAGACCACTGCTTTCAGAAACTGAATATAACAAAGATGGTGAGCCCTGCTTTTTCCCCCCTTCCCTCCCCCGTCACTTCCTGTCCTCCATCTCCTCATTTGTTTCAATCACTTCCAGCACTTGGGGACATTTTTAGTTTAGTTTGTTTATTTCAGATTCAGTCCTACAGTGGGGCTGTATAGAGATAAATATATCTGTAAGCCAGAAATATCACAAACTATCAAGAAGAATCATCAGATTGCCTTGTCATGTTGCTCTCAGTTGGAAAGAAGTGTCTTAAAGCTGGAGAGAATTATTCTTAATATGCAGTTCTCTTCTAGGGACAGTATTTGATGTTAGATCTTTGGTAATGTTGTTTTGCAGCAAGGGGCCTTGTATAGGAGACTTGTATAGGACCTTCAAAGGAGAATTTAAGAATGAACAGGTTGAAGAGAAGTGAATGTGAAAGGTCCCCTTTTCAGTGATGTTAAGTAGGAAATGACAGCGTATAGAAACCAGTGTGTTTTCTTATGGGTTTTGCACATTTTTTTTTAAATATTTTATTTATTTATTTGGGAGAGAGAGAGAGAGCGAGCATGAGCACGGGGTGGGGGGGGAGGGGCAGAGCAAATGCAGATTCTCTGCTGAGCAAGGAGCCTGACTCGGGCTTGATCCCAGGACCTTGGACCCTGGACCCTGGGATAAGCCAAGGGCAGATGCTTAACTGAATGAGCCTCCCAGGCATCCTGGTTTTGCACATTTTAAAGTATCATAAAAACCATCTGATTGCCAAAATACATAAGCATTGATGTCTAACAGTGATTATGGTTATAATTTCATGGGAATCTTGAAGTGTCCCTCAGATTCACCTACTTCTGTATCTATTCATCTTTTCTTACTTCCTTCATCCTTTCTCAGTCATAGGCAGAGGTGTTTATCCTCATGATCAAGGTCATACTCTCCCTCTCTGCTTTAGTATCTCTTCCATGACTTTGATCCATGAACAATTCCCTCTCTATTCTACACTTCTGTCTCTGATGGCTTCTTCTGCTCACCTGGTAAAATGTGATTAATTCTCCTGGTTCTGTATTAGGACAAAAGCCATCTTTGGCTTTGTATCTCTGTGTAGTTACTATCCAATTATTCCTGTGTTCTCAGTCATTTCCTAGTGTGGTCAAATTCAATGGACAATTTTCATCCTTATTGTACTTATCATAACATTAGTTAATAATGTCATGATAGTAATAATTAGTTAGTAGTAATAAATAATCTCCCCAAATTTCAGAACCCTAACACATCATAATCTGAGTAACCTTGCTCACATCATAGTCTGATGGGGGTGTTTTCACTTAAGGTGGCTTTCTTCCCTGTGATGATTCAGGGGCCATGACTCTTTCCCTGTTGTTGCTCTGCTATCAGCCAGGGCATGAGAATCTCTGCTTCTAGCCCTTAGAGGTAGGAAAAACAGGATGGAGAAGGATATCTCCTTTTTAATTGCTTTGGCACCCACAATCTATTGATAAAAACTAGTCAAATGGCACCACCAAAATGCACTTAAGTCTGGAAAATAAAGTCCTGGCAGGTGTTCAGTGACAACTTTCTCCTAAGGAAGGGAGAGCACAAGTTTTCAATGCAGAGTGTTATTGCACTACCTATTTCTTGAAACTACTCTTTTACATAGCTTATAATACTTTTTCCTTCCTCTCCTTCTATCTCTGATAATTTCTTTATTTCTTCTGTAACTATTCTTTTTATTCCTTCTTCGCACATCTCACTGTGTGTCAGAGCTCTCTACTATTTCTACTTGACACTGCCCACATGAGCTCTTAGAGACTCAACTAAAATCTATATACTACCAGTTCATAAATTTGTTTCTCCAGCCAACCTCTTTTTAGAACTTTATACTACACATTAAATAACTTTTGGACACTGGAAGACCAATAGTCTCCTAGAATTTGTTATGTCTGAAACTAAACTTATTTTCTTCTCTCACCCTCAGCCTCAAACTGAATCCTGCTCCTCCATTAACCAGTTAATAACATTACCACACAGCAACCAATATAGAAACCTGGGAGTCATCCAAAAGCACATTTCCTATCCCATGATTCTCTCTCTTTGTGCATTCTTCCCTCCACCCCATTAAAAATCAACCTCTAAATATTAGTGGTACACCAACTGCATTTTGATGATGTCACCTTTCTTCCAACCCTCCTACATTACCAGGTACCGGCCTCATGATGCCCATTCTAGAGCTCAGGAATATTGTCATAGAATCTAAACTGTATCTCAGCCTCCAAGTTTGTGGCTTTCAAATTTACCAGCCGTACCGCTGTCAGCATAGTCTATCTAAAATGAATATCAACTAAACCTGCTACTCCCCTCAAAATCCACCCATCTTTCTCCATAATTTATCAGATAGCATTCAATTTCTTTGGCACATTATATAAAATCAGCAATTAGCTGGATCCTACTTTTCTTTTTTATGTCAACTGCTGCTCACATCTGAAGTCCAAAAATACTGAATTAACTGCTCAAACAATATATGTTACTTTATTCCCCAGTAACCTTGTTTATGCTTTTTCTCCTATGTGAAATAGTCTCTCTATTCCCCATTTCCCCTTCCTTACCTAGTACTTGTGACTTGGTTCAGACATTACATCCTCTAGGAAAGATTACCCAAGCCCTTTTAAGCAACCTGAGTCCCTCTGTCTTTCCTATGCATCCTTAAACTTCATTATCATTAGCTTTACCATAGTATATTTAAATTACCTATTTATTTTCCATGTTGACATAGGCAATGGGTTCCTCAAGGCATGATCATTCCTATAGGCTCAGTGCTGAGCAGAGTGCTGCCCATAGAGTAGGTACACAGCAAATGCTTGTTGAACTGAAATTGAATGTTATCACTTTTTATTTCTATCATTTCACTTGAAATATTTTTTTGGGCCCAACTTTCCTAATAGTTAGAGAAAAGACAGCACCTCTCTAATATCCTGTTTGTCAGGGATAGACAATTTCTCATTTAACTCACCTTTTATTTTTCAAACTTCATTTATTTTTTTGTCTTTTAAAGTGCTTTTAAAAACAAAACTGTATATCTGCTTTTGCATTATAAAGAGGAATATAATAGATAACTATTTTTATTCATATAAAATAAGATAAGTTTATTGAAACAATGGATTGAGATACCAAGTTTGTGAAATATTTTGAAAGACTGCTATTAAATTTTGAGTTTTCCACGAAATAGTTGTATTAGTCTGGGTTCTCCAGAGAAACAGAACCAGAAACCTATTTCTTCCAAAGAATTGACTCACACAGTTATGGAGATTGAGAAGTTCCAAGATTTGTAGTCAGCAAGCTGGAGACCCAGGAGAGCTGATGAAGTAAGTTACAGTCTAAAGTCTGAACCTGAAGACATTAGGAGACTGATGTTCCAGCTTGAAGACAGTCACACAGAGAGAACAGATTCTCCTTTACCCCACATTTTTGTTCTATTGAGGCCTCCAATGGATTGAGGCTGACCCTCATCGAGAAGGGCAATCTGTTTCCCTCAGTCTGGTTTAAATGCTAATCTTATCCAGAAACACCCCTCACAGACATACCCAGAAAAATGTCTGATCATATATCTGGGCAACCCATGGTCTAGCAAGTTGACATGTAAGACTGACCATCATAATAGTATATTGTGAACATTTCCTATATCATTAAATATTTATCAAAGCCATAATTTTATTACCTACATAATCTTAAACCTTATGGATGTACCACTAATCACTATTATATTTTTCTTTTACTATATATGAAATTGCTATAAATTTTTAGCAACATAGGTAATAATGCAATGAACATACGTATATAATTCTTTTATTATATATCTATCATTTTATAGAGAGAAGTTGATGAGTTGTCTATCTGCCC
Organism: Neomonachus schauinslandi; assembly: GCF_002201575.2. NCBI lineage: Eukaryota > Metazoa > Chordata > Mammalia > Carnivora > Phocidae > Neomonachus > Neomonachus schauinslandi. Next base: position 32,582,322 of record NC_058405.1, on the reverse strand, counting down.
ATCTTTGCTTCTTTTCAGGCACTACTTCCCCACTCAGTGTGGTGGTGGTGGGGCTATTCAGCCTTTTTACTTAAAGACGTGCTGGCACAGTAGCAGAAATTTTGAGTTTTGCTCCATGCAATTATTTGTGGGTCAGGTTCACAGAGACACTTTATCTTCAACATGTGACTTCTAAGGGTACACTGGGTGTTACCACCCAGGAGGATTTATGGACTTTTCCTGGAAGTGAGGCAATTGTGTTTACCCACATTACATTGGCAGGAACTCAGTCATTTGGCCGCATCGAAATACAATGGTGGCTTCAAACTGTAGTCCGGTTAAATACCCAGGAGGAAAAGAGAAGTGGTTCAGCAACAACCAGCCTATATTTCCACAGCTAAAAGTAGAACATTTGAAATAATATTTACATAGTTGTAGAAACACGTTAAAATTTTGGCCCAGGAGAAATGAGACTATAGATTGGTATTATATTTTATCTCCTGAACATTCTGTTATTCTAGTATTTCTAAACTACTCCTAAAAAGATTGAATTAAAATATGTTAGACAAGCTATCTCTTTTAGATTCTACCCTTCAAAAATTCCATCGTGTATTATTTTTATCAGAACCAATGTCCTAATCCCACTTTATTTAGACAGCTTTACATAATATAAAAAGCATAGATTTGAGGGTTAGAAAAACCCAAGTCACAATACTGATAACTACTTACTAAAGTCAAAGTCTTAAACAAGCTACTTACCCTTTCTGAACCTCAGTTTTCTGTCCTATAAAATGGAGGCAAATACCTATCTCACGAGATGGTTGTAAGAATTAATTAATATATTTAATGTGCCAAGTTTAATGGTTGACCCATAGTAGAAACTCAGTAAATGTTGATTCCCTTCCCTTAGAGTACTTAATGTCTGTTGGATAAACTTAATTAATTGCTACTTGGGACAACTGTTCCCTCACTCTAATTAATAAGGCAAATCAATTGGAAATAAGTAATTTAAAATGTTGGTGAACAGAAATTGTAGCTACTAAAGTGTTGGCAAAAGTTATTCTTCTTCAAATGAAAGAAAGAAATAATGCAACTTGGAGCACCTGGGTGGCTCAGTCAGTTAAGTGCCTGCCTTCAGCTCAGGTCATGATCCCGGAGTCCCAGAATTGAGGTCCACAGTGGCTCCCTGCTCAGCAGGGAGTCTGCTTCTCCCTCTGCCCCTCCCCCTGGTCGTGCTCTCTCTCTCGCTCACTCTCTCTTAAATAAATAAATAAATAAATAAATAAATAAATAAATAAATAAATAAAATCTTTATAAAAATGCAACAAATACTAGTTCTCTCCATATTCCCAACTTTGCATAGATGAAAGCACACAATGAATTCAGTGGTCAAAAGACTTTAAAGACATTGTGTGAGTGCAGAAAGGCAGTCACCAGCCTTCATGATGAAGGGTAGCAGAATTTGTCACCCCAAAATATGTCATTTTGACATGAGGATTTTTTTGATCTGAAGGCAATTGAAGAACAGTTTTTTTTAAAAAAAACAAACATACAAAAAACAAAACAAAAATCCTCTCTCCTCCCCTTATTTGCCTATAAGTAGGACATAAATTTACAAACGTGTCCCCCTCTACCAGAAAGGACACAAGCTAATCACCAGAGACAGCCTTTATCAGCCTGGAGACTTTACTAACTAGCCTTTATTTACCATTAGTTTCTTATATATTTGCCTGCCCACAATCTCCTGCCCCCAGAGGCTCACGGTCCTTTGTCTTGTCACTTGTCTAAAAATTTATTGTTCCTTTGCTAAGATGCTATAGAAACCCAAGCTCTAACTACTCTGAGTTACTCATCCCTGCATTTCTCCCATGTATATATGAAATACGCTGGTTAATAAAACTCTTGTTTTTCTCTTATTTAATCTGTCATTGGTTATAGAGCCCCAGCCAAGAATTTAAGATGGGTAGAGGAAAAAATTTTCCTCCCCTACAATGGCAAGCTAAATTTAATTTTTCATGAGAAGAATTAAGAGAATTTTGTTGGAGGTTGCAATACCTTAAAATACAGATGAAAAGAGTGATGGATTATGTAGAAGTAGAAGATAACTCAGAAGTAGAAGATACCCCACTCTTATGCTCTCCCATGCTATCACAATCAGTATTTGTCATATCTTGGCTTATCCTTTAGGAGGAAAAAATAGAATATAAACCTTGTCATCTTCATGTCTAAGCAGACTCTTTGGCCATATTTTTATTTTGGAGATTTGATAACATCTGTAGCCTACTTGATTTTCAAGGCAGCTTTTTACCAATGTCTCAAAGGCAGTTGAAAACCTAACAGAATTTACTAAGCCAGCCACTAAGACCAGGGAAGGCTGTCACAATTTTTTTTTAAATTAGGAACATATCGGTTTTCTAAAATTTGGATGAGATGACATGAGTGCATGTCCAAGGAATTTTCAAAAATGTAGGTATTACTTATATCTTGTCTTTAAAGGAAATTAAAAACCCACTGCTTTGAATTTACAAGTGGTACCAAAATCTAACATCTCTGCTTAGGGGATTTAAAACAATATTAAAGAAATAATTTCATTTTAGGTTACTTTCAGTTTCATAACAACTTTAGGGAAGAGAATCGTCCACTTGAAGCTGAAAAAGTATAGACAATCCTGTGAAGGTGAATTTGATTCAATGCATTCTTCCTAATTATCTTCTCCACTTTCAATCACTGGCACTATTAAACCAAATATGCTGTGTTTAGCTACCACCCTCACCATATCCCTTTTCTTGATGATCTTTCTTCCCATATGTTTGTAACTGCAACATTCCCCATCTTCATTGCATCTCATTTGTTCAGAGTTGGAGATTCAAACTATATTTTCTGATAAATGACTCTAGGCCAAAATGTTAACGAGCAAGCACTAGAAAACAGATTTTTGGTGATCTACCCATTTTAGTGGAGATTTTTAGATGAATTTACTCCATACTAATTTCCTAAAGCATAAATGGCTGACATTTTAGGTTTGCACACAGAGCTCTGATTTTAAGGACACTCAAGTTATACTTCCCCGTGGCTGCTTACCTTATATAGCATAGGGTGGAGTATGGTTATTATCAAGTCTGTGTTCCTTTTTGGTAAGAAAAAAGGCTGAACCAATTGATTAGTCTAGTGGTTCTGTATGAGTATTTTTGGGAGGGATATCTATAAAAGAAATAGTGATATGGTGCCATGTGACTACAGGAATATCTAACACATTTTTAGTTTGTTAAATTCAAAATGATACTTAAATTACAGCAAAGTTATGACAGAGTGACCAAGGTTTAACAGCAAACTTTCATTTTCTACATCAAGCATTTGCTGAAGACAGACCTAGGAATTTAAATATGGCCTTCTCTGGAGATGAGCAGTTCTCATGAACAGACTAAGAAATTTGCCTGGAGGCCTTCAAAGGGTTCACCTGAAGGTCCGCTTTCACTGGGACAGATGACTTGGCAGGAGGGATGGGCTGTAGAAATTCTGCCTTTTCCAATTTCACAGTTTCCTTTCCTCAGTCTTCAGAGCTAATATAGATCTAATTTTCCCGCCTTTCTCATGTCATTTTTCATACCTTGACACAGGGCATCTCTCATATTTCTGCTTAGATCAAGGGCAGAGCCAGGAAGATCAAAGCAGAAAAAGCCTTAGCTAAATGTTTATGCCAGTTTTTCAAATTTACGGCTTGCATGGAATACTCAAAGTGGTCATAAGAAAAATCCATTTTGTTTCCTACTTAAATTATTTTAATTTGGTCTAACAAACCAAGAGTCAAATGCTATCAAACCTGCTCTATGGTTCATAACTTCCTAAAATAAAATTGAAATTGATCCAAGGAAAGACTAGAAGGCATTCCAATGTTTTCAAAATGGAAGATAAAAATAATCTTTTATTGTTATTAAGCAAATACTCCTTTTGAGAAAAACAATGTGACATGGGCAGATTCCATGGCCAGATGGGTGGCCTTGTGTAGACAAAATAGTGGAACATCTGACTAAATTTTGTACTTTGGTGTCAGGTAGACACAGCCAATACAGAAGATAGCCGATTCTATGACAGATTCCTTATCTTCTCCAGATTCATATGGTCAGCCCGCTTGTGAAAATTTAGGGACTATGCCTTAAAATAACAATAAACAAAATATGATAATGCTCTAATAGAATCATAAATAAAATATTTATAGTTCATGTCTTCAAATATCTCTATGGGTATGTGCCACAGAAAACTAGACTCAAAATTATTGAAGCCTTAATAGTATTTAAGTGTGATATTTACAAAAATTAGATCTCTGCAATTATATGATGTGATCTACATACATGATATATACTCAGCTAACATTTTTAAGAATGGCTTAAACATTTCTCCAAAAATTCTTGTCTAGGATCTAGGTTTTTTTTTTTACACTACTGATTTGAGTGATAATATTACTGTCATCCCAGTTACATCAGCATGAGTTTTTCTATTCATTCTTGTAAATGTATGTGTGTATGTGTATTTGTGTGTGCATATGTGTGTGTATGTATGTGTATTTGTGTGTGTGTGTATGTGTGTATTTTAAGCACTGACCAATTGATGTAGACAGCTGACAGCCTCTTTTGCTTTGCCAAAATAGACCATAGGTTGTAGGATTTTTAGAACCACCGATTCCAGACATTCCATAATTTCCATTGTCCTGGAGAGAAGCCGAAGGCTTATCATCTCTTGAGTTGATTACGAAAGAGCTTTCCTGATCTTCCTCTTTAACCAAAATGTTCTCATTCTCTTTCTTTGCAGGCCCCTAGGCTCTTGTTTTCTGAGATAAATCACTCTCTTTCCTCCCAAAGCAAAATGAAAGGGGCAATTATACCCTTGGTGATTCTTAATTGTCCCAATTAACTAAGTCAGTTTCTGGAGTCTGAGCTGAAAATGAAGCTTAGAATGTGCCTTCAATAAGTGGAATTTGTTAGGTCAACTTGAGCCTTTTTTTCCCTAGGAAAATTCAGCTATTTGAATATTGAACTGCAGTCACTCTACTGGTGCCCTCAATTTAGGTTAGAATAAAAGTAGTGTGCTCTCTTCCTATATCCTTAGTTAAATTACAGGGAACAACAACAACAAAATTCCAATACTGAGTGTCTCTTAAGCACGTTTTATTTTAAACAAGTTTTCATTTCTTCCATGTTTCCCTTATATCAAATCAGCATTTAATATTTGTTTTTGTATTCATGCCTGTTTACCAGTGAGTATCAATATGTCAAATAAGTTTTACTAGGAACTGATATGAAAAGCACTATGGGCCTAAAAGAAAAATTAATATCTGGATTATATAACCTAGATACAGTCTTCTCTTACATATGGGAATATTGGAAAGATTCATTCATTAGTGAAGCTGATAATTAGAGGAATTTGAAAAAAATGTTTTGAAAAAACTTAAAGGTTACCACTAGGTTAATTAAAATGAAACATATATGTTTTGAATCACTAGATCAGAAGAAAGCAAATACAATATGCATTTAGCTAAGTCAAAAAAGGAGTGACATCATCAAGATGGTGACATAGGTTATTCCTGACTTCAGTTTCCCTTACAAGAAGATCAATTAGCAACTATCCATACACAAGACACCACTGTGAAAAATCCTAGAACCTGGGGATGAGGAAGCGGTCTACTGGACAACAGACACTGAGAAGGACCACATTAGAAGGGTAGGAGGAATGGCTCTACTGTTCCCAAATTGCTCCTCCCCCAGGTTGGCATGGCATGGTGCTATACCCAGAGGGCCTCCTGGGGCCTACAGCTTCTCCAGTGAGAAAAAGAGAAGCCAAGGCTGACATCTAGCTCCTTCAGTGTAGCAGGATGCTAAGAAGTTAACTCAGGTCTTGCCTCACAGGAAGCACCCAAGCAGAGAGCCCAGCCAGTTGCTCTGTGTGTCTATAGAACTGAGCTGCTGGCTCTGTTTGGCCAGGGAGCTTGGTGTGCAGTTTTGCTTGATTTAGGTCCATAGCCAGTGAACCAAACATACAGGCCTGTTTTACAGCCCCACCTGGGCAGGGAAACAAATTCATAACCCTGCATACTGCTGAAGATAGCCCTCAGTTCCACCTAACCGGGAAACCTAACCAGAAAACTTGGAATGTTTTCTGGTTTCCCACCCTATAGCCCTGCTTATTGCAGCACTCAAGCAGAGAGCCCAGCCAGTGGCTTTCTCCATCTGCAGAGCCAAGCTGGTGTCCCTGTCTTTCCAGGGAGCTGAGTGGGCAGATCTGCCTGTTTGTGGTCCCTAGCCAATGAGCTTTAGTGGCCTTGGAGCCTGTTCTACTGCTCTTCCAGGGCAGCAAAACAAGTTTGAAGTCATATCTGCTGCTGAACATACCACCCAGTCCTATCTGACCAGGAAGCCTAACCAGAGCACCTAAGACAATACATAGCTCATCCTATAGCACTATTTGTAATAGCATCTGAGCAGAGAGCCCAGCCAAGAGCTTGGTCCACTTACAGATCCAAGCCAGTGGCCTTGTCCAACCAGGGAACTTGGTGGGCAGATCTGCCTGATTTAAGTCTCCAACCAATGAGCCATGCTGGCCTTGGAGCCTGTTCTGTCACCTTGCCTGGGAAGAGAAGTGGATTCACATCCCTGCTACTGCTGAATATAGTCCTCATGCCTGCCTGATCATGAAGCCTAACCAGAGCAAGTGGGAGGCTATGTGGCTCACCTTACAGCCCAACTTGCAGTGATGTCTGAGCAGAGAGCCCAGCTAGTGGCTCTGTCCAAGCTGGTGGCCAAGTCTGGTCAGGGAGGTTGGTGATTAGTTTTGCCTGATTTGGGTCCCCAGCTACAAGCCATACCAGCAATGAAGCCTGTTCTATAGACCTGCCTAGGCTGGAAAGCAAATTTGAAGTCCCAGCTATGGCTGAATATAGCCTCCAGCCCTGCTTGACCAGAATCTAACAAATGGGTCAAAGAAGAAATTCAAAGGAAAAAAAAAATCTCGAGACAAATGAAAATTTGTCATACCAAATCTTATGGGATGCAGCAAAAGCAGTTCTAAGAGGGAGTTTACAGCATTAAATGTATATCTCAAGAAAAAAGAAAAGATCTCAAATAAATTAACTCTACACCTTGAGGAACTAGAAAAAGAAGAGCAAACTAAGCCCAAATTTAGCTGAAGGAAAGAAATAATAATGATCAGAGTGGAAATAAGTAAAATAGAGAACAGGAAAACCATCAAAGAGATCAATAAAACTAAAAGTTTGTTCTTTAAAAAGATAAACAAAATTGACAAACCTTTACCTAAACAAGATAAAAACTGAGGACCCACATAAATAAAATAGTAAAAGAAAGAAGAGACAGTATAACTGATACCACAGAAATACAAAAACAAACAAACATAAGAGACTACTATGAACAACTATTCACCAACAAATTGAACAAGTTAGAAAAATGGATATATTCCTAGAAACATACAACCTACCAAGACTGAATCATGAAGAAATAAAAATCTGAAGAGACTTCTACTAAAACTAAAGAGATTTAATCAGTAATCAAAAACCTCCCTGGGGGTGCCTGGGTGGCTCAGTCACAAATGTCTGACTCTTTATTTCAGGGCAGGTCAGGATCTCATAGGGTTGTGAGATTAGCCCATGCTGGGTGTGGAACCTGCTTAAGATTCTCCCTCTCTCCCTTTGCTCCCTGCCCACCCCCAACCTGTGTGCTCTTTCTCTCTCTCTCAAAACAATGGGCACCTGGGTGGCTCAGTCATTAAGTGTCTGCCTTCGGCTCAGGTCATGATCCCAGGGTCCTGGGATCGAGTCCCACATTGGGCTCCCTGCCCGGCAGGAAGCCTGTTTCTCCCTCTCCCACGCCCCCTGCTTGTGTTCCTGCTCTTGCTATCTCTCTTTCAACTAAATAAATAAAATCTTTAAAAACAAACAAACAAACAAAAAAACACACAAAAAAACCACAAAACCTCCCAACAACAGCAAAAAGCCCAGGGCCAGATGGTAAAATTGATAAATTTTACCAAACATTTAAAGGAGAATTAATGTCAATCCTTCTCAAACAGTTCCAGAAAACCAGAGAGGAGGGAATACTCTCAAACTCATTAACAAAGGCAGCATTACTCTGATACCAAAGCCAGATAAGGACCCCACAAGAAAAGAAAACTACAGGCCACTATCCCTGATGAATATAGATGCAAAAATTCTCAAGAAAATACTAGCAAACTGAATTCTGCAGAACATTAAAATGATCATGTACCATGATCAAGTAGGATTCATCCCTGAGTGCAAGGATGGCTCAGCATACAAAAATGAATAAATGTGAAACATCAGGTTAATAGAATGAAAGATAAAAAAGCATTTGACAAAATTCAACATCCATTCATGATAAAAACTCTCAACACATTGGGTAAGGAAGGAGCATAACTCAACATAATAAAGGCCTTATAGGATAAGTCCAGAGCTAACACCATACTCATTGGTGAAAGATTGAAAGCTTTTCCTCTAAGACCAGGAATAAAAACCAGGGTGCCTACTCTCATCACCCCTACTCAACATAGTAATGGAAACCCTAGCCAGAACAATGAGACAAGAAAAATAAATAAAAGCCATCCAAATCAAAAAGGAAGAAGTAAAATTGTCAGTGTTTACAGAACATGATTTTATTTATAGAAAATCCTAAAGATTCCATCAGGAAACATAGATTTAATCAATGGATTCAATGAAGTTGCAGGCTACAAAGTCAGCAGTGTTTCTATACACTAACAATAAACTATAATATGAAAATGAAATAAAGAAAACAATCCATTTGCAATAGCATCAATAATAATAAAATAGTAATAAATTTTTTTTAAAGATTTTATTTATTTATTTATTTGAGAGAGAGAGAGAGCATATTAAAGGGGGGAGGGTCAGAGGGAGAAGCAGACTCCCTGCCGAGCAGGGAGCCCGATGCAGGACTCGATCCCGGGACTCCAGGATCATGACCTGAGCCAAAGGCAGTTGCTTAACCAACTGAGCCACCCAGGTGCCCCAATAGTAATAAATTTAACCAAGAAGGTGAAATATCTTTATACTGAAAACTATAAAACATTGATAAAAGAAATTGAAGAAGACACAAATAAATGGAACTATATCTTGTGTTCATGAATTGGAAAAACAAATATTTTTTAAAAGGCTATACTATCCAAAGAAATCTATGGATTCAGTGCAATTCCTATGAAGGAATAAAGAAAGATTTCACTGGCATTTTTCACCGAAATAGAAAATATAATACTAAAATTTGTGCAGAACTACAAAAGACCCTGAATAGCCTTCCTGAGAAAGAAGAACAAAGCTGGAGGCATCACACGTCCTGATTTCGAACTATATCACAAAATGATAGTAATCAAAACAGTATGGTACTGGCCAAAAAACAGACACAAATGACTGGAACAAAATTGAGAGCCCAGAAATAAATTCATCCATATAACTTCAACTAACATTTGGCAAGGGACTCAAGAACACTCAATAAAGATGACATTATCTTCAATAAATGGTGCTGAGATAATTGGATAATCACATGCAAGAGAGTGAAACTAGACCCTTGTCTTATACCACCCACAGAAATTAACTTGAAATGGATTAAATATGCAAATGTAAGACCTGAAACCATAATACTCCTGGAAGGAATATAATACTGGGGAAAAGCTGCTTGACATTGGTCTTGGCAATGATTTTTGTATATGACACTTAAAGCACAAGCAACAAATATAAATAAGAGGACTACATCGAACTAAAAAACTGCACATCAAAAGAAATGATCAACAAAATGAAAAGGCAACCTATGGAATGGGAGAAAACACTTGTACATTCCCAGCAGTGGAATTGCTGAGTCAAAAGGTAAGTGCATACATGGTTTTGTTAAATACTGCCAAATTTCTCTCTAGAAGGGATATAACAGTTTTGTTTCCCACAAGCAATATATGAGTGTTCCCCCACCCTCTCCAACAGAATGTGTTGTCTTGCATTCTAACTTTTACCAGTCTGATAGATGAGAAATGATATCTTGTTTGTATTTCAATTTCTCTGATTTGAGTTAGATTGAATATTTTTCATGTTTGAGCATCATTTTCAAATTTTTTTAGTGAATTTTCTATTCACTCCTTAATTATCTTTTAAAGAGGTTAATACATAAAAAAGTCTTTGATACTTATTCACATATTTACCATTTCTAGTACTCATCTTTACTTTGTATGGGTCCAAGTTTCCATCTGGTAGCATTTTCTTTCAGCTTGAAGAACTACCTTTAACATTTCCTTTAGTGAAGGTCTGCTGGTAACACATTTTCTCAGCTTTAGTTTTTCTAAAAAAGTCTTTACTTTGCCTTCATTTTTTGACAGATATTTTTGCTAGATATAGAAATCTAGGTTGCCAGCCATTTCCTCCCAGAACTCTATGCTGTGCTGCTGTCTCCCGGCTTACACCTTCTCTGACAAGAAGCCTGCCATCATTCTGGTCTTGTTCCCCTGCTTGGTCCCAGCTGGTGGTATTCAACCCCTGAGTATGTAGAGGACCTCTGGGAAAGAGTTTTCGGGTGGGTGCTGTCCAGTATTGTGTCAGTACCTCCATCGAGTTTTTACCTGTCATGCTTACCCATACTTTGCCTTTAAATTCTTATTATGGGTTTGTCTGCTTACTTTATCATTCTGCTATTTTTTAGGGATGACAAAAGCCTCAGGTTTTTTCTCCCATATGAAAAGGTAGTTTGTTATATTCTGGAATTTTGTTCATTAAGTTTGTGTACTCAATTCTGTGATGAGTTAAAAAGAATAAGAGGGGCGCCTGGGTGGCACAGTCCGTTAAGCTTCCAACTTTTGGTTTTGGCCCAGGTCTGATGTTGGGGTAATGGGATGGGGCCCTCCATCAGGATCTGTGCTCCTCATGGAGTCTGCTTGGGATTCTCTCTCCCTCTCCCTTTGCCCGTGCTGCCCCGCCCCCCTCGAGTGCGTGCTCTCTCTTTCTCTAAAATAAATAAATAAATAAATAAATCTTAAAAGAAAAAGATTTAAGAATCTTTTAAGAAAAATAAAAAGAATAAGAGGTTATAATTTTGTAGCTTGTGAGTGTGAGAGTAATGCTCTCCTGTGATCCTAAGCTAATGGAGCAGAAGTTCCTGGCTTCCAATGACAACATTTGTAGTTACTCTATTTAGGCCACTTGTACATACAGTCAATTTTTGCTCACTTCATAGCACTCATTAAAGCCCCTGTTCAGATATGATCACCCCTTATTTTACTGTAGGTACTGTGAGCTTTAGCAAGGAGATAGAAAGCATAATTGTTAAACCTAGAAATAATTCAATCTGTGGTTTCCTATTGGTAATCAAAGAGTGATTGACTTTTGTTTTCAATGCCTAGTATTGTCAAAGGGATTCAAGGAATATGATGGTTAAAGCTACTATATTAAATATTAGCGGAATATTTGTAGATCACAATGCTCTATAACCTCTAATAAATTGAAGCTTTTTTAAAAAGAGTATTTTTGTGAGAGAGAGAGAGAGTGGGCACATGTGCACATGCACACATGAGTTGGGGGGGGGCGGGAGGGGGAGAGAGAGAGGAGTAGATTTCCTGCTGAGCAGGGAGCCTGATGTGGGGCTGGATCCCAGGACCCAGGGATCATGACCTGAGCCAAAGGCAGACACTGAACCGACTGAGTCACCCAGGTGCCCAATAAATTGAAGCTTTGTTTTTCTTTTGAATTTCTGTTGAGCTATCACTCTTCTTGCACAGACATCTAGCAGTGCCCAAACACAGATCTCTACAAGAAAATGGAATTTGGGGAAACAGGTGCAGATTTCCAGTTTTCATCACTTTCTCTTCTCTCTCATATAAAAATGAAATAAAAGGGGGCGACTGGGTGGCTCAGTCATTGCACATCTGCCTTCGGCTCAGGTCATGGTCCCAGGGTCCTGGGATTGGAACCCCGCATCGGGCTCTGTGCTCTGCGGGGAGCCTGCTTCTCCCTCTCCCACTCCCCCTGCTTGTGTTCCCTCTCTCTCTGTCTCTCTCTCTGTGTCAAATAAATAAATAAAATCTTTAAAAAAAACGAAATAAAAGATTTCATCAGTTTCATCATTAAGGTAGCCATCAACCACCAACACTTTGGCTTTTGTGCAAAGTCCTGGGTGCGTGTCAGGGATGGAATGAGATGTGCAGTGAGAAACTACCTTCTCTGTCTCCTCCTTTACTAATCCCCCCATCATGTGCAAGGGTTTACCTGAGTTCTTTATCATCATTTCAGGTATACCATTACTGGATGGCAGGGCACTATAAGAGAGAGAAGATACAGAGTTAAACCACCAAAAAATGTCCCGTGCCTTGTGTGTGTTGCAGTTTTATTCTGCCTGGGCCAGGTGGGAAGGAAGATGTAGTCTGTGTCACTTTCATCTTCTATCACCTGTTGAGTGCCTTTAGAAGTACACTAAACTTTCCCCACTGAAAACTAGTAAAGTAAAAGACAAAAATGCTTTCAGTTTACTTAGGGCTTTATCAGTTAATTTTTTATCTATACAATTGCTCTCCCTAAGTTTCTAAGGAAAGTGGAACTCAAACCATTAATTCCACTCTAATTTTGAGGCAACTGAACCGAGAGAATGATTACCAAGTTCATATAGACTTCAGATGGCAGAAGCAGACATAAACCAAGGGTGCAGACTTCCAATCCTCCTATTACTAGATGGTTCCACCTTTTCCCTTTGCAACCAGCAGTTTGCTTTCCTGGGGGATTGCAGGTTTGAACTTCTAGGGGAGCCCAGTCCTTGAATGACATCTGTGTGTACTGTCCTAAAAATTTTCAAACTCCATTAGCAAAACTGCTCCAAGCAGACAGCTTTGGGTAAAAGAGAAAAGCTGTATTGGATGCACTGAGAAGAATGCAAAAAGAAATCAAAGGCAAACTTAATTCCCAAGTACTCTTAATTTTTCAACTTGCACTTTTTTCTGTGGTCTTTATTTATTTATTTATTCATTTTTAAAGATTTATTTATTTATTTTTGAGAGAGAGAGGTGTGTGTGAATGAAGGTGGGGAAGGGGCAGAGGGAAAGGGAGAGATCTCAAGCAAACTCCCTGTTGAGTGTGAAGCCAGACATAGGGCACCACACTGGGTTGGATCTCACCACCCTGAGACCATGACTTGAGGCGAAATCAAGAGTCAGATGTTTATTTATTTATTTTTTAAAAATTTTATTTATTTATTTGACAGAGAGAGAGACAGAGAGAGGGAACACAAGCAGGGGGAGTGGGAGAGGGAGAAGCAGGCTTCCCGCCGAGCAGGGAGCCCGATGTGGGGCTCGATCCCAGGACCCTGAGATCATGACCTGAGCCGAAGGCAGTCGCTTAACCAACTGAGCCACCCAGGTGCCCCTAGAGTCAGATGGTTAACCGACTGAGCCACCCAGGTGCCCCGTGGCCTCTTTTTAAATCTTAACTCTGTTTTGCAGTTCAACTATCAATTCCTGTTTTGCCTATCCTGAAGTCAAACAATGGTCAATAGCCACATGTATATTTAGTTTAATGTTTGTTCATTTATTTAGCACTTACTGAATCCTGACTATATACTAATCACTAGTATTTGGCCTAGGAATTTAAAAAGAATTAAAAAGAATTTCCTGCTTTCAAGGAGCACGTAGTGTAGTAAACAAGACCGAAAAGTTAGCAGAGACCATGGTTTTTCTATTGATTACAAAATAATGATCACATGTATTAGATTCTTCCTGCCCTGCCACTGTCCTTTCCCATTGCTGTCTTACTCAAGAAAATGAAGTTCCTGAGTAAATGCTCTTTAAGAAAATGCTCTTTTAGATACTTAAGTTCAGAATGGAATCTGCAAATGTGCAGGGTTCTATTTACCCATGTCTTAAATTCAGAAAGGGTGGGGCTGTTCAGTTAGAGAGTTTCTCCAAACACTCTGTGTCTCTTCTTAGAAAAAATTTCATATTAATTTCTGTGTAACCCATTGTCCAGTATTATTTGGTAGAATAATGCATTTTTGCTACTGTGATGGTGTAGAGATTCTCAAAGTATAGATCATGGAAGACCGGGGCTCCCTAAGACCCATTTAGAAGTCTGTAAAGTCAAAACTATTTTTATAATTAAAGGAAAACACTCTCTACTTACAACACTTCTGACACCAAATACATAGGTTTTTTTCCACATCAGCAATCAATTCTTTGACTCCTCGGACAACAAATGGGTATCCACTGATTTAACGCACAAGTTAAGGGCTCAGTACCACAAGCCTGCCCCCACTTCAGATATAGTTACAAACTCCTGACCTCCCACACTTCCCACTGACCAGACACAAACTAGGTTTCCTGATCCTCTCCTCAGTTTCAATAATTTGCTAGAACAGCTTATAGAACTCAGAAATGGTTTACTTACTATTGCCACTTAATTATAAAGGACACAACTCAGGAATAGCCAAATGGGAGAGATATATAGGACAAGGTATGAAGCAGAGCATGGAGTTCCTTTGTCCTCTCTGGGTAAACTATGCTCCCAGCACCTCAATGTGTGCACCAACACAGAAGCTCTCTGAATCTCTTTGTTTAGAGTTTGTATGGAGATTACATTACATAGACACGATTGATTAAACCACTGGCCATTAATGTTAATTCAATCTCCAGCTCTTTTCCTTTTCCCAAAGTGAATTTATCTTCTGTTAAGTTTTGTATTATAAAACAATATATTCATTTTTTTAGCATAAGAAAAATTGGCATCAAAAAAACAACACTTAAAACAGACCAAGATGTCACAGTAAATAGTCAAGACAAAAAAGAAAAAGGCTTAATTATGATGTCATCTTTAAAAAATGAAACTACATCCTAAAATTTGTATGGAACCACAAAAAACCCCAAATAGCCAAAGGATTCTTGAGAACAAAGAGTAAAGCTGGAAGCGTCACAATCCCAGACTTCCATATATTAGAAAGCTATAGTAATCAAAACAGTATGGTACCTGTACAATAATACACATAGATCAAAGCAACGGGATAGATTCTAGAAATAAGCCCACACTTATATGGTTAATTAACCTTTGACAAAGGAGGCAAGAATATACAATGGGGAAATACAGTCTCTTCAACAAATGGTACTGGGAAAACTAGACAGCTACATGCAAAAGAATGCAACTGGACCACTTTCTTTCACTATACATAAAAATAAACTAAAATGGATTAGACCCAAATGTGAGACCTAGAACCATAAAAATCCTAAAAGAAAACGTAGGCAGTAATTTATCTGACATGGGCCATGGCAACATTTTCCATATACTAATATGTACATATATATACATGTATATATACACATGTATGTATATTTATATACATAAAAATCAAACTGCAGATAATATTTATATACATACATGTGTATATAGATAGATAGATATATATACACACACCCCCATATTCTACTATAATGGAATATTACTCAGCCATAAAAAATGATGAAATCTTGCCATTTGCAACAACATGGATGGATCTAGAGTATTGTGCTAGTAAAATAAGTCAGTCAGAGAAAGACCAATATCATATGATCTCACTCATATGTGGAATTTAAGAAACAAAATAAATGTACAAGGAAAAAAAAAGAGACAAACCAAAAATCAGACTCTTAATTATAGAGAACAATCTGGTGGTTACCAGAAGGGAGGTGGGTGGGGGTATGGGTGAAATAGGTGATGGGGATTAAAGAGTACATTTGTCATGATGAGCACTGAGTAATGCATAGAACTGTTGAATCACTATATTGTTCACCTGAAACTAATACGACACTGTGTGTTAACTATCCTGGAATTCCAAAAAATATAGAATGACATGCATATAAGGATAAGCAAATTAATATTTATTTTGTAAAAAAAGTAGAAAGAGAAAATTGGGAAAGAGAAAATTTTATTAAAGTAATTCTGAACATAAGTTGAAATTAGAAATATTATCTTTTGTTAATTTTCCATAAAAAAACAAATGTGTGCATTACCATAATTATATATCTATGTTTTTTAAGATCAGGGTCGCCTTTTTTTTTCTTCTTAGGAGTACACTAATTTTATTATATTGTTTTAACTTAAGATTTTTTTAAAAGTCTATTGTAAACTTTTTTCTTTGTTTATATGATAGATCCCAATTTGTATTTTAATTGAAATACTGACATAAATCATGTATCATATAATCTTGTCATATTTTGTGATCATCTGCTTGGTTTTAGTTTTTCTTTTTTTTTTTTAAAGATTTTATTTATTTATTTGAGAGAGAGAATGAGAGAGAGAGAGCACATGAGAGGGGGGAGGGTCAGAGGGAGAAGCAGACTCCCCACTGAGCAGGGAGCCCGATGCGGGACTCGATCCCGGGACTCCAGGATCATGACCTGAGCTGAAGGCAGTCGCTTAACCAACTAAGCCACCCAGGCGCCCTGGTTTTAGTTTTTCTATTTAAAAATATTACTCTTGTATCAAAAAGAAAATAAGGATATAGAACTTTTATTATTTATTATTTTTTTAGATTTTATTTATTTATTTGAGAGAGAGAGCAAGAGCGTGGGGAGGAACAGAGGGAGGTGGACAAGCAGACTCCCCCCCTAAGCAGGGCTCGACCCCAGGACCCCGAGATCATGACCTGAGCTGAAATCAGGAGTCAGACACTTAACCGACTGAGCCACCTAGGCATCCTAGGACATGGAACTTTTAAAAGAAATTCTTTATATTTCAAAATGATGGTAATATTCCATTATGAAAATAGGACATACCCACTAATAGAAAATGTAAAAGATACAGGAAAGTAGGAAAAAAGCCACTAGAATGACTATTGACATTTCTGATATTTTCATGTTATATATTTCAAATCAAACTGCAGATAATATTTGTTCTCCTTTTTTCTCTTTAAAGTAAGAATAAAACTTTAAAAACCCTTGAATGGGGTCTTGCACATACTAAGCTACCTTCTCTGTCCTCTTTGTCAAAGAACAGTACGGCTTAGTTCATTGAAGTCATGTTTATAATGATATTTTGAACCTAACTGTTTACATACATCATCTCATTCAATTTCCTCAAGAACACTCTGATACAACTGTTATTCCTATATCCATTTTATTGGCAAGAAAACCGAGGCTCTTAGAGATCTGGCAATTTGCCCTACATCCTATTGATAAGTAAGCACCTAAGATTGGAACTCAGGTTTCAGTTGAGTGCAAAGCCTCCAATTTTAACCCTGAACTTTATTGCTAGCTATGTCAAAGTGGTTGAGTAATAAAGAAAAACAGGTTAGATGGCTTAGTGGTCATCACAGTCATGGAGACCACCTTTTTAGATCTGCGCTCTTCTGGTTGAACGACTGATACATTCTCCTTTGGATGGGAAGGTCTGAGTTTATCTTACAGAGCTGTTGCTTTCTCCATAGACTGTGGGAAAATTGAGAATGTTCTTGCTCCAAAGACCCAGGGAGTGTACTGGCCATGGCAGCTGTTTCTCTATGGGAGGACCAGAGAGGTACACAGTGGCAGCCTGCACAAGAGTGCATGGTTGCTAGTCTGCAGGGGCACCCTTGCGCATACCTGCATGTGCTGGTGGCTTCCTACATTGTGACCGACCTGGGGAAGGTCATTGTGATCAAGATAGCAGAGCTCAAAGTCATGTTGGGGAAATATGATTGGGATGACAACAGGGATGAGAAGAACATCTAGAACCTATGTATTTCTCCTGCCATTCTGCAGCCCAACTGTGACCTCATCCTGCTTGATGCTGAATTTAGCATTCTGAAGCTCCTGGACAAGGCTCATGTCAGTCCCCTCATCTAGCTCATTTTCCTCAAGGTCACTTGGGACCTTGGCATCTCCTTCCAGGCACTGGCAGACTTGAAGAGCACTGGCTTCAAGAATGATACTGGTAGATTCATTGCTGTGTGAGGAGCATCATGAAGACAATGGCATTCTAGTGATTGTCATGGACAACAGGCCAGCTGGGACACTACCTCCCTTTCTGACATCTGTGTCAGAGATGGTGTGTGTGTGTGTGCGCGTGTGTGTGTGCACATGTGCGTGCTGGTGTATGGTCTGTCTATCTGTCCATTCATACATCCATCTCTATGTTGCACGAGGCAGTGTGGACCTGAAGTGTGATTCTGCCTGTGAATTTGGCTGTGCTGGGGAGAGGCTTCTGATTTCAGAGACAAAACTCACTGGAGGGTGAGCAGAGCTCAGTTTCTAGTAGGCCACTTCCTCCTTGACTGCTCAGACAACCACTTGGAAGACATCAGGGCTCACAAATACTGAGTTCTTCAGAGACAGACCATATGAGTAACAAAGAAAATCTTCCCATTCAACCAATCCAGTGGCCTTCTCCACCCTCCAGTGGTGTGAATGGCATGGTCAGCTCTGGTTGAGAGGAGGTTAACTGGGGAGATTTGGGTTTCATGAGGCCTATTCTGAGGTTCCAGTGAAGCCAAATTCCAAAGATCTGCCTGCAAGACAGCTCAGGACAGTGGAGCTTCGATGAGGCGCATGCTTTTGTGTACATTGCCACAGTATAGTGTGGTCCTTTTTCCTTCCAATGCCCTGTACACATATTACTAAAGCAAGATTTGGTTTCTGACCTACAAAAAAAACAAAACAAAACAAAACACAGCTCCCTAAGCAAACAAAACAAAACAACAATAACAACAACAACAAACCCCTGAGTGGAGTGAGTGCTTGGTATTTACAGATGTTTGAATGCAGGGAAGAGAAACAAGGGAGGGAATCCAAATCTGTTGAATGAACACAAGGGGAAAAGTCCTCAGGAAGTTAGAGGGGAAAAGGTTTTCTGAAGGAAGTGGAGCTGAGACGCTGGGCTACAGATCTCACAGGCAGAGAGGAAGGAACAGGAAGACTGTAAAGTGATGGGACAAAAACGGAAGTAAAACATCTCAAGGCCTTTTGGGATCCTGTTCCTGGCAGTGTAATTAGTGCGTGGTTTCCTCCGACGTAAAGAGGGGGAAAAGATATATGAAAGGCGCTCCAGGGACAGAGTGGATGGTAAAGAATCCCTACTGTAGATGCCGGGAACACAGGCGGAGTCTCTAATTAGTGTTTTCCAGTATCAAGTTCAACTGGCACTGAAGATATATACAAAAAGCAGATGCATGATTTTGTCCTGTGGCTATTTCATCTACCTTGTCACTTGATGAGGCTAGCTGCCTTCGTCCCAGTGCATCACAGCCAACACAGTGTTTCTACTTACGAGACATGAAGAGGTAGAGCTCACTTTAAATATGGTTAAAAACAAAACAAAAACAAAACCCTGATCATACAATTGGAGATTTTTAAGATCAGCCCTTGGTTGAATCTCTTTGCTTAATGTTTTCTGGAGGTCAAAAGGAACGGTTACCTATCTGCATTGACTACAGAGAAAGTTACTGCTCATTCTAAGTGTAGATTTTTAGGAGGGTGTTCCTGGCAATTGCTTGGAGTTGGCTTTTTCAAATTTAAATGGGAATCAATATTAAGAACTGGTTTTGGTGGACCCGTGGGAAGATTCTTGAAAATAGGCCATTGGTCAAGATGAATCTGACCTAGAAGTTTTAAAGCCTTGTTGGTATATTTAGAAGATCATAATTTTGGATTAAAAACATCTTAGCACTCTTTTTTCACAAGCCAATTTGTAGTGAAATTTGTAATACTTTTTTCCCCTGAAACATCTTAATAATATGCCCTCCTTAAAGAAATGTTTATGTAATACCTATGTTTTGACTTATTTTATAGAATGCCCAAGCAATGTTTCACAAAGAATGTTTCTCATGTGCTTACTATTTTGAAAATCACTATAGTAGATGCTATTTTTCATGCCCTTCTCAATATGTTCCATTTTGAAACTTCCACTATTAACTATTTTTGGTATTATTTCCAATTTTATTCATTTTCTTTTAATATAAATCAATACCAAACCTTGATTTTTGAAGTGTGAAATTTCATAAATGTGTGTCCACCCAGAGTTGAGTATGAGTATTATATGTATTCTCTATCTTTAGTCTTCCAAGCCTAGAGTACTTGCAAGAATATTTTGGTGAATGATTTAATTGATGGAAAACATGGGTCTTAATAACACAGTATTGAATGGGCAAAAAAATAAACTTAATACATTTTGGACTGGTTACCAGTGCACTAAAAAAGTACAGAATCAAGTATGGGAATATAACCATAATTTTTTTTGTTTTTACTTAAATTTATATCAACAGAGTAAAAATATGATAGCTCAGAATACCTAATAGTGTGGGTATATTTTCAGCATTTAAGAACTACTAGTTAAATGAGCGCTGTGAATTGTGTAAGACTGATGAATCACAGACCTGTACCCCTGAAACAAGTAATACATTATATGTTAATTAAAAAAAAAGAACTATTAGTTAAAATACATCAGTAGGATGTTATATATAAATTGCATTTTTTGGAGATAATTTAAAAAATAAACAAATATCAGAGGTCTCATTTGATTACATAGAGAACAGTAAATAGAAGTTCTACTTTTCCCTCGGGGCCTTTGTCATGATTAAACAGGAATTGTTCATCTAGAGCTCCTGAAATAAGACATCCAATTAGGATATATGCTAACTCATCTTGAAACTGATGGAGGAGAGTTGAACAGAGGTTAAACATGACCTAAGATTGTTGGAAAAGCTTCCAGGAATTCATTTTCAAAGCAGATAATGTAAACTGTTTTAATTAACAGCACTATTCCCAGTAATTCCTTCAATATTTTGCAATTATTAGATTCTAAATAAGTATAAAATGCAATGTACCAGAATTATACTTGGCTAAACAGGGTTAGGTGATATAACTGAATGGGTTATTCTTTATTCTGTTTAACATTTTGAAGCCAACAAATATTTTGCTAAATAGATTCTCTGTAGAACCCATTTATTCTGCCTGAGGTTTATGATGTTAAATATGAATCAAAGTGGTTAACTTCTTAGGTATCTACTCAAAATTCTCCTCATTTAAACTATATATTATAAAGGAAGTTTTGAGCATTTCAATAATTCCTAGGAGAGTCACTTTCTAGTTAAGGTACAAGTAATTTATATTCTGAGTCAAACCATTTGGGGGAAATCCTTCCAGAAAGTTAAAGCCTAATCATGAACAGTGCTTTTAAAGCCTTAATTAGAGAAGTAGGCCTGCATTATTTAAATGTTTTCTAGGTATATCTTGTATGCAAACCTATTTTTTAGGTACTCAAAGAAATTTTTAAAAAAATTAATGGAAACTTGGAGAACTTTGGAAATTATTTATAATTGAGTACAAACTGGCAAAATCTGCCTTGCTTTGAGCCTCATTTATGAGTTTCTAACAGCCTTTGATGGCTAACCTGTGAAGTGTTGGTGTTAGTAGAATGAATCTTTGAGGCTGATACTACTTATCACTTCCTGTTGTTAGCTTAACCCTCAAGAAAAGGCTTTCAAACATCATGGTTTTGTTTTCTTATGCTTGCAAATTAGAAACATCATCAAACAGACTAAATCAAAAATAAGATTTAAAAAAATATTTTCTAAACAGAACAGCTAATTTCACTGATTCATTAAAAAAAAAAAATGGTGGCCATAGTTCTCTTTTCATTACTTGATCAACTTATCCAGATATATTATTCAGTACTCTCAGTCTTAAAGTTCTTGGAGCCTCTTTTCAGCTGCAAATATTTTATATTTTCTTGTATTTCTCAATCTGTGATTAATGGGCAAAGTATGTATAAACAATTCTTTTAAAATAAATTTAGTGTGTGGGGGATTTTTAGAAAACTCAGGGGTTTTCAAGTAATTGAGAGATCTGAAAAGAGCGCTTTGGAAGTCAAACTTTGGACTCAGTTTGTAGTGAAGGAACTATAAGCTTTATAGTAAAGAGACAAAAATGAAAAACAAGAGAATCCTTATATAAAGAGGAATCAAATCAGTTCAAAAGTGGTATTTCTTTTTTGAATTGAGTAACTCAGTATTCATGAGATAGGTCTTCCCCAACTGCCCTGACCCTCTCACATATATCCTGCTAAAAAGCAGTGAACTCTATTACAATTAACTCCTTTTATGTATGTGTGAAATTAGTCAGGTCTGAAATGGACTCCAGGCCTCTGGGTCCATGCTTCTCTTCTATGGAATTACTGAGGGACTATGAACTATTGTGCCATGAGAGAAGAATATAAAGGCCAATTTATTAACATGTGTCTGCATATATCTTGTTATTATTTGCAAGTCTTAATGCTAACCAGTCACTTCAAGTTTTATAGGATGTAATCCAGTACATGTAAATAAAAGTCAGGGTTCTTGAAACAAAACCATAAAAGTAGCAGATTGCAATGAAAGAGCAGATGTTTTGTGATGTCAAGCTAAATATTTATGGTCTTCCTTTAAGCCAATCACTGAAACTGACAACTTATCACAAATTATTTGACCATATTGAGAGAACAATTTCGTTAGAAAGAGGCTAAAAACTTTGCTTTGCAAACAAATAAACAGATTTTTATTCTTAAGAAAAGGAAAGAAACCCAATATGAGACCGAAGTAGAAAAATTCTGTAAATATATTCGAGTCTCTGATTTGTAGTGACGAGTGACCCATAACAACTAGCTTAGACATCTCTTAATTAGATTGTGCTAAGTACTCCAATTTACCTGAAAGTTGAAAAAATTACTCTCAATGTGGTTCTTACTAATTTAAATTCTCAATCAAAGTAAATTTTGTGATGAAATTTGGTCTAAAAATATGTTTAATGAACATCTTATTTGTTAGTTGATCTAGGAAGTGTTCCCAGTTTATTCTGGCTCTTTTATAGCAAAGGCAGAAAAGAACTTGAAAATTTACTTTCTGTTAGACAAACACAGCATTCTTGCTTTTTTTAATGAGGGAGAAGGAATACTATTATTCATTATGTTTCCCTTGTGTTAAGACATAGAAGTTCATAATTGAGTAGAATCATAAGTAAGGTCGCTTAAGCCTAAATGCTTAAGTGAAACTTGAACCCCCTATACAACATCCCTAACATGTTACTCTGTCTCTACTGGAGTAATAAAGTAGCCTGACCCATCTTCAGGTGGATCATTTTGTATCAACTTGTATCATTCACAAGTTCACTCACTTCACAAATTTTTAATTGTCTACTGTATGACACACATAGTCTTAGGAAATGGAGCTACCATATTGAACCGGACAAACACAGTCCCTCTCCATGTGGAATGTATAGACTGTTCTGTTTTTTTTTTTTTTTAATATTATGTCAAATTCTACCTTTCTCTAACTTTGACCTTTTGCTGTTAGTTTTCATCATATCCACCTTCTATTCCTATAAGCTACACATTTAACCAGGCTCGTTTCAATGAACTGATCTATAAACTGATAATTTTTACATCAAGTCTGATTAGAAATAAGTTTTGAAGGTGAAAATTTGAGCTAACAGTGGTATAGGGCTACTTGCAAAACATTTCAGCTAAAACAAGCATGATTTTGAGTCGTTAAAACAGATGCACTGAAAGTTCTACCGTTTTCCTTCCTCTGGTCCATGTTTCTGAGATTGTTTCATTAAAGCTCAGTGCATAGAACTGATTGACAAGTAAAGCGATGTAAATGCAAATGCCTGAATCCACAATAGGGCAGCCCCTTTAGAAGGGAATTGATGGCTCTGTAAATACAATACTAAATAAATACTTATGTATTGAGAATCGCCTATTAAAAAAAAAACATTTGTCTTTAGACATATTTTGTTGTTGTTTTATAGGTAGTTACCAAAATTACTTTTTAAAAAGGATATAAAATAGACATTAATTATCTGCAGATTATATATGGGAAAGAATTCAACATATAATCTCATGCACTAGAAGACCAATTATTCTTTGAACCAAACCTTCCACCACCAATAATGGAATGCAGCCATATTTTCTTAATTGGCTCATGAATATGGTAAAGGGACTAGAGTTATGATCTTTTGCATATTTATTAATTCTGTGTTTTCCTACTTATTTAGAAAGATTAACTTTGACAAAGAAAGAACTTATACTGACTTATTTTTTTAATTTACAAAAAACGTATTTTATGTCTCAATTTACAGTCTTCACAGTGTATCTTCACCGTGTATACAGAATAAGTATTGATTTTATCATTTCAAAAAATGGTAGATGGGTTATTCCAGACTTGCTCTTTATTATGCATAAATGCAAAATCTCCTTTTCAATATTTCTAAATGTTACTTCTACCTTGTCAAGTAGATCCCTAAGTTGAACTGCCATTATACAGAATTTTCTTTGTCATTACTGTTTTCATCATAAATGAAAGCATCCATTTTATTAGCATAATCCTCTATCAACATTCTGGTGCTAAATATGTCCTAGTTGATAAATATTGGCCAAAGGGATCATCTGAAAAAGAGGAGGAGGAGGAGAATGTTGTCTGGAATTGCTTCATTTCTGTTACAATGCCCATCTTCTTGTTTTCTGACTAGGAAGAGTCAGAAAACAATAGCATTTCTCATCCTGGAAAAGAAGGCCAGGCTCAAATCATGAGGACTGTTTAGGTAGTAGTGGAAGGAAAAGCAGAAAGGAGAGAAAAGTTTCAATGCATGACCAGATCTAAGTGGGGGATTGAGTCAACCGAAGAATTCTTTGCTCTGTGATTACTCTTCATTCCCAAGTACAGTTGCCTCGGCCAGCTGTCAGAATTAAAGGAGTGTCCCCTGAGATATAGTCCTCCCCAGGCTGAATCACTGGGAAACTGGCTTGTTCCTATATGAGGATCACATTTTTCCCCACTAGTGAGATGAGGAAATCATCTCTTACCACTGTGTGCTTCTCAACTTTTACTCTAGTCACAGGCATTCTTGAAAATCAGATAAAAGCCCTACTAGAAAAGTGTGTGTGCATACACACACAATTTTGAAAACAATTTGAAGGGCAATTTCTGACACCCAGCCATGATTATCCTTGAGGCCAGGGATTCCAGATTAAGAATCTCCTACACTAGAGAAGAGGAAAGTAGATTTTATCAGTGTATTCCATGTATCAGATATTGTAATAAGCACTTTATATGCACTATTTTATAATAGTCTTGTGAGTTAGTTTTATTGTCTCTATTTTTTAAATGAGCTGGTGAGCATTAGTGACTGGCTCACGGTTAAGCAACCTATGACTGGAGACCTCAGAATACTAATTAGTCTGTTCATAGATACCTTATTGCTACATTCTTTTATTCTCCTCTTTCTGTTTTCCCTTTTGTGTAGCTAATATTCCAAACTGTGTTCCTGGCTCTCACCTCCCTAGAGTATTATTTAATTTCCCCTTATCCTTACCCTGGCCGATATTTACTCATTTTCTTCCCACTGGGGGCTCCCATTATGCTTCATGACTGGGATTTGGTGCCATGATATCTCTCCTTTCACCAGCTGCCCAGAAGCAGAATCTTCTGACATACCCCCTCCATACTCTCTTCTACCTGACCCCCACTGATAGCCTGTAGTGGTTTAGTCTCACATTTGTTCCTAAGCCAATACTAATTGAGTCACTACACGACTTGGTGTAGTGAGTCTTAGAATTAAATTACTTTGACAAGATCTACTGATCTAGCCTCCAACAGCTGGGCCCCTAAGTGTCTATTTCTGCCAACTAGAAAAGGCCTCCAATGTTTTTAGGGTATGCCTTTGTGGGTCTCTGTACTTTTCATTTCATGGCATTCCCTTTGACAGCATGTGAGGACTCTTATTATCTTGGAAATTAAATAAAAGAGAACACCCTTGAGACTTAAAATGTTAGGTAATAACGCAGAACAGAAATAAGCAACGTTGTGAGAAAGGTAAAGACTGGTTCCCATGTTAACAAGACTTGATTATAACTTGGTTGTCTATCAACATTTTAAAAAATAAAGACTGCATCTATCAAAATAAGAATTGACCAGTCATAGAAACATGGAAAAAGGAGAGTTGCAGAAGATACATTTTAGCAATGCTAATCCCATGATAGTCAAGGAAATGTACACTCCTATTTACCCTTTGAAACTCAGATGCTTCCTACTCAAGAAAGGCATTCCTCTTATGAAGAGAGATGCAAGGAACTGTAGGCAATGAACACAGCATGTTCTGGATTCATTCACAATAAAAGTATTTTTATGGGGACGTGAATGTGTTTTATGTTATCTTAGCCTAATGCAATTAAACAATTTATACATCAAATCACCCCTGTACTGATTCTATGCTTACCTAGTTACCATCTAATTATGATTTGATTTTCCATTTAGTTCTTTCTACAGGCAAACATTAATTGCTCATACAGATGATAAATATTTGGTGTCTATGACAGTGATTTCTCAAGATGACTTAATAAAGTGGTCTTTGAACATTATTTGATTTGTCTTAAAGCCAGACTGCAGCTGAACACTTGCTAAAGCAAGTGGTCTGCTCAGTGTGGCTGTTCAATTTCTCATTGAAGATACACAAGTCAGGATTTACGTGTCTTCCCTGGGCTTGGGTGAATATTAGTCAGAGTCTTTCAGTTTCTCATCACTTGTTTCTCTGACCACCATCAAAAGGGTGAGTTTGAACATTCATTGCTGGGGGCAGCTCCTCTGAAGTGACTTATCTATCTGGGGTAGTCCCTAGGAAGGTCTTACCCAGTACCGGGCAGCCCTCCCTTTATGGTACTGCAACAAATTTCATCTTTCTGAATAGATCTTTACAGTGTCTGCTCTAGGATAGGACTGGGTTTCTCTTTGCCCCCAACTCTTTAGTCAGAGTAGCTCATTGGCTGATTATGTATCCAGTCCCTTGCTCTGTGACAAACTCTAGCCATTTGGATGGTGTGCAGATGCCTAGAAATAAAGCGTTGGCTTGACTGTGAATTGATGATAAACCTGCTGAGTGACTGGCTCATGGACTGTGTGATAGCCTGTTCCTGTCCCCTTGGACTCTTGGCTGAGGTCTTCTAATACAGAGAAAAAACTGCAAATGATTCCTCCTGGCCACCTAGTGTTTGACAACCATCTGGATCTGCCCCTCTGGTGTCCAATGTTACTAAAAAGGTGAGCAGGCACTGATAGTGATCTGGTTTATGACTGAAAGTTTCTGTATCTGTTAAAAACTCTCCTTAGACTGTCCTCACCAAGCTAGAACCTAGGGTGAAATGAGTTTTCCCAACACTGTCTTTTTCTGTTCAGTGCCAGTGTCTTTCCCTTTCTAGTGGTGGGATGGCAGAGAGTCTTAAATGTCAGGCTTAGAAATAAGTATAGACTTAAGTTGTGTCATGTCAGCAGGTAAGACTGTGCCCTCCAAAGATGAATAGATAGAAAAGGCAAAATGAAATGAAAAGAGGACATTTTTCGATGGGGGCCAGGTAGACTAAAGCAGGGGTCTGACTCCTGCTTATTTTTGTAAGTAAAGTTTATGTAGAACATAGCCACACTCATTCATTTATGAATTTTATCTGTTGACTTGGCCTACCACAGGAGGGTTGAGTAGTTGTGACAGAGATCAGATTATGCAAAGCCTAAAATATTTACTATCTTGTCCTTTACAGAACAAGTTTGCATACTCCTCATCTACATGATGATTACAGAGACCTGGACAAATTAAAGGATTAGCAATAAGAATGAAAGAAAGTTATGAAGGACATTGAAGAACTTTTACTGCAAGCTCCTGATAAATGCCTAAGAAGTTTTTGATGCACAAGTCTACCTCAGATGTTACATTAAACTTGAGTAGGTTTGCCACTGTGAGCGACAGGTATGATACCACCCTTTCACCCCAAAAAGTAAAAGAAAAAAGAAAAGAAGAACCTATTCTGATGTTCTGATTTGTTACAAAATAATAACTTACTATCTTTGAAAAATGGCCATGCTTCATCTGAAGCTTTATGATTTTGGGGAAGAAACAAGGTACCCAGTGAACTTAATGGCAGGGAAAGTGGAATAATTCCAGATGGTGTAGACAGAGGAAATGTTCTATGCATTTGTTGAAGTACAGCTTCAACCAATATGGAAAAACTATGGAATTCTGGGAAAATAAGAGCAATGGACATGTTTGAATTCGCAAGAGCAAAAAATAAATCTCTCTCTAGAAAGATAAATAGATAATTAGTCATGTGGAAAGAAAGAAAGAAAAAAGAAAAGAAAAGAAAAGAATTCCATTATGTTAAATGAAATTCTTCTCTATGCAATACAATTTCTCCTTTTGCTGTTACCTTTCCCCTATTAATTCATTAACAAGCAATGTCTCAGGAGAGAAATTATATTGAATATAGAGGACAAAATGTCAATATCTTGGCTTCTGAGTTCCAAAATAGGCTCTTGAGACTCATAACAGAGACATATTCTTGAACGTCAGGGCTTTTGACCTGTAAGGGTCAGAATATTGTATTTCTAAAAGGCTAAGACTGGAAGTCATCTAGTCGGTTCTATAACTGATAGTTTGGAAATATAATAGGAGTTTATCCCTGGACATTAGGTAAGGGGTGTCCAAAATGGGGGAGTATTGGAGAGGATGTGGACTTTATTTTAGAAACTTGTGTTGAGAAGATATCACTCCCCTAAGACAACCTAAGACTCCCCTAAGAACTGAGCTATAAGTGGGTACAGCTCTAGAACCTCACCTCTGTTTGGGGCAGGGAGGTGCAGTATGCAGAAGGTACCTATGTTTTGTGTTTCGGAGAGTACGGGGGAGTGGGTGAGCCTTGTGGAGAAGCCCTGTGTCCTGCATGGTCCCTATGTGAACTCAGTATGGCACAGAAGTTACCTAGGTAGAAGTGTTTCAGGTGGCTCCACAGAGTTTTAGGAGGGTGGTCAGTTATTTTCCATATCCCTCAAATAAGGTATGGATATAGCTGAGAGTCAAATGGAGAAGCAAAAGTCCTTGCTATTGGAAAGAGGAGGGTGTAGAAGATATAGAGATGGCTTAATGAAAGAAGACAACTACTTGTTTCAGAGGTACAGGTCTGTGATTCATCAGTCTTACACAATTCACAGCACTCACCATAGCACATACCCTCCCAAATAATACATTATATGTTAAAAAAAAAGAAGAAGATAGTAGGAAGGGAAAAATGAAGGGGGGGAAATCGGAGGGGGAGATGAACCATGAGAGACTATGGACTCTGAGAAACAAACTGAGGGTTCTAGAGGGGAGGCGGGTGGGGGGATGGGTTAGCCTGGTGATGGGTATTAAAGAGGGCACATATTGAATGGAGCACTGGGTGTTATACGCAAACGATGGATCATGGAGCACTACGTCAAAAACTAATGATGTAATGTATGGTGATTAACATAACATAATAAAATAAAATAAAAAAAAAGAAAGAAGACTAGCTGGCCTATGGGACATCTCATTAAAGACCAACAGGAATAAATGTAAACAGACAATTACAGTATGATATCTCCCCAGTGTGGTACTGCTTGAGCTGGTCCAAAACCTGGGTATAATTCTAGAGATAAAGAAGAGGGGGAAAACCTAATTGGTTGAAAATTTTTAATTTGTCTGAGAAAATACTGCATTGACTCTTAAAAACTCTGATTGGAATGAGTTTACATTGAGTTGAGTAAGTTGAAGTTCTTGCCAGTAGACAAAAGGAGTATCTTAATATACAAAATAATATTTTAGGGGCACCTGGGTGGCTTAGTTGGTTAAGCATCTGCCTTCAGCTCAGGTCATGATCCCAGGGTCCTGGAACAGAGTCCCATATCTGGCTCCCTGCTCAGCAGGGGGCCTGCTTCTCCCTCTCCCTCTCCCATTCCCTCTGCTTGTGCTCTCTCTCTCTGTCAAATAAATAAATAAAATCTTTAAAAAATAATATTTTAAAAATATATAGCAGAGATTTTGTATTCTGAATATTTGTACTCCCCAATGACATATCAAGAGAATTTTTAAAAGTTGTTTGCCTTTAGGTAGTACGATTATGACCATGATCTTTTTTGTATTTATTGTGTTACACTTACTAAATGTTTACAATGGATAAGTATTGTTTTAATAAATATAAGCACTGATATATTTCAGAAGTATTGAGTTGGCTTGAAAGCAAAAAAAAAAAAAAGCGTACATAGATTGTACAAAGAGAATCTGGGCCATGTCTGTATACATAGAACATGACTCTCATTAGTGGCTACATTCTGGAAAAGGGACAGTGTCTCTCATTCTTTGAGTGCACACAGATGAAAGTTTCCCTTTCAATCAAGCAGGATAATGGGGATAACCTGAGAGTACACATGCAGCCCATCAGTCTGGAGGAGGAAAGGTGGTATAATTCAGAGTGTTTGTTATTGCTATTATTTGGTCATCTAAGTTGATTAATGAGAGAGAGAGAGAAGGGGAAAGGAAGGAAGGAATGATGAAAGGGTGGAAGGAAGAAAGGGGGAGGAGAGGGATATGACACAATAAGCCTGATGGGTAAATGACCCCCCTCACTGTCACAGGATACCCTGATACACCAAATAAACTGCCCTGATGAGTCATCTCATTGCTTGTCTTTTTAGTGTCAGAACCAACTATGATCAAAATCAAAACCTTGTTTTAACATTTTGCAGAGGACGCATGCCTTTAATATTCTCATTAAAAAAATGAAAAGAACCTTGAAACTGACCTAGAGTTTCTTTTTATGGCTCAACGGGGAACTGTTTTCCCAATAAGCATAACATGACTTTATCAATATTAATTTTCTAGGTTATTGAGGATGATGTGAAAAATTTTACAGTGAGTAAAAATATTTTGAGGACATAAATTTTTTGACATAGGGGCTGAAGTGAAATTATGTAAGACACTTGGCAGCACATTTAGAGTGCTATTTACTAACATCTAATTTTGCTATTTTTTTGATTTAATAATATGTTTATTAGAATAATTTAGTGACAAATAATTATGCTAATTTATTAAAAACTAGAATTGTGTGTGAGGGGGCAGGGAGGGGAATAGATAACTCATTGGCATGGAGGTGGAGAGGTTTATTCCTGTTGAATAATAGGAGACCCAAGAAATACATAAATTAGTTATCATAAAACTAAATGAAAAGAAGCTGGAATTGAGATGTTTTTCTTTCTTCTACTCAGGTACATATTTTAGGTATAATTATTACCCAAAGGGGCTACATTACATGGCTGATTTAGGTTAGCTAAGCAAAAAGAATTTTATACTTCAAAGTTCAATAGGAAGAGGCAATGACAATTTATGTCTTTACTGCCAAAGAAACAAGAAGCTTTAGGAAGAAGATTAAATGTAATGATAGTTTAAAATCTTTCAGTATTACTAATAAAATTGTCAAAATTGAAAACTTATACTGTGTATAAGGGAACTTGCATAAACTTAAGAAATAAAATGCATAGAACTGGAGTTGGTAATTTATTTCTACCCGAACAAATTTATTGCTTCTGTCTTATTAACCAAACTTGGTTTGTGTGAGGTTTTTTTTCTCTACATTCCTAGCCTTCCTATCTAATTGTTCATAGGTTGAAGCTTACTGACAGGTGTATGCATACAGATATAAACACCAGTGACACCCTCTCAGATAAACTCTCTGAAAATGCAACATTTAGCCATGTAGATCAGTTATTAAACAGTTCTGTGCTGAACATTTTTCTGTGTGTTGTGAAATAAGAGGTTTTTACATTTTCAATAACTAGCAGCTGAGTCCTCAAAATAGCTCTGTCAGTTAGGGAGTTGGACGTTATTCCGATTTGGTTCAGGAAAAAACTGGGACTCAGAGTTATATACCTCATTGAAATTAGTGAGAGCAAGGGATTATTATTATTATTTGAGGGAGAAAAGAAATTTAAGGGAGACACTGAAGCTTACTTAAAGGTGAGGAACATCTCTTTGTCATCTTTAAGCATATAGGCAGATCTGTACCTCTGAAACAAATAATACATTATATGTTAAAAAAAAGAAGATAGTAGGAAGGGAAGAATGAAGGGGGGGAGATTGGAGGGGGAGATGAACCATGAGAGACTATGGACTCTGAGAAACAAACTGAGGGTTCTGGAGGTGGGGGGGATGGGTTAGCCTGGTGATGGGTATTAAGGAGGGCACGTATTGAATGGAGCACTGGGTATTATACGCAAACGATGGATCAAGGAACACTACATGAAAAACTAATGATGTAATGTATGGTGATTAACATAATATAATAATAAAAAAAAGCATATAGGCAGATCTCATCCCTGCTTAAAAAACACATTTTGACCCTAAAAATATTTATTATATATGTGTGTTTCCTTTAATAAACGACTCAAGAACTATCTCAAGGGCATCTACCTTCTCATTCATCAAGTATTTATTAATCATCTATGACACACCTATGATACACCAGAAATCGTGTTAGAACCTTTGGATAGAGCACAGTCTGATAGAAGGGTAATCTATGCTGTTAAAAAGAAAACCACCAGCCCAACTTGGAGCCACTGATGTTAAAGACCTCATGTCAGCAAACCAACACTTAATGCCTAACCTAACAGTGGTTTCAACACCCCCTAGGAATGTAACCTTTAAGCAGTCAACATGGAATTTCCTGGTCAGCACTAGGAAATTTACTGATAGGCCCCTTCCATTCCCCTTTGGAGGACAACCTTGACTAAAACAATATATTCTTTGCTAATAATTTCCGTTTTTCCACTTCTTCTCTGCCTTTAAAAAGCTTTCCTGTTCGGAGCGCCTGGGTGGCTCAGTCGTTAAGCGTCTGCCTTCAGCTCAGGTCATCATCTCAGGGTCCTGGGATCAAGCTCCGCATCGGGCTCCCTGCTCAGCGGGGATCCTGCTTCTCCCTCTCCCACTCCCCCTGCTTGTGTTCCTGCTCTCGCTATCTCTCACTCTCTGTCAAATTAATAAATTAATAAATTAATAAATTAATTAAAAAAAAAAAGCTTTCCTGTTCTATAGCTCAAAGGATCTCCTTTCTATTTGCTGGATGGGATACTGTCCTGTCTGATTCATGAATTGTTCAATAAAGCCAATCTTTTCAATTACTCAGTTGAATTTCTGTTCCAATAATGCCTTCATAGTACTTAAAAGTGGGAAAGAGTGACATTATACAAATAAATAATATATAGGTAGGAAGTATAGTTTTAATTGAAGAAAATTAAGGATTGTAATGATTTAGGCAGCTGACTTAGATTCAGGTTGAGTAAAGGCTCCCTTGAGAAAGGGATATTAAATTTAAGACCTGAAGGGAAATTAGGAATTAGGCTAAACTTCTGGGTAAAAGAATCCCCAGAAGATATAGGCAGTACCAAGTTGCTGACAAATTTGGTCCTTTTTCCTTGGGAAAGTATCAAAGCATTTTAAATGGGCAGTTACAAAGTTAAATTTTTAGTTAATTTAACTGCTAGGAGGCAAATGGATTGAAGGAAAATAAAAGAAGATGCAAGAAGCTGGAAGCAGAGATTTTGGGGAACTGGCGTAGAGCAATGGTAGGGGCAATAGAGATGGGAACCTACTTGACAGACATCTGTTCAACCAAAAAAGGAGTGCTGCATGGACAAATGCAAATTATCATTATTTGGCTAAGCTTATTTTTTTAATAAGTAGCAATATTTTAGAACAAAATCCATAATCCAAAATATTAGTGGGATACTATTGTTCCTATAACTTTGCAGATCTGATGCCAAATCTATGGAACGAAGTTGAAAAAAAAATGCTGGAAGCATGAACTTTCTGAAAAACCTCAGTGTCTGGCATAGTGTTGTAAAGAAGTATGTCCCACACTTGCTTAGTTTTGAGGCTTCACAATAATTAAGTATCTAAGAACCAACAATGTAAGTCCCATCCTGCCAGAGTTGAAGAAGTCCATGTTTGTGGGGTTTTTTTGTTGTTGTTGTTGTTTTTACCAGTTTTATTCCCCAGGTGTTTTCTGAATATCCCCAGGGAAAGCTGACATGTTTGCCAAATCTGTCCTGGTGGCCACCGACCATTTTAGCCACCAAATGTCCCTGGACCACAACATGGCTTCTGGGTATGTCACTCCTTGTGGTCTTGAGACTGGATTCTCTCAACAGACTATTATTCCTTTCCCATCTCCCCCCTGCAGATTACATTCTCTGGCCTCAAATGCCCCATGGTGATAAGTAAGTCTATAATCCTTAAGAAGCTTTTTCTGAAGGCCTAGGGATAACAGAAGAGTTCTGCAATTCAGAGAGAACAGAATGGGAAACTTTAAATAGTCCATCTCAGTCCATGACCATATGGTCTCCCAGGCGGGACCACCCTTTCTCCCCAGCCTGTCGTCCAGAGCCTGTGTACCTGCAGGTACAGAAGCCTTCTTTGCTTTCAAAGTGACTCTCCTCCAGTGATCACTTCCCTACCAGGGGTTTACTCCCAGCCACTGGAGAGAAATGCGTTTCTGGGTGAAAAATACTTGCAGGTATACAACTCCATCCCTGGCAAAGGCCAACTTAATGTTCTTTTGCCAAGGGCTTTAGACTCTTGATCTTGGGTTTCTCCACTGCGGGGTCGGAATTGTGCTTTACATTTGCCAAGATTATAAACTTATTACCCCCTGCACAAAACAATAATTGCCTTCCAGTATAGTTTCGGCTTTTACAGAAACAGACACCTGATCAAAGTTTAAAATGCTTGGGTCTATATTAGGTTTCTAGGGTTTCCAGAACAAAGTACCACGGACTGGATGGCTTCAACAATAGAAGTTTATTGTCTCACAACTCTGGAGACAATAAATAAAATTCTAGAAGCCCATGATCAAAGTGTTGGCAAGGTTGGTTCCTTCTGGGAGCTGTGAGGAAGAATCTTTTCCATTCTTCTTTCCTACTCCTGGTGGCTGGCTGGCAATCTTTGCTTTCCTTGGGTTGTAGAATCATCATGCCAGTCTCTGCCTTCGTCGTTGTGTGGTGTTCTTCCTGAATGCCTTCACATTGTCTTCCTTCTAGTGTCTCTGGGTTCAAATTTCCCCTTTTGATAAGGATACCAGTCATAGTGAACCTGGGGAAGCTGCCTCCCTCCGAGGATAAAGGAGTCCCTGTGGTTGAGGGAGAGGGGTGGCAGCAATGGTCACTGGAATTATCCCAAGTTTAATCCTTTTTCCTCCCCCTCTAATAACTTCATTGTTTTGTTTTGGATTATGAAAGTACTATATGATCACTGTAGAGCATGTAGAAAATACAGGTAATTGTAGAGGAGGAAAAAAAAAGCCATAATCCTAATAACTAAAATAACTAACACTTAAACATGGAATCATCTTGTTTATTAAAAATGGAAATTATCTTGTATACAAAGTTTATTATCCTGCCTTTTCTACTTAACATTATATTATGAACATTTAAAAATATAACAATATGCTTTAATATTATGATCTTTAAAAAAAAAATGACTGCTTGGTATTTTGTTACCGGATACATTATAATTCATTTAACCGTTCTTCTCTGGTTGGTTATTTAGATGATTTCTGTATTCATATTAAACATAACAGGAAAATGAAGATTTTTGTACATAAATCTTGTGTGTATCTCTAATTATTTCCCTGTGTACATTGCTGTAAGTGGAGTCACAGGTCACATTTTTCAAGCTTGTGATTTGTGCTGCAGATATAACCAACCCCAAAGGGTGATATAACTTGTATCATGATATCAATTAATACTCACGTTGCTGATCCCTTGTCAGCTCTGGATAGAGTAACATAATTTCCAAATTGAGGAGTAAAATGTGCCATTGCTTTATTTGCTTATTTTCCTTTTTTGTAATGATGTTAAACTGATTTTTTTTTAGACATTCACATTTCTGTCTTTGTATATTGTCTTTTCATGTTCTTTGTCCATTTTTCATTGAGGATTTTTATTATTGTTATCTTTTTCTTACCGATTTGTGAGAGAGGTCTTTTTCAATCGCATGTGATACAATGTATTTTTTTCCTCAGGATGCCAATTGCCTTTTAATTTTGTTTATGGTTTGTTTTAAAGTATAAAAACTTAATTTTTATGCCATTGACTATGTCAGTCCTTTCCTTTATGGTTTCTATCTTTGATTTTATGCCTTGAAATTGCTTTCTCCACCCAATAGCATATAAAAATTCATCTGTATTTTCTTCCTTTTTTTGGGGTGTGTGTGTTTTTTTAATCTTTACACATTTAACTCTTTAGGCTGCCTGGAATTCATTTTTGTGTGTGTGTAGAATAAGAAAGGGACCACATTTATTTCCTTTATATATATTTATACAGTTGCCTCAGCACATAATTCTCTTTCCCACAGCTTGGAATACCATTTCTGTCCTAAACCAAATTCTTACTCTATTGGAATTGGGCTTTGTGTTTTTTTTTACATTCTATTCCTTAGAGTGATTTTCTTTTTCTTTTTTTTTTTTAAAGATTTTATTTATTTGAGAGAGAGAATGAGAGAGAGAGAGAGCATGAGAGGGGGGGAGGGTCAGAGGGAAAAGCAGACTCCTCGCTGAGCAGGGAGCCGGATGCAGGACTCGATCCTGGGACTCCAGGATCATGACCTGAGCTGAAGGCAGTTGCTTAACCAACTGAGTCACCCAGGTGCCCCATTACAGTGGTTTTCAAGGTCCCCCATTTTTAATTTTATCTTTATAGCTTAATATAGATATAAATATTTGAGAAAATCATTTCCTTGTTTCTCATAGCAACCTTGATATGAAAGACTAAGTTATACTAAGTTCTCCAGTGTTCCCTTCCCTAGTTCAGTGCACTGGTAATCACTTGTTTCTGGACACACCCTGATGTAAGGCTGACTTGTAGCTTTTGGAAGTGGTAACCACGGTGGAGGTAATGGGAGTGGCCAGCCTGGGTGCAGGCAGTAAGAGTGTGCAGGCAGTAAGAGTGTGCATTGACTGTGAAGAATTTACAAACAACAAAATAACTGAAAAACACTGATCTGCTTTTTATTATCCCTCTGTACCAGCAAATTTAAATGATGTTAATGAT
This sequence comes from Neomonachus schauinslandi, assembly GCF_002201575.2. NCBI lineage: Eukaryota > Metazoa > Chordata > Mammalia > Carnivora > Phocidae > Neomonachus > Neomonachus schauinslandi. Next base: position 32,545,447 of record NC_058405.1, on the reverse strand, counting down.
AAAATACTCCTCTCCTAAAAGATCTTTTGTTGGTTTAAATTATAAACGATTTCCATGGTTATGCTTGAGTTTTAATAACACACGCATGGCTTCAAATTAGTATAAACATTATATTCTCTATGGAAGGTAATTCAGAGAACTCCAAATTACACAGTCGGCTCCTAACACACAGAGATTAACTACATGTGCTAGTTTGAAGAGTAAATTTGTAAAAGTTCACAATCATTCGAGCTTGCTTGGGGAGCAGTTTTCCAGCTCCTGAGGAACTAGATATTCCTGCATTTAAATGGTAGATACCAAGTGAACAAGAGAGCACAGTGATTGTAAATTAGAAGAAATAGGACATGATGAATTTTCTGGTAAAGCTATTTTAGTGGAAATTTTTTGTCTGCAGAGAGATTTGAGAGCTGCAATAATCAATTATGAAGAAACTAAGACATGAGTGGTATAGCAAGTTCTAGAATTTATTGTAAAATGAGATTTTTATAAGTATTTGCAAAACTTATCTGCATGTCTAAGATGTTCCATATATAGATATATATCTATATATCTGTTGCCTTACTTGAAAAGAGCCCTTAAAATTAAAATTAATACAATCTACTAGTTTGTAGAGGTCTTTACAGTTTTGTGCATTACTGTAACAGACAGATACGTAGTTTTATGTTTTATTTCCATTTCTAAGTTTTGCACCATCACTTATTTTCCCTTTTGGCATTGTAGTATTTATCTGTGTTTAATCAATTAGTTCATTTGTATAGGGAAAATTCTATGATAGAGTTAATAAAAGGAAATTTTCATCTCTGGGATTTTTTTCCTGGTCATTATTATAATTTGCTTCATTTCATAATTATTACTGAAAATAATTTTGTTGTCTAGAGAAGAGGATGTGAAAAAGTGCTCTGCTCCAACTTTTAAACATGTTAGGTGCACCTGGCGCTAGGTAGCAGTCCTCTCCACAGCAAACCCTTCCTGCCGTGGGTGAGTCTGGGCCCCATCCCAGAAAGAGCCTCTACTGCTTCTGTAGTATTTCTAGTTGCCTTGGGACCTGCACTCACCCCGGGGTTTAGAGTGTGTAGAGATATTCTGCAGCATCCATTCAACAGCCTTCCCAGACATGTCAGTTGGCCAATGACATCTCCTTCAAATCATTCCAAACATACCAAAGTTTCTGGTTGGCATTCCTTCTAGTTTCCCCTGATTTCTTTCTTACATTTCTACCATCCTCCTCCCAGTGACATATTTTGAAGGTTAGTCTTATGGCAGTACCTTTCCAAGGTCTTATCTGGAAGTCAACTACTGACCATTCACCACAGGAAAAAGGGGATAGGGATGCCATGAGAGATTATTACCAACATAAAATTGACCAAATAACTCAATGCGCTCCTCTTCCGTCAGGGCGGTGGGCAAAGGAGGAGTGCCCTTCTAAGGGTTAAACAGAGGGTAGCTGACACTCTGCAATGATGCGTAAGCCTCCTGTGTTATTTCTACCTCTAGAATTAAGAATACTAGCTTTAAAACAAGTGGCTGAAATGCATATTCTTTGACAAAAAATATGCACAGAATTTTAGAGCTGCGGTTTCTAGTCTACGCCCTTCACTTTATAAATGAAAAAAAATAAGTCCCAGAGGAGCCAAGTCACTTGAGTTAATTCCTCAAGTTAGTAGTCGAATTGGAACCAGAGCTCAAATCTACTTACTCCTAATCAAGCATGTTTTCTAAAAGAGATGCTGCTGTCTTTGCTTTTACATCACTCTTAAACTTTCTCCACAATTCCTGCCAACTGGTTGTTGTGAGGATTAAGTACAATAATATATAGTAAAAATGTGCCTGAACTCCTAAAAGCCCTTAAAAAAAGAAGAAAGAAAGAAAGAAGAAAGAAAGAAAGAAAGAAAGAAAGAAAGAAAGAAGAAAGAAAGAAAGAAAGAAAGAAAGAAAGAAAGAAAGAAAGAAAGAAAGAAAGAAAGAAAGAAAGAAAGAAAAAAGAAAGAAAGAAAGAAAAAAGATATCCTGGCAGCCTTACCATTATTTTAATAAATGCTCCATGTGATAGAGGCCTTAAAAAGCATGGAAATTGTGCCTTTCGTTCTGTTCTGTATGGATTACAGCCTTTTCCCTTTTAGCATGATACTGACATACTTCTGCTCCAGTGAATTAATGTTCCTATCTCAAATGACTTCTTTGGCAGGAACAGAAATTAACATGTTAATACCAAAAAAGACATGGGAAGAGATTAAGACAGGGAATGGGAGCATGTCTTAAAAGTTATCAAGAGTCAAATGCCAGCGCATTGTTTTTCTTTTAAAAGAGAGTGTCAAGCACCTCTACAATCACAGGCAATTGTCTGTGGTTGTGCACGTAACCTCTCCCCTTCTCCTTCTACTTATCTACTTGAAGATTTCTAGTCTTTTCATTAGTTTCTGTTTTATTCATTCATTCCTTCCCTCAAGAAATATTTACTAAAACACTATTATGTGCCTACTCTGTGGTTACAACAATGAATATAATATGAGCACAATCTAGAGAAAGAAACAGAGACAATTATGGTAAATTGTGGAAAGAATTAGATCAGCAGAACTAGGTGTTAGAGAAATAAGGACAATAAAATTTAGCAAAACTTGGTACATTCAGGTTCTCTGTAAAGAAGCAATTCTGTTAAGAGTATTTCTTGGGGGATACAAGTAAAACCAAAAGTTTAAAAATCATTTTTCGAAGCCTAGCAACTCAAAGTTTGTAGTCTATTCTGACTGAGGATAATCAGTATATGGCTACTTTTTGAACTCATTTGAAATTTCTTCTCTGATTCTTTACTTTGTGAATGTGATTCTGATTTCTTTGATTTGAGATATAATGAATAAGGAGTTGGATTCTAATATTTGTTAGGCTTTAAGGACTCATAAAACATTTACCATTACTAAGTATTATCTATTGAAACTGAGAGGCTTGGGTTGGAATCTTTGGATATGTCCGCAGCAATATGATCAATGGTCAACAGTGACACAATGAGGCAAAGACTATCACTAGGTAGGGTTTTGGAAATAGGGAAACAGTGGATGCATTGCAAATAGGCAGATTAGATTGAGAGGTAGGAAGCATGTTAATAAAGAATCATTTTATTAACATGTGATTTTGATTGATATGCTAAACTGGTTCACTGTTCCTAGAGGTAGTACATAAAATATCTTTCCAGCGGGTTAAGGAACAAGAAAAAGTAAATAACCAGTGTTATTATCCTCAATTGTGAGAATGAGGACCAGAGGGGAATTATTGTGTAAGACTCAATTATGGACTAATAAAAAGGGCACAATTTGGTAATGAACAGATAATTCCTTTCCGTGGGTTAATTCCAGTAATAAATTCTGCAGACATACAACCTTAATGTAGATGGAGAAGAAATATCCAAAAGAAGACAAGAATAAAAATTAACAGAGAAGAATTAAAAATGCAACATAATAAAAGCAGGAGAGGGAGAGATGAGCGAAGCCAAGGGAAGAAATAGAAGCACTCAAAAGCTACTGTATGTTCCCATTGTGTACAATATACAAGAACAAAGTCAGCAGTGAAGACAATATGGGCACTGAGAGATACTGGGGAGTATTTTATTTCCTGTGGATAGGCAGTTATTCAAAAATACAATGAATATCTTACTCATTTTAAAAGATTCAAGAGGGGACGCCTGGGTGGCTCAGTTGGTTAAGCATCTGCCTTCGGCTCAGGTCATGATCCCAGGGTCCTGGGATCAAGCCCAGCATCGGGCTCCCTGCTCCGCGGGGAGCCTGCTTCTCCCTGTCCCACTGCCCCCGCTTGTGTTCCCGCTCTCGCTGTGTGTCTCTCTCTCTCTGTCAAATAAATAAATAAAATCTGGGGTGCCTGGGTGGCTCAGTCAGTTAAGCATCTGCCTTCGGCTCAGGGCATGATCCCAGGGTCCTGGGATTGAGCCCCATCTTGTCGGGCTCCCTGCTCAGCGAGGGGACTGCTTCTCCCTCTCCCTCTGCTGCTCCCCCTGCTTGTGCTCACTCTCTCTGGCTCTCTCTCTCAAATAAATAAATAAAATCTTAAAAAAAATAAAAGATTCAAGTGATATAAGCAGAGACTATGGGAAATGAGTAAGACTTTCTCTCAATGAAAATGAAAATTTTAAAGTAAATTGGATAATATTAATATATATTCAAGGATTTAGGCTATAGATTTAATCCTTGAGTCTGTCATAACAAAAGCAATATAAAAGAAGACGAGTGAGACTGGGTTTACCATAGAATCTCAAATCCCATTATTTTTAGGTCTGTATACAGACATAAGAAATAATATTTGTTTGCCTGTTAAGGACGCCAACTTCTTCTTTTTTTTTTTTTTTAAGATTTTATTTATTTATTTGTCAGAGAGAGCAAAGCAGAGGGAGAAGCAAGCAGAGGAAGAGGGAGAAGCCGGCTCCCCACTGAGCAGGGAGCCCGATGTGGGACTGGATCCTAGGACCCTGGGATCATGACCTGAGCAGAAGGCAGACGCTTAACCCACTGAGCCACACAGGTGCCCAGGAGGCCAACTTCTTACATACTTGAACAACTTTACTATTCACTTTGTGGCATCCTTGGTGATGGATGGGGAGGAAGCTCAGAGAGAAAGTGAGAAGACAGTTTCCCATGCTCCTGAAAGTCTGACTGTCTCTGATTTGTACCCCCCACTTCTGGTACATATAAACACATACAAGTTCATGACTTCATTTTTCTCTGCCTATAGAATTATAATGACCTATCACTACACTCTAACAGATTTTATAAGAAATACTTAAAAGTATAGAGGACATACAAAACTAATAATTAAGATGATAATATATGCCAGTCACTGTCTGTGACCATGTACCTATATGAAATTATGTAATCTTCACAACAATCTGTGAAGAAGGTGTTCTTTTGAGACGAAGAAAAGGAAACAAAGAGGAGGGACTTATTAAATGTTACGCAGCTGGTCTGACAGGGGATCAGATACAAACCCAAGCCATCTGACTTCAAATCTTGTCACCATAATGCCTCACTTATGTGGGTAAAAATAGAATGAAGTATTTTTTCCCAGTGTTATTAAGATATAATTGACATATAGCAGTGCATTAGTCCAAGGCATACAACATAATGATTTGATACATGTATACATTGCAAAATGATCACAAGTTAATGCCCATCACTTCACAGTTATAATATTTTCTTATGTTTAGAACTTTTAAGATATACTTTCTTAGCAATTTTCAAATGTACAATAGTGTATCGTTAACTATAGTTGCCATGTTGTACCTTATGTCCCTGGAACTTGTTTATCTAATCGCTGGAAGTTTGCACCTTTTGAACACCTTCACCCATTTACCACCCTCCCCATCCTCCGCCTCTGGCAACGGCCAATCTGTTTTCAGTATCTACGAGTTCAGTTTTTTTAGATTTCACATAAAGTGAGATCATGCAGTATTTGTCTTTGTCTGACTTGTTTCACTCATAATGCCCTCAACGTCCATCAATGTTGTTACAAATGGCAAGATTTCCTTCTTTTTTATGGCTGAATAATACTGAATGAAATATTGAAGAAAATCTCTTTACATATATTTATCCATTAGTTCCAATGTGGTATAATGTAGACTCTGTTTTAATTTTGTTATTTGAAAATAACCTAATCCTGCTAAATCAGGACCCAGGTGTTTTTTGGTTTCGATTGTGTTTCTCTTACACTATTTCTTCATCTCTTTCAAAATGTGAAATTTTCTTTTTTTTTTTTCTTTAAGATTTTATTTATTTGACATAGAGATAGCGAGAGCAGGAACACAAGCAGGGGGAGTGGGAGAGGGAGAAGCAGGCTTCCCGCAGAGCAGGGAGCCCAATGCGGGGCTCGATCCCAGGACCCTGGGACCATGACCTGAGCTGAAGGCAGATGCTTAATGACTGAGCCACCCAGGCGCCCCCAAAATGTGAACATTTCTAACCCATCTTAGACAGTCACCAAAAAGAGTGTGCGAAAAATGTCTAATCTGAGGGCAGCTGATCTGTATCAGCTAGAGTCAGGTTGCTCAGGAGAGTTATTGAAGCAGCTTCACACACAGCATTTTTTCTTGCACATAACAACAGCAACAGAGTTCAGAGAACATAGTCTGGAGAAAGCACAACATCATGGAAACCCAGGATCCTTCTATCTTTTGCTCTCCTTGATTTCCATCTGCACTGTATAAGATTGTTGCAGGAATTCCATCTGTATCACTGGGGTAGAAGAAACGAGAGAGAGAGAGAATTTCCAATTTAGAGAATCTTCCCAGAAAGTCCACAGAGCACTTCTTCTTCTCTCTGACTAGAAATTAGTCACATGGCCACATCTAATTGCAGAAAAACCCTGGGGACTAGAGTCTTTCACTGGACACACAGCCACCCTGAATAAAACTGGAGTTCTGTTACTCTAAGGTGGACAGTGAGAATGAATGTTGGTAGAAAGAACAAACAGCAGCTGGAACCGTATGATGAAGAAACTTACGGGACTCCAGAGTGCCCTGAGGAAAAAATACCCTGGGAGTCAGAGCCCAGTTCAGAAATCCACTCTAAACTTAAAAGAGTAAATACGAGGCAACTGTGTGCTAGGGAACTGGATTAGGTTTATTTGTACTCATTTATAATGGATTAACTTTTTTAATTGTTAGGAGTCAACTTCTACCTAAAGGGCTTCTTACAGGTTGGATTTACATAGCAATAGTTACTTTAAAATTCTTTTAGGAATGAAAGAAAGCCCCCAACTTAATTATTCTAAGTACGCATTCCCTGAAATCAGACAAGGACACAGCCCTCCCCTTTCTGTTCCTTAGAATATAACACTATGGTTTAGAGGCCAGGGAAGAACCTCCCTTCCTTTCCTTTGTTTTCTCTGTCTTAAACCACCATCTCTGAATCCCCAGGTACAGTGGAGATACACACCAAAAATTTTTAGATAATTACACTCCATTCTTTTCATCTCATTTCAAATTATAGAAACGAAACTGCCACCAGATAAGGACATTTTCATGAGCACTTTACTTCTCTGTTCCAGTGGACGTTGATGAGAGAACATATGTACACACAGCCATAGTCACAGACATTTATAACCTCCAGCAACTATAAAGTCTCATCTGTTCTATAAAGAAAGGCTCTGTTCCCAGTGCCATTTGCCTGCGGACGTTGATCACTTGACAGTTACATTTAAAGGCAGCAGGCTCTTGACTCTGAATCCTATGCACTAAACACCTGTTCCCTGTCAGACACTGCAGCTGACATTTTTCCAAGAGACCTAGTTATTTTGTTGGGACCGTTCCTTGCCCCATGAACCACATAAAGGATAGGCAGGGGATTGCCTGAGATTTCAAGGCAATTTCTGCTCTAAGTTGAAAGCAGAGCCCTGCAAGGCTCTTGACATGTGAAAAGAGACACAGGAAGGTCCGAGTTTACCAACAGACAGAGCACCTTGAGCTGCCCCCCCCCCCGCCCCAGGCCCTCTGCCACGGTAGACCAGCATCTTCTGATACCGTTGTTGGCATATTATTGTGTCACTGCAGCCGGCTGGCAGACTCTTTTATAACCCAACATTAAACATGTGGTTATAAAAGTTATCCATCGTTCCCATAGTAAGATAGGACTATGTAAGAGAAATCGCAAATAAAAAAATACACATTATCAGGAATCACAAGGGGTAAAGTTAGGCTGCTGCAGGTTTATAGATGCTGGTAGATGACAGGAGACTCCCTGGTCAGAGGTAAAGGACAGTGCATTCTGGCAATAGAGGATCCGCAATGCTTTGGACCAGTTCCTGAGCCCAGATTCTCCCAGAGTGACACAAAGAGGACCTAAGGGCATCTCTATACAGTGGGTTTGGTTACAGGAAAGGAACACTGAATGAATCTTTCTTATGGGCAGTAGCCTGCCTGAACTTCCTCTCAGAAGGAGAGATCATGGTTGTTAAACTGGGTAGTAAACCAATGTACTTTTTGCTCCAGAGAGACATTATCTCTGCGTTCGTGCCAAGGCTACTCACAACACATTCTTGGAAAGGCAGGCTGCAAGAAGGAACAGTCAGGGCCTCTACTTGCAAAATGAGCAGAAATGTGAGAGACCCCTGGAAAGCTGTTTCCCAACATATATAAACCAACTCCCCAGAGAAGAACAACATTGTCATCTTAGAGCATATGAATCGATAAACATGTTTATTTTAAAAAGTTAAACCCTTAATAAATACATCTTAAAAAAAGAAAAAGGGTGTGTGTGGGGGGTACCTGGACGGCACAGTTGGTTAAGTGGTGAACTCTTGGTTTAGGCTCCAGTGGTGATCTGAGGGTCATAAGATTAAACCCTGGGTCGCTCCCCGCTAAGCGCAGAGTCTGCTTGGGACTCTCTCTCCCTCTCCCTCTGCCCTCTCTGCCACTCTCTCTCTCTCTAAAATAAATAAATCAATCTACAATACAATACAATAAATGAAAAGTTAAACCCTTCAGTAATAACTATGTTATAAACTTAAGATATATCATGCTTAAAAAAAGAATAAAATATGCTTTTTGCTCCATGACTTTATAGGATATAGTGTTCCAAAATATAGATTTACTATTTTAAAAAATAAAATTCCTACTGTTGGACAATTAGAAAGGCTCTAAAATTTACCATTGAAACAATATTAAAAATTTTTTGTACATAAATTTTTATGCACAAACGTGATGATTTCCTTAGGATAAATTCTAAAAATGATGTTTTAGGTGAAAGTTAATGGCTAGTTTTGAAGCTTTTAATAAATCTTGCTAAATTATTCTAAGAAAAAATTGTATCAATTTACACTCCCACCAACAATGTATAACATAATTTCCATTTTTCAAAAGAGATTTTAATTTGAAAAATAAAGCTAATATTAAAATACTGTAGTACTTGTGATTTCAATCATCAAATGATTTGTTCATAAATAAACACAGTTGAGCAATGAGTTTCTTTCCTAAGTGTCCTGTCACAATTCCCTTTGAATTAGTATTCCGAGTTCAGAGCAATCAACTTTCTGCATCCAGCAAGCACTCAATTAGGACAGGGATAGGGATGCTGCTCCAAACCAACTTCATGTTTATTTTAGCAAGTAAAAGTCAATGCTGAGCTAGATGTAAAAGCACAAGAAAACCAAGAGGAATAGGTCTGCTACTCTCTAGGAGTTTGCAGTCTAGGGTTTACTGTGCTAACAAGCAACTGCAAGTACACCTTGATGTCCTGTTATACATTGTAATTTGAAAATGTACTTTGTGTATGGAATTACTCAGAATAAAATACATTCATATACAGACACAAAATACAAAACACATGTGTACACTCACAGGAAGCAATCTAGTAAATGTTAGTTTACTGCATTTAAATCAGCCCCTATATAAAAATTGTTCTGTTAACAAATAAGAAGCATTCATTTATGTGTCCATCAGTTTATTTGCCCATTCCACAAATATTTTTCAACTTTCCTTCTTTCTCCACCCCCGCTTCCTTCCCTCCTCTCCTTTCTCTCTCTCCCCCTTCCTTCTTTCCTTAATTCTAGTTTTCCCCATCAAGCCCTTGTTTCTCTGAGATTTTTCAGGGGTTCTTTTCTATCCACCCAAGTTTAGAAGTAATGAAAAGACAAACACAAGAGTCAGGCAATGAGCATAAAGTTATCTACTTCATTACTTACCAAGATCTCTGTAGAATGTGCCTTGAGATATGCTCACACTTTACCTTAGCATTAAAGTTACTCATCCAGTCATATTCTATGCTAGAAAACCATAGACTTTTCCAGAAAAGGTCTGTCCTAGAAAATTTAAGGCATAATGGAATAGATAAAAGTATGCCTTCTGGGGTCAAGCTAATGCCCAAGAGGGATGAGCTTCTAATCTCATTAGCTAGAAGAGATGTGAGGGTGAGGCCTGGAATGATCTTTTTTGGTAGTTCTTCCATAGGAGTACATAAAAGGAGGGAGTGGGGTGTTCTACCCTGATGCCCATGAAAAATGAAAGCAGGGAAGCACTTTAGAGATGTCTTTAACCAATCGTCTCATTTAATGGAATAGAAAGAGAGGGAGAATAAATTGCCCAAGAGCTCACAATGAGGAAAGCTAAAACCAGGATTAGAGGCCAATTTTTGTAGATGCCAGTACAATGATAGTCCAAAAAGTGTTTGGCGATCTGGCAAAAAGGAATCTGCATTTTAAAAGGTTGGTCAAGATTCCGACTTAGCAAACTTTTTCTTCTCTTCGTTTCCCATCACTCAGGTGGGTGTTTTTTGTTTGTGGTTAATATAGACTCTGTTTTACACTCTTAATTTACATGTGAAATATTTATATTTCAAGTGTGAGTAATTTTTTTTTTAAATCCTTAACCAGTTTTTCAGAGAAGAAGAAATTCATTGCACAAGGAACTTACATGTGTATTATTTCCAAATGTAATGCTTTCAGATTAATACAGATGAAGTTTGGCCTGAGCAGGGAGAATGAAGGCTGACTCTCAAGGGCTAAATTCTACAGCTGCGATCATTTTGATGCACTAAATCGCTACTGTTTATACTCTGCTGGAAGAAGCTGAGACTGAGGACAGAGTACAGGCAGCATCCTAGGACAACGGCGCTGAGGAATTTGCAGTATAGTGAAGAAATTGGCTAACCCAGCCTATAATTTTTATTTAATGATTTTGCTCTGCACCAGGAGGAGAAAGGCAGTTTCTCAAAAGTTCTTTGTTAGGAGGGGAGGAGGGTGTGGTGCAGTAAGGAAAAAAAAAAAAAAGAAAAAAAAAAAGGCAGAGGGGATGCTTACTGTTTATGGTGGCTTGTTATTTCATAGATTTCCTACACACATTAGCTTGCACGCATTCGTGCGTGTGAAAAATGACAAAAGAAAGGGAAGAATAAGCGATCATCTCGGGATTATCCTCTAAAACAGAAACGGGAGAAGAGAAGAAAATGACTGGCAATCAAACCCCTGAGTGACTCTACATTGCCTTTAATTCTCTTCTAATCAAAGGGCAGCACGCGGTGGTGGGAGGTGATGGGAGATGGCCGGAGCAGGGGGAGATTATGCAGAGAGTGACTTCATTCAGAGAAATTTTGGCATGATTCCTAACCTCTTAGCCTGAGGGAGCATTTCTAAATTTTATTTGTGTTCTTCACCTGAGAGAATTGATGCCTTCAAGAGAGCACAAGACAGAGGCTAAACAGATATGCAATAAAATTATCCTCCTTGGATGGGTCAGGAGCTGCCTGATAACTTGGTCTATGCCTCCATCAATCTGGGAGCTGCAAGGAGCCACGGCAGTCAAGGACAGCTAAAGGTGGCAGGGCTTACGGTGGCAGATCTTCTTAAACAAAGATACAGAAAGCAGACCCTCAGAAAAGGAGCCGGATCTGGAGCCATTGCTAATGACCTCCGCTTATCATTTTGTATTGTCTGCAACGTTCACTACAAGCATATGCTGTTTTCTTACATAAAAAGCAAACAGTAAACTGAGAAAGATATGGGGATCAATTTTCACTGACTACCCTCAGAGGAAGCCATGTTCTGCCTGTGCTTTTCTAAAGATCACAAGTGCTTTTCTTTTTTCTTTTTCTTTTCTTTAAAAGAGTACATTCCAGCTGATCAGTGAGTTCATGCACTGGGATAAATGGATATACAGATATTAAATTTGGTGTCACCATTTTCATTATTACTTGTTTTAGAAATTCAGGTTTATAAAATATATTCTAGCAGAGTTTTAAGGAAATCAGGCTATCTTGTGGTCATCAGAATTTATGGAACTCTGTCCAATACCCTCTACTGGATTACATTTTAGCTCTGCAAACACTCTTATCTCTTAAGAGCTAGGACCTGAAATTAAATTATAAATTGATACTATCAATAGCAGAAATGTTATCTTGAGCCTGGAAGGCCAGAAAGCTGATTGAATCTCATTCATCACAGATGCACTTTGCTAGGGATGGCTGTGCTTGGGTGTGAGGTGTGTTTATGTGTTAGAACCAGTGAGATGGTTAGCTGAGCTGGTTAGCACCCAGTGCTAATGGGAGCAGCAGAAAATGTTCTATGGCTCCATAAGCCAGTTAACTCTGCTTTGTTTAGTGATGATTGATGGTGATTTAGATCCTATATGGCAGTCTCATATCCCACTGATGACCCCAATAATAGAACCAACTTTATGCATGAAAACTTAGAGCTATTTTTTTTTCTTATTGTATTCAAGGAGGCGCAAAGAGTTGCATGGATAAGCAATGCAATGTGCTTATAGCTTTTTTTTGAGACTCCATAGAGAACTTGCATGCCTACTATCTCCTTCTTAAGGATTTCTACACGTAGGACATGTGGAAACTGTACTTTGATCCAGTAGATCTGGAAATACTGGCATTCTTGAATCAGACCTGGAATGAATGTCAGCTAAAACCCAAACACTTAGAGATTAGTCACTGGCCTTAATGAGGGGGGTCTACCATGACAGCTGGACCCCAAACTTAAGTAGGAAATCTGATAAGATCCCGTCTTTTAGGGGGTTTTAAATATAAAATATGTACAGAGGGTAACAAACACATGAGCGATGCAGAAGTGGAACTTGACACAGAGAGAAGGTAGCAAGAAGTGATAATCCAGTAGAAGTTATGAGGTAGCAGATGCTGTGAACAAGCAAGAATTGTGTGGCAGACTGCAGAGCAGAGAATATTTCATTAGGAGCAGCCAGGGTACAGGAAGTACCGACACAGAGTAGCTGAATAACCATGCTGAGCAGTGCATAAAGGAAGCCTTTCTGTGGCTGGGGGCATAAAATGACAGCACGGTCTTTACACCCATGTTGTATACTGAACAGCGTTTCCTTTCTCCACAAGGCCCAACTTTGTTATTGTGGAAGGATTCTGAAAGTTATTCTAGTTTCTTGGAAGCTTGGCTATATAGCTGTTTCTAATCTCTCTTACTTCCTTGTGTGTCCTTTATAATAAAACTCTACCACTTGAGGTAATGTGAGGATGGCTTTGTATTTGCTACCCGAAAGGTCCTAACATGAAACCGTTATTTGCATTAGCAAAAATATTTTATTGCTTTGGGAATTAGTTTTTAATTCCCTGATTCTCATCAAATTTCTACCAGTCCACAAGTGTCATTAGCTTTTACCCCCATTCCTTTTCTTTTTTTTTTTTAAAGATTTTTTTAATTTATTTATTTGAGAGAGAGAGAATGAGAGACAGAGAGCATGAGAGGGAAGAGGGTCAGAGGGAGAAGCAGACCCCCCGCCGAGCAGGGAGCCTGATGCGGGACTCGATCCCGGGACTCCAGGATCATGACCTGAGCCGAAGGCAGTCGCTTAACCAACTGAGCCACCCAGGCGCCCCCCCATTCCTCTTCAATAGGCCTGTATTTAATCCTTGAGAAACAACAAAGTCATCAAAACCCTAAAAGAAATTCAAAAGATTACTGAAAAAAAAAATCCATTCAAATTTGTCATACATATTAAATGAAAGCCTTTCATTGTATTCTTGGGCACTAAGAAATCATTCCAAGAAGACATACAGATGGCCAACAGACACATGAAAAGATACTCAACATCACTTATTATCAGGGAAATGCAAATCAAAACTATAATGAGATACCACCTCACACCTGTCAGAATGGCTAAAATAAAAAACACAAGAAACAACAAGTGTTGGCGAAGATGTGGAGGAAAAGGAACCCTTGTGCCCTGTTGGTGGAAAAGCATACTGGTGTAACCACTGTGGAAAAGAGCATGGAGGCTCCTCAAAAAATTAAAAATAGGGGGTGCCTGGGTGGCTCAGTCGTTAAGTGTCTGCCTTCAGCTCAGGTCATGTTCCCAGGGTCCTGCTAAGGCTCCCTGCTCAGTGGGGAGCCTGCTTCTCCCTCTCCCACACCCCCTGCTTGTGTTCCCTCTCTCGCTCTCTCTCTGTCAAATAAATAAATAAAATCTTTAAAAAAAATTTAAAATAGGGGCACTTGGGTGGCTCGGTCGTTAAGTGTCTGCCTTCAGCTCAGGTCATGATCCCAGAGTCCTGGGATCGAGCCCCACATCGGGCTCCCTGCTCAGCGGGAAGCCTGCTTCTCCCTCTCCCACTCCCCCTGCTCGTGTTCCCTCTCCTGCTGTGTCTCTCTGTCAAATAAATTAATTAAAAAAAAGATCTTAAAAAAAAAAATTAAAAATAGAACTGCCCTAATCCAGGAATTGCACTACTAGGTATTTATTCAAAGAATACAAAAACACTAACTTGAAAGGATATCTGCACTCCTATGTTTATTGCAGCATTATTTACAATAGCCAAGTTATGGAAGCAGCCCTAGTCCATCAACAGAATGGATAAAGAAGATGTGGTATATATATATGGAATATTATTCATCCATACAAAATAATGAAATTTTGCCATTTGCAACAATATGGATGAAGCTAGAGAGAATAATGCTTAGTTAAATAACTCAGAGAAAGACAAATACCATATGATTTCACTCATGTGTGGAATTTAAAAACAAAACAAATGAACAAAGAAAAAAAGAGACAAATCAAAAAACAGACTTTTCCCTATAGAGAACAAACTGGTGGTTACCAGAGGGGAAATGGGTGGAGGGATGGGTGAAATAGGTGATGGGGATTAAGAGTACACTGATCATGATGAGCACTGAGCAATGTATAGAATTGTTGAGTCAGTACATTGTACTGCTGAAACTAACGTAACACTGCATGTTAACTATAGTGGAATTAAAATACAAAACTTAATAAAAAAAGAAATCATTCCTCTTGGCTTTGGAATCTTACATAACCAGTAATACTTTGGTAGTGGCTCTGAGGGTGGTATTTGGTGATATTTCATAAAGAAATATAGCACACATTCAAACTGTACAGGGACAACCCACGTATAGAAGTGCTTGAGATAAAGACTGCTACCTAGTTTACTTATGACTCTGTAGTTCTCCATTGGAAAGGTACTGGAAACCAAAGAAGGTTATTGTCTCAATCCATCGTCATAACGCTCATCAAAACTCTCCAACTGTGCATAACATTTGAAAATTTTGTTCTACAGGGACACATGTACATTATGTATAATGGGAATCAATTAAAACAAACTTGGTTTCCTTGCAGAAATCATTTGCATACCATGTGTTTACATACTTTGATTCTGCATACATAGAAAGGTTAGAATTGGGCATTAATTCAAGAAATAAGAGTAGGGACACATAAAAGAATAATGGGGTAAAAAGCTTCACTAATAATCACAAGATAAAGCAAAATAAAATAATGTTCTAACTTAAAAAAATTAACTGAGTTTCTTTTCACCAGATAAAAAATTAACAAATAATTTCTTTGGCTAATTGCCGTTTCAATTAAAAACAGAAGCATAGGGGCGCCTGGGTGGCTCAGTTGGTTAAGCGACTGCCTTCAGCTCAGGTCATGATCCTGGAGTCCTGGGTTCGAGTCCCACATCGGGCTCCCTGCTCAGCAGGGAGTCTGCTTCTCCCTCTGACCCTCCCCCCTCTCATGCTCTCTCTATCTCATTCTCTCTCTCAAATACATAAATAAAATCTTTAAAAAAAATAAAATAAAAACAGAAGCATAGAGTGAATGGTTATTTGTCTTAGCAAGTGTCTTAGTCTGTTTGGGTGGCTATAACAAAAATACCATAGACTAAGTGGCTTATACAATGAACATTTATTTCTCAGAGTTTGGGAGGCCAGAAAGCCCAAGACCAAGGTGCCAGCAGATTTGGTGTCTGGTGAGAATCCACTTCCAGGTTCATAGACAGTGGTCTTCTTGCTGTGTCCTCACATAGTGGAATCGGTAGGAGAACATTCAGAGTTCTCCTTTATAAAGGGTCTAACCCCATTGATGAGAGCTCCACCCTCACGGTCTGATCACCTCGCAAAGGCCACACCTCCAAATACCATCATGCTGAGTGTTAGGATTTCAGCAAATGAGTTTTGGGGAAACAAACATTCAGTCGATAACAGCAGGTGTAGCTGTGGACAGAGCTCTGCACGGTCAGTTAAGGTCCCCAGATACAGAGAGCCCTGGTGTTGGCAATATCAGCTAGAGCAGAAAATAGTGTTCTCCCCTCTCTTTTTCATTCTTTCTAGTCTGAAAACATTTTTAACTTTTTATTTTTAAATATTTTAGATTTACAAAAAAGTTACAAAAATATTGCCACAGTTCTCATATATCTCCCCTTAAATATTAACATCTCATATTGAGGGCAGTTATTTGAGCCAGTAATTTAATATTGATACAATACATCATCAACCAATCTACAAACCTTATTTGAATTTTGCCAATTGTCCCACTAGTGTCTTTTTCATGGTTCAGGATCCAACCCAGGATCTCACATTGTGTTTGGGTGGCATGCCACCTTAGGCTCCAATCTGGTGACTTCAGTGACTCTTTTTCTTTCCATTTCATGAACCAGACCAACCTGAGGACTACTGGCTAGCTATTTTGTAGGATTTAACTAGAATTGGAGTTATGCATTCTTGGCAAGAATATCATAATAGTGAAGATGTGCCCTTCCTAATGCATCACACCGGAAGGTACATGAATTTGATATTTCTTATTACTGGTGATGTTAACTTCAGTCACTTGGTTGAGGTGGCACCTGCCAGGGTTCTTCACTGTAAAGTCATAGTTTTCCTTTCATAATCGATCAGTACCTTGTGGGAAAATAATATAAGACTCTACAAATATCCTGTTCATCATTGTACTTTTGATGTCTAATTTTAGCGTCTGAAGGGGATTCTTAACTGCAACAATGATCTGTCAATGGTATTTGATAAATGGTGGCTTTCTATTTCCATTATCTGACTATTTTTATCAATTGGAAGACTATTATGAGTTATCCTTATCTTCCATTTATTTATTTATAGAGATGCACTTTTGTTTCCAACTCAAACTCTCCCTCCATCCAAATTATCACCTTCCTTAGGCTACATCACCTTTTCTTCTCTGGGGGCTCCAGAGTCAGTCATGAACTAAGAGTGTACTGGTCTCTTACATGCTAGTCCATTCTCTCAGCTTATTTTGTCTTATATTTTATCTTCACTGATTGGCTTGACCCATTGCCTTGGGTTTCCAGGCTAATTCACTTACCCTGACATTTACTTCTTATCTTTCATTAACTCTGCTGGCCCTGGTTCTCAGTCCTACATTCTGACTTCCCACTGCCCTTAGGTGAGGCTAACTTTGCCAGAAAATTTCTCCTACTGTTAGAAGAGTAATTCAGCTTACGTCAGCCAACAGGAGAGAATGTTGCTATTACTCTTAATAGGGCATATTTTATCTGCCAGCTTCTATTCCTTCTTATTTTAGTAGTAACTTCCATTAGGGAAGTCCGTTGTGTGTGGGCGTGGTAGGGATATTTGAAAAAGCCACCAGCCTTCCTCAGGCAGGGATGAATCTCACCATCTGACCAGGGCTGCACACGCGTTCTTTTCCAGGACTCCAAACTGAGTGGGGTGAGGCAAAGACACAAAAATTAAACAGAAAAAAGGCATTTGGAGCACATTCACTGCCATGGTGGAGCCCTGAAGATACTGCCATTTAATTCATGCTAACGAGACATCTGAGGCTTTCCCAGTTTCTGGTATTTTTAGGGCCTAGTTTTCTAACCTCCTTTTTAACTTTGTGAGTTTTCCCAAACTCTTCCAATAAATACATTTTGTGTACCTTAACTAGAGTCATTTTTTGTATCTTGAGGGGGAAAAAAACCCCCCACTAATCCACTCTTCCAAGAAAAGTACAGGAAAGAATACTGTTTTTCTGAAGCTAAAGACTTCAAGAAGGAAATACTAGGTCCTCCGTTAACGGGAACTGGATTAGCAGCAAGGTAAGGAGGCTGACCTTTCCTCAGAGGCATAGCTGATTGCCTGGGGTCATGGGACATTTACACCATTCATATGGCAGGCTTCAAATACAACCAGTGAAGACTTAAATGCCTCAGCTCTCCAAAGATCTGCGTGACTGCCTCCTGGATCTATTTTTCTAGTTTCCCTCACACTGTTCCCAGTTCCTCTGTGTGTCTGCTAAGCTTGCCTTGCCTTGTCCCTCCTAGCCTTCCAAGCTCTGGGCCAAGGCAAGTTTCAGCTACTGTTCTTTCTCCAGTTCCTCACCTGGGAACTCCACACCACTTTCAAGGTACCCTTACTTCTCAGAGTATATCCCTAACCTCTCTACTCAGAGTGAAATGGAAGAGAAAGCCTGGTATTCTCTTCCAACTTTATTACATCTGGAAGAAGAGGATATTTTAAACAAATTCTGTAGTGACAGGAGAAAATTGTGATCACTTTACTACAGTTGTCTCCATACCCCTGAAAAAGAGACCTTACGTTATAAACCTGGCTTCTGTTCTCCCTTTGTATACCATGCTCCTCACTCTCAGGGGTAGAATCTTCAGGCAAATTTACAATTCCTTATAACAGGGTACTCTTTCACACTGAACAAGAGAGACCCAGCATCACCATGGGATAAAGACACAGTGGGTATAACATTTTAATATGTTGACAAGATTATGGGGTCAAGAATAAAACAAACTTTACACAGGCTTATGTGGTTAGAGCTATGCAGATTCCTACATTATGTACGAACTAAAGTTCTCCAAAAAAAAAAAAAATGCTATATTGAATGAAATAATCTTATGACTCAGTATTGCAATAACATGTTATGCTCACATCATTTTCAAAATATTTGCCAAAGGCCAAGGGAGAGAACCATGTCAGGATGGGGTCGAAGTAAAAAAAAAAATTACTGTAATATTTGTGTTGCTAAATGTCCTAATGTTTTATTTTGGAAAACTGATAGCTGGCCTAGAAAAAAGAACACAGAGGGGGGCATGCTCCTTTGTACATCTTCTTTCAGAAATAAGATGCTTTCCCTCCCTCTCCAAAGAAAGTATATGACTAGTCACCCAAACATTTCTGGAATGGACATGTCCAGGACTGCTCAGAAGGAGGGCAAAGAAGGTGATGATAATATACTAAATAGATATCTTACTTGGGTTTGAATTTATAATGCCAATTTCCTCCTTGAATAAGAAGTGCCTCCATCCCTCAGGAGGCTTTTTAAAGTAATAGGTTCAAGGAGACACCCTCCCTGACTTGGCAGAAATCCTACCCTGTGTGCCAGGGGCAGATCCACGTGTAGGCAGCTGGCCTGTAAACAGAGAAAGGAACCTTGTCTCTGTGAGGTGTTCTCGTCTCTAAACCTACAAGTTGAGCACCTCCTACTGCCTCATCTCCTGTGTTGCCCTAGAGGCTTACTTCACTGCTATTAGCACTGTTTATAATATATTAGAATTGTTTGTTGATGCATTTTTCTTTCCTGCTAAGCTGTGAATTTCTTTTTTTTTTTTAAAGATTTTATTTATTTATTCATGAGAGACAGACAGAGAGAGAGAGAGGCAGAGGGAGAAGCAGGCTCCCAAGGAGCAGAGAGCCCGATGAGGGACTCGATCCCAGGACCCTGGGATCATGACCTGAGCCGAAGGCAGACGCTTAACCATCTGAGCCACCCAGGCGCCCAAGCTGCGAATTTCTTAAACCCAAACTGTGGCACCTTCAACTTTCTATCCTAAGCACCTAGCAAAGATGGGCCTCATATAAGATGATTAATAAACATAAATATAACAATAAACAATATTTAAAAATAACTTTCTAACCTCTGACCTTATATTATCCTTACTTCCCTGTACTGTCTCATATTGTTGTTTTTATTCTCTTGCGTGCAAATTCTTCAGAAAGTCTGTGTCCACTATGAAAATGTGAAGTTTTAAATTTTAGGTAAAATAGGTAACTTTCAAAGAGATGAAAACCAAATTCCTCCCATAGTGTGTTTATTTCAAATTCTTTAAAAAAATGAAAAAAAAAAAGACTGTTGTAGAATTGAAGTTTATATCCACTGTGAGAAAACATTTCAATCTTATTTCTAGGAATGTTACTGATTACCTCTCTCATAACAATATGAAGGACAGACTAACACAGACAGGAACTAGCTCTCCCTGCTTGCCCTGTCTGCCTTCCCTGGGTGCCCATTGCACATCTGTCCCTCCTTGCTTCTGGACTTTTCCAGACTATTCCTAGAGCACACAGTCAGGTGTGAGCCAATGACCACCCAACTGGAATGATTTTTTCTGCTTAATTCAGTGGAGATAAGATCACAATTCTTTTTTTTAAAAACTTTTTTTTTTAATTTTATTTATTTATTTGACAGAGAGAGACACAGCGAGAGAGGGAACACAAGCAGGGGGAGTGGGAGAGGGAGAAGCAGGCTTCCTGCCAGCAGGGAGCCCGATGTGGGACTCGATCCCAGGACCCTGGGATCATGACCTGAGCCGAAGGCAGACGCTTAACGACTGAGCCACCCAGGCGCCCAAGATCACAATTCTTAACAATAAGCTCACGTTAGAAACTAAGGGTAAATGAACAAAACAGAAATGAGCAAATTTACAGAGAGTAGCTCCTGGAAGTCTTCTTTTTTATGGTTTACGCAACATTGGATCATTGGGTGCTTAGATCTTATTCCATTCCTTTTCTAAGCTTCTGGGGTTTTCCTTCCATATTCCCCGGTGACATTTGTATTATCTCATGCTATCTGACATAAGAATTAATGGTAGCAAAAACACTTTCAGAATGGTAGAGCAAGAGCCTCTGAAAATCACTTCTCCATAAAAGCAATAAGGACTCTGGCAGAAATTATCAAAATTTTTCAGAACAAGTTTTCTGAAAACTTTTTCAGAACTCTGGAAATTAACCAAAGATTTGCAACAATGTAAGGAGCATTTATTCAAGAAAAATGACTGAGTATCAGTAAGAACAGTGAACGTTTTGGTATTTTAATGCCCTATTCCCATCCCTCTAACCCCAGCTCTGCAGTCATCTTGGAAACCAACATCCTCACAACTAATGTATCTGTGAAAACCAGGAGATTAGAAGCCACCGGAGGGGGTGGAATGGGTTTGGAGTTTGGACAGCATTGGCTTGAATCTGTGAGGCTAGCGCTCTTCACATAGGAACCTGACTTCAGGAACTTATTCCATCCTCCCCTTTCATTCTGCTCCCTTCTTGGTGCTTCTCCTATGCCAACGACAATCACACTTTACCCAGGGCTTGAGGTGGAGTCAAAGAAGAAGTCAGTTAGTTAAATAGAAGCCAAGAGAAGAAGAAACAAGGCCCAGATACGTTGGTCGAAGCACAGTAAGGTTGGAAGAGGTCTTTGAATGGCTGCGGGGAAATCGTACGAAGAAATGGATGGATGTTGGATGATTTGAATTTAAAACATATTTTTCTTCCCTTCTCTTTTCCCCTTAATGTTTTAATGGGCAACATAAAGACTTTTGGTAATACTTCTCATTTTTTGCTCTAAAATTGTGAGTGTGCCTATGGGTGTGTGAGGTCAAAATGACTCTATTTTTAAGGGTCAATTATCCTTAGCCATAAGGATTCAAACACCAAATACACTCAGGGATAGGGACTACAACAAAGATTTGGATTCACAGGAGTAAGAAAATTAAGCCTCTGGGGAAAATTAGCATACTGAGCCACTGTTTTATCCTACTTTGCCTTATGAAAATATTTTTCATCTCTGTTATGCACCCAGCTGCTGTTTAGAATGTTTAAATAGTTTCAAATGGTTAACTGGTTAATATTGAGACATCAGTGCTTCAATAGATCCTTCTTAATTTCTAAAACAAGTTTCTCTTTCACAGAAACACTTTATGCCTATTGGTCTGGGAAAGTTTTTCTATTCCGAGGAAATGACTAGAACAAAACTTTTTGAGCCACTACAAAATAACTTATATGTTTTATTCTAAAAAATATTCCTATGTGCTTGAACATTATTTAACTCCTATAAATTCTCAGCACTCTAAACTTGGCTGGGCACCATTAATGACTTCCTTCTGCTTCTTCAGAGTCACTAACTGCCTTCCTGGTCTTTCTCACACTAAGCAAAACTTAACGTGTTCTTCCCCCTAACTAGAGGGAGGTTTTATGGAGTGGTTAGTGGGGAGACAATGGAAATATACAGAGATGGATTCATAGTACAACATTTAAATATGTAAGGTCTAAAGGTGCTGCAAGTAATGGACATCCTTAGCAAAGGGAATGGAGAATTTATAATGTATCCATACCTTGGAGACTGGGTAAGATCTTTCTTCTAGATCTCTTAATGGGAAAATCAAGATAGCCTAAATTTGAAACATTATTGGTTGCACCTTAGCCCAATGCTTCTGTTTAGCTACACTGGTTATGTGGCAGCATACAGAAGTTACCCTTTCTTCTCTTTATAATTATAAAATTTACACTGTGTCCATTAAAAATTAAGCTCAAGTTTGTTATGTTGATATGCATGTGACGTGTTCAGGATGAAACCCTATGGCTAACTTTTGAACTCTGTGTTTTTATCAACAAAATGTCAAGAGTCCAAGGCAATCTCAGTTTCGTAGCAGCTGCAATTCAGCCTTTGCTCGTTTCCCAGGTGCTTTGACACACCCACCATGCACACATACCCACAAAGGAGGAAGAAGCTGTTTTTGTGCCCATGCTATGGTTTTTTAGGGTCAACAATTCAAGGACATGGGATTTGGTGGCACGCCCAAAAGAGATCTTCCTGGACTTTTACAGAGAGAGCTTGGTGGGAGAATTTGATGCTATTTTGTTTGTCAGTCAATGACCAAATCCTAGCTTCTAGGTGAAGAAAGTTTGCTCCCACAAAAGAAATCAGCATATATTTAGGGATGACTTACACTGGCAAAAACTAGTTAAAATACTTATTTTGTGTGTAAAAAGAATGCCCTCTATAACAGTCCAAGGATTATAAATTCAAAGTTTTAGTAGCCACAGTAGAACAGTGCAACAGGGGTGGGGGGAAGTGGGCAGGAAGTAGAATAGGGATGCCTCGCTGAATAAAAGCCTGGTGGCCTGGGGTTGGTGCCCTTTTCCTCTATTGCATCTCTTCATGCTAATATTCTTGCTCTGGTTTCCAGGGAGGTTTCAGCTCATGGGTTTCTATTTCGGTAAGTTGTAATTCTCTGTATTCATTCATTGGTTGCTCCAATTTTGGGGCCAGTGGTTTGTCCTGGGACCTTACTTCTTCTACAGATCTAAGAGGAGTTGTTGCTTTTTCAGCTCAGCTTTTTCCTTGTTAGAACAGAGTGGTAACTTCCAAGCTTCTAATGTTGTGGACAGGAAACCATTCCTCATGCTAACAGGAAAAGGGACTTTTATCAGAACTATGAGCTGTGAGTTCACTGCTCCATTAACATGAGAAGTTTAGTTTGATGGTAGAGTTCCATTTGTGAAGAATCTGAAAGATGGGTGCCTTCGAGCAAGGTGGCCTGTATAGGAATCTCTGCCCCATGCTCCTGGACGATGGGTGCCCCGTGCCCTCCTAGAGTGTGACTAGTCTTGGTGGCATTGCAGAGAGGTAGAAATGGGCAGTGGGACAGAGAGGAAGTGGGTCCCCAGACCTACCACTGGGACTGTGCTGTATTGGGCATGAGCTAAAAGGGACCTAGAGAGGAAAAATAAAGACAGGTGAGTCTGAGAAGGACCATTAATTAATATTTTCTCTCTGGGAATGGATTGTACTTCTCTCTGTACCCATCGCAAAATTTCAGGATACAATAGAGGGGCACAAAATAAAGTGCCCCTGAAGTGGTTTTCAAATGTGAACATCCTTGGGATTCCATCACTACTATTTTTTTAGTAGTCCTGTATTAGTATTTTTGCTGTCCTGTTGCTATAAAATCAAGTTTCCAAAGAAGAAAATCTATTTAAAAACCTTGTGTCCCGCTATATTAAACTGTAAACAATTTTACTATGGATGCATTTCTCCAATTTACTCCCACTTTGCAGGAAATTTTGTTAAAATTTCCAGCAGAGGAGAATATCGTGAACTTGGCTCAAACCCCATGACTTGGGGTGTAGCCCAGAAACAGCTGCTCGGGTAGTTTTCCCCTCCCTGCTGCTTTTTCCTCATTCACAGTCCTGGGGTTTTGCTAAATGCCGCCCGTAGAACAAAATTGTCTCAGTGCTGGTTGCCAACCAAAGAAAGGCAGTTAGCCGATTAAACAAAGCAGAAGATATCTTCCTTCCTTTCTAAAGGTATGAAATCGGGCGCCTGGGTGGCTCAGTCGTTAAGCGTCTGCCTTCAGCTCAGGTCATGATCCCAGGGTCCTGGGATCGAGTCCCACATCGGGCTCCCTGCTCCACGGGAAGCCTGCTTCTCCCTCTCCCACTCCCCCTGCTTGTGTTCCTGCTCTCGCTATCTCCCTCTCTGTCAAATAAATAAAATCTTTAAAGGTATGAAATCTACAGCTTTTTTGAAAGGGATCACGAAAAGTAGAGGGCATACAGCAGAGGATAAGTAGGAGCCACAAATCCCACCTTGAAGTCTTTGTTGCAACACTGTCCGGGGCCATCCTACAGGGTGTGGTGTGCAGGATGCCGGGGACAAGGGGGGCAGGGGTCCCTCGGGGCCCAGCCTGGGCTCCAGTGGCTCAGCACCTTCCCTGCTCTGAATCCTATCTAACTGAACCTACCTTTCCCCCTTATTCACTCCCTACCACCCCCATCATAAATACATTTCTTTCTCCCTCTCCCTCCCCTCCCCCTACCCCACTCCTCTCTGTTAAACATGGTCCAAATTGAACTTGTCATTTTTACCCTTCAAGTACTACTTTATACTAAACACAAATTTCTACTGGCAGTAGGGCCTTCCCCCGGGCTGCCCAGCTGCCACGGGGGTGATTAGGGTGTTTCCTGCAGCTGAAGGCGCTTGTAATTAGCAAGCCCTTCAGGCAGTCTGGACTCTGAATTTAGCTGCCATCTGGTATCATCTGTAAATGACAATGGCGCTGTATCTTCTCTCTTGACTCAGCCCTGACTGCATCCCCACCCCCACCCCAAGCAACCCCCAAAGAGATTTCATTGCCCAGCTTCTCGTCAAGCCGTAACCATCAAGGCATCTTGGGCTCTAGTTAACTAGCCAGGAATTTCCCGAGCCTCAGGAGGCTAAAGCAAAAGGCCACGATGGGCCAAGTAGCAGCATCTCCTGTCCCTCTATACCAGTGTTTCTCAAAGTATGGCTTCAAGACTGACAGCACTGGAATTATCGAGGAAGTTAATAGAAACAAATTCTTAGGCCCCACCTTAGACCCATAATCAGAAACTCTGAGGATGGTCCCATCAATCGGCGTTTTAACAAGCCTTCGAGGTCATTCCAATGCATGCCGAAGTTTGTGAACCACCCCCTTTGGCTTCGCACCAGCACTTGACTGACATTTGAGGAAGGTCAATTCTTTCTTGTGGGGACTGTTATGTGCATTGTAGGATATTTAGTAGTATCCTTAGCCTCTACTCACCAGATGCTAGTAGCATTTCCTCAGTCGTGACCATCCAAAATGTCTCCAGACATTGACAAAATCGCCCCCCAGTTAAGAACCACTGCAGACCTGTGGTTCTCTACAGGTTCTGTGTCTAACTGCTTAGTGCTATCTGACCAGTGACTGTTAATGTGAAAAACTCTATGTACACTGTATGTAGAGTGTTATGCATGCAATACTTCTCAAGTTTTGATGTGCATGAAAGTCATCTGTGGATCTTGTTAAAAATCGTTCTAATTCCAGAAAACTTAGTTGGATGCTAACATGGTGCATTTTTTTTTTTTAATGATTTTATTTATTTATTTGACAGAGAGAGACAGCGAGAGAGGGAACACAAGCAGGGGGAGTGGGAGAGGGAGAAGCAGGCTTCCCGCTGAGCAGGGAGCCCGATGCGGGGCTCAATCCCAGGACCTGGAATTATGACCTGAGCCGAAGGCAGCTGCTTAACGACTGAGCCACCTAGGCGCCCCTATCATGGTGCATTTTTAACAAGCTACAAGTGATGCTCCTGTTGCTGCTTTGCAGACTATGCTTTGATTAACAAGGTTCTATAAGATCTTAAAGGATTTATTGACTAAATGAATGAATAATTAAAAGATAAGCATGCCTCTTTAAGAATGTGTGAGCATTGTTTCCCTTTGTCATTGAACTCATTTAGAGAATTTCTTTCCTTTCATTATTTGTTTTAAGAAAGATCAACTTTATTTTAGTAAATGTAGTTTACATTTATAAAAAATACCAAAGATCTTTCATATGAATTATACTACATTTACAGATACATAAAAGTAAATGCCCCAAACCTATTTCCTAGCCAGTGAAAGATACAGCATGCTGATCTAACTCTTGATGAACTCAACTAACATCTCTTCAACACTTTCTCTGTTCAGACCATGCTAGTCAACCACTCATCTAAAAATATATGTACGCCACTTGCCACACACACACACACCTGCAGCTGTATGCTTTCACCGTATGTATTTCCAAAATGTTGTAAAAGTCATGTTTACGGGAAGAGGTTGATGCCTCACGGTCAAACATTCACATAAAAAAAAAAAAAGAATCAGCTAGCAGGGCTAACTTGTTTTCATTGTCATCTCAGTTAGTGAGAAGCCTGTTTTAAATGATCTTCTATCACCATAAGAGAATGATGGCATTTGCCATTGCAGAAGTGGCAGGGTAATTTCCTTCTAGAGCTAATGAATACCGGGTGCTTGCTTTGTTTCTCAGTTACTCCATTGACAGATGTGGCTCTGGGGTGCAAAGAAGTCTGAAACCTTGGGGATCGAGAAATATTTTTTTTTTTTTTTTTAAGAAGTTGAAGGGCTTTCTTTCTTTCTTTTTTTTTTTTTAAATTGGAAAACACCCAGAGAAAGGCACACCAAATATTCCTGTATACGCAATGATACTGCGTGATGGGTAATAGGGAAAATATCAAACTTGACATACTGTGTTGCACAAAGTCTTAAGACAGAACTACGTGGGGTGCCTCAGTTTCACATGGACTCATCTTCAGCGCAGCATCCTGACATGCCACTACCCTTCAATTTGAGGTGTGCTTGTGTTGCAAATAAATCACTGGCCACTGATGAATACATTGTACTCAAGGTGTACTCTTTTCAGAAGCACATGCATTCTCATTTTACAATGTGTGTCAGAGACTTACTAGCTAGTCAATAAGCCTGTTTCCTCTCCCTCCTGGGTACATGGCTAGACTATGTTTCCCAGTTTCTCTTGTAATCACCACCACTGAACTGATTTTTGCTCACTAAAATGTGGGTGGATCTGACGTGTTCTGTGTCCACCCCTGGTCCATGAAATCTTCCCGTGCATGATCCTCCAGGCTCTGAAGCTTTTTGTCGGCCTGATGCAGATGAGCACAGTGACCTTGGAAACCGTGTTTTGAAGATGGAGAAACCAAAATATGAAGAGGCCTGGGTCCCTGTTTGGAGGGAGCCGTTCGCTAGTCAGACACACTAGTTTTGGACTTTATGTAAGTGAGAAAAAATTTCTCTTACCCATGAGCCATTATACATTTTTCAGATTCATTTGTTCCAACTGCTGGCATTACCCTAATTAACAATGTTACGTTTGCAGAGGTGCCCTTTTTCTACCATAGATGCTGCCACCACAAGTTACTCTGGCTTCTTGTCCTCCTTTTTTGGCTGATCCTAAATTACATCATCCTCCGTTAGGTACCGATCACTGTTCTATACTTACCTAGCCTACCTATTTCGGTCCCTCATTAAGTATCTCATTTTAAAGCTCATTGGTGGAAAGATGTAGGAAACAGCAAGAGGGAGGGAAAAGGCAACACAAATCCTCCCCACTGCTCTTGTTCCTGCCCTCTCTGGACAATCCTTCCTCCATCTTTTCCTTTGTCCCCTTACCCTTTATCCATGTTGGATGTTCTTCCTATTTGTCATCATTTTATAGACTTTTCATTCTTATGTATCACCATGCTAGAGTCTCATTCCTGCTTTTGATTTTATAATTTTAACTCCGTCTGCACAACCAGCCTAACTATTCCATATTCCCTCCATCATGGGACATCTTATCACATAAATGTATAATTCTAGATATCACATAAGGCATGAGTGCGAGTGGATCACAGAGAGAGAAGAGAATCAGTAGAAAAGAGTCCTGAAGCACTTCAGCAGGGCAGCGCTGGGCCACCGAAGCCAAGGGAAGAGACTGTTTAAATAAGACGGAATAGTCGATGATGTTGGATGTGGCTGAGATGTCAGCCATCATAAGAACTGAAAAATGCCCTCTACATTTGGCAATAGAGATCATCAATGACCTCCATGAGAGCTATTCTGATGGAGTGATCAGAAAGAAGTTAGACTGGGTAAGTGTTAGAGAGTTAGTGGGAGATGCAGAAATAAATAAGTGTACATAGACAACTCTTTTGAGAATATTGTGAAGAATAAAACAATCAGGAACCTAAGGAAATGAAGCAGAGAATACAAACTTTGCATGGCAAATCTGGAGTAGTGAAAGAAAGGGTCAAGAAAAACTTGGATGAGCAGAGTTACAGACCCAGGTTGAGGGATGAGTAGCCCATGGAATGGAAAAATGAGTAAGGGGAGGGGTCATATGAAGAGTAGAAATTGAGAGGGCAAAAGATGAACTTTTTCTACTGAACAATTATGTTTATAGATGAGTCTGGCAGCCTTTTTTTTATCTAAGGAAATCATATTCCCATAAATAAGAAAACATTATTATGAATGATCAGAGATAGAAAGGGGGAGATGAGAATTGTAACTAACACTTAAATTTACATATACACATACTAATATATATTTACTTACACTGTAGAAAGATTTACTGTTAAAAGCCTATCAGAATGGAGCTGAAATACTGGATAAGTTGGTCTCCCAGCTATATCAAAATTCATACTGAGATAAAAAAAATCATTCATTTTTTTTATTTGCATAACTGAGCATATAATTTCTAGTATCACAACTATTTACTATGTTCTGGTCTTAATGTTTAAAGATTATAGAACACTGACATAGTCAATACTTTAAGGCCCAAGGATGCTATGTAACAGCTGAATTGAACAAAAATGGAATCAGAAAATATCTAAGAAGGATATGGACCTTCTTCATTCTAATGAGCAAGCTATATAATATGTATCACTTCAATTTCACTACCGAACATAAGGAATCACCAGGGAATAAAGTCATACATTTTTTTTTTGCTACTGCTAAGACAGTAATAAAGAACAATGATGAAGTAACAGGACAACAATGAGCTGATTAATAATAGTGTGCCCATGATAAAAACAATATTTTTTATTAAAAAAAATTTTTTTTTAAAGATTTTATTTATTTGTCAGAGAGAGAGGGAGAGAGAGTGTGAGCGCACAAGCATGGGGAGTGGCAGGTAGAGGGAGAAGCAGGCCCATGACCCTGGGATCATGACATGGGCTGAAGGCAGACGCTTAACCAACTGAGCCACCCAGGCATTTCTAAAAGCAGTATTTTTTTCAAAGATATATTTTTTATTCTATTCCTCAGCTAACCTTCACTAAATAAACATTGCATAGTTCCATAATTCAATTTCATTCAATTTGATTCAATTCAATCCAGTTCAGCTCTATTCAATTCAACTAAATACATACATACATGCACGCGCACACACACACACACATTTAGGAAATCAAAGCCATATCAAAACTTGGGTTTTAAAAAGAATTGATTTTTTTCAGAGTACAAATATATCTGACTACATCATTATACATATATATGATGACATAAATATATAGAAATAATATATATATGACTACATCATAGAGTATGAAAACATTATTTTGAACTTAGAAATTTTGGCAAGAGATTTTACAGCAGAAATGTCACAAGTAAAAAGCATGTGCCAAATGCATGCTTGGGGATATTTTGGAGAAATTAAATGCTTTCTTAATCGCAGTTATCAGTTATCATACATTGATGCTTCTTATTGCTGTTAGCAACTTTAAGAAATAAAATCCCAAAATCTTTTTCTCAGAATTATACAAACTGAAATGGCATTCTGGAATCTTTATCTGTTGCCATCTAAGAACACTGGGGAGTTAGGAAGAGAGAATAATTTGGGGAAAGATAGGAATGGTATCTTGATGAGAGGCTTGGGGACATTAGGAACACAGTAGCTGGCTAGTGAGAAACTTCCTGTGGATGCATGTTAATTTGCTAGGGCTGTCCTAGTAAAGAATCCCAGGTGGGGTGACTTAAAACAAAATAAATGTATTGCCTCACAGTTCTGGAGGTTAAAAGTCCAAAGGTATTGGTAGGGTCATGCTCCTTCTGAAACCTATAGAGGAGAATCTTTCCTTGCCTCTTTCCAGCTTGTGGAATCTTTAAAAATTCTTGGTGTTCACTTGGTTTGCAGCTACATCACTCCAATCCCTACCTCTATTGTCACACAGCATTCTCCCTGTGTGTCAGAATCTTCACCTGGGCGTTTTCCTCTTCTTCTAAGAACACTAGTCAGATTGGATTAGGGCCCACACTAATGACCTCACCTTAACTGAATTACATCTGTAAAGACTCTATTTCCAAATAAGGTCACATTCACAGGTGTCAGGGGTTAAGACTTGATTATATCTTTTTGAGGGACACAATTCAACACATAACAGCAGATATGACTTGGATCCTTTTGTATGGAAAGTGGTATCTAATATTCTGTATTAGGCTCTCAGCAGTGCTGTTCTGTGTCTAATGTTACCTGTGTTTTCCCCAAATTTTCAATAAACTTCTACCACTTCCTGAGCAGCATTTTCACAACATCGAGGTAAAGGACCTTTTTGTTCCATGCCTTAACCAGTGTGGGACAGAAAGAAGAGAACAGATTTGAGCACTAAACAATATAGAATATAAGCTAAGTTTCTGTAATAAAGAAAACCCAAACACAGTGGCTTAACTAAAGCAGAAGTTCAATTCTCTCTCATCTTATGGTCCATGGGTAGGCCACCAGACCACGTCAGACAGGCAATTCTGCACAAGTCTATCAAGGGACCCAAGTTAGTGAGCACTTCTGGGTCCAAGCTGACTATTCCATTGTTACCATTCCCCAGCCCGCAGAAAGTAAGAAAGAGAAAATAAAGGCAAACAGCTTCCTTTTTGAAGGACAGGATTCAGAAGTTGCAAACATTGCTTCCTCTTAAATATCTCCGGCCAGAACTCAGCCAAATGGTCACATATGGGTGCAGAAGAGTCTGGGAAATGTAGTCTTTACCTAACCAATGGTATTCCTTGCTGAAAAATGATATGGGGGGATTCTACTTCAAATAATAAGAGAGAAAATGGATACTGGGGGATAATTAGTAGTCTCTACGAAGGGTAATAGTAACATGAGTGAGACTGGGAATTCACTGAGAATAAGAAATTGTAGTTAGAGGTAACCAAGTTAAGCTCCCAGGAATTCTCAGAGACCCCAGGACTTCCAAAAGATAGCAAAGCATTGGAAAGTGTGTGGTCAGGGAGGTAAATGTGGTGTTTGGCAGAGGGCCTAACCAATATACATATTTTTTATTTTCAAAGTACAGGGTGACCACAGCTAATAACTAAATTTTATATAGTAAAGGAGGGAGCCTTGTGTTGGACTTTCAGCATTAAAAAATTTATTTATATAAAAATTTATATAAAAATTAATTTATTTATTTTTAAGATTTTTATTTATTTATTTCAGAGACAGAGCAAGGAAGAGCAGAGTGGGAGAGCAGAGAGGGAGAAGCAGACTCCCCGCTGAGCAGGGACCCCCATGCAGGGCTCAATCCCAGGACCCCGGGATCATGACCTGAGCTTAACTGAGCCACCCAGGTGCCCCTCAGCATTAAAAAAACTTTTTTTAAAGGAGGAACTACAATGAACTACATTAAAGAAGTATTGCAAATCTGTAAATAAATGTTGATTTGTAATCAATTAACACCTATTTACTGAAAAACAAACAACTAAAAAATTTTAGAGAGAAATCACAGGAAATATAAGGGGTAAAAAAACCTAAGAAAGTCAACTTCATTTGAGATTTAAAACAAAGCATTAAATTTATAATGCTGATACATATATATATATACTATATGTATTGTATATTATATAAACATATATATATCTTATAATGGTATATAACTGACCCTTGAACAACATGGAGGTTGAGGATGCAAACACCCCTACTCCTATGCAGTTGAAAATCTGTGTATAACTTTTGACTCTCCAAAAACTTAACTACTAGTAGCCTACTGTTGACCAAAAGCTTTACTGATAACATAAATAGTTGATTAACACATATTTTGTATGTTACATAATACATATAGTCTTATAAAAATATACGTTTATAATTTTTAATTTGTAATATATAATATGTAGTAAATAATATATAATACATATGTAGTCTTACAAAAAAGTTAGCTAGAGAAAAGAAAATGTTATTAATAAAATCATAAGGAGGAGAAAATACATTTACAGTGCTGTACGGTGCTTTTCCACAAATTCTAAGTGTAAGTGAACTCGCCCAATTCAAACCCATGTTATTCAAGCTACTGTTACTATGTATTTTAATGTTACTACGTATGCCTTATAAAGTTTTAGTAGCAAGCTATAAGGAGAAGACCAAAATATTCTGAGTAATAAATTTAACATATTATTTCTTAAACCACTTTGAAAATAGACATTCATTTGGTTGCATAAATAATCTAACATTTGTTCTAAAATCAGTTCACAAAAAACTACCACAAACAACACTTAATGGTGAAACATTCAAAACTCTTCCCTCAGCTTGAGCATAGTTAAAGATAATGACTATTACACTGTGTTGGAATTTTCAGCCAGTGCAATTAGGCAAACAAACACACAAAAACTCCCTCACCCACACACAAAAGTAACAGAAAAAATAACTAAGAAATAGGACTGTAAGTTTGTATTCTTTTTTCCTGACAGACAACATAATTGTGTATTTAGAAAATGCAGCAGAATTCATATGCAAACTACTAGAATTTAGCAATGTCCAAAAAGGACCAACATAAAAAAATCAATTTTATTTTTATACACCAGTAACAAATAGAAAATAAAATTTAAAAATATACTGTATTTATGAATAGAATCAAAAAGCATCAATTACCTAGTAATAAACTGAAGAACGATATTCAAGACTTCTATACTAAAAACAACATTATTAAGGTTATTAAGGAGAATTGAAATAAAAAGGTATGTCATGTTCATGGATTGGATGACAAAATTATTTAGATATCAATCCTTCTCAAACTGTTCAACTGTTCTGTAGATACATAACAATCTCAATTAAAATCTCAGTAAGTCGTTTATGGAAAATGACAGTCTCTAATAACATTTATATGGGAATGGAAAGGCAAAGGATAGTTAAGTCAATTTGGATTCAAAAAACAAAGCAGGAGGATTTACCCTACCAGATAGCAAGATCTACTGAAGGCTAATTAAGACAGCTGGTATTGATTCAAGTACAGTAAAGTAGAACTGCATAGCCGGAGAGACCTACCTTCTCCCAAAAAGCAATCCACACATACACAAATGCCAGATTTATGTTACACTGTAGTACAGTAGAAGGTCTTTTCAGTAGGTGGTGCTGGGTCAATTGTTAACCACATGGAAAAAATCTTGACCTCACACCATACACAAAAACCAATTCCAGATGTATTAAGATTTAAATTTAAAAGGTAAAAATAACAAGAATTTAGAAAAATCATGGGAGAATATTTTTGTGATCTTGAAGTAGGCAAAAATTTCTTAAATAAAACACAAATACACTAATTCTAAAAGAAAAAATAATAAATTCAACTATATTAACATTATGAACTTTATTTTATTAAAAGACACCTTAATGGAGTGAGAAAGAAAGCCTCACCATGGGACATGGCATTTCCATTCATATACCTGAAAAAGACAGTACCTAGAATTATATAAAGGATACTTATTGATTAAAAAGAACTAAACATCGCAGAGGCACCTGGGTGGCTTAGTCGGTTAAGCATCCAACCCTTGAGTCTGGCTCAGGTCATGATCTTAGGGTCGTGAAATCAAGCCCCGAGTTGGGTTCAGGGCTGGGCATGGAGCCTGCTTGAGATTCTCTCTCTCCTCTCTCTCTGCTCCCCTCTTTTAAAAAATTAAGAACTAAACATCTCAAAAGAAAAATGGGCCAGAGTCTTAAAAGCACATCACAAAGAGCATATCAAAATGGCCAATAAACATATGAAATAATAAGAACACATGAAATAGCAATAAATGTATGAAAAAGTGATGAACCTTGAGGGAAACAAATTAAAAACATAATGCTATAACACTACACACTCACATGAATTACAAAGAAGGAAAAGACAGACAAATCTAAGTGCTGACAAAAATTTGGCACAACCTGAGCTTGGAATACTGCTTGGGGGTGTAAATTGTACAACCACTTTGGAAACCCTTCAGCAGTACTTACTAAGCTGAAAATATACATACTCCACGACTCAGAAATTTCACTCCTAGATATATATCCCACTGAAATAAGTACATATTTTCACCAAGAGACATGTACAAGGATGTTGATGGCAGCAATATTTGTAATAGCCCCAAACTAGAATTTGTCAAGTGCCAGTCAAGAGTGGAAAAGTTAAGTAAATTGTGGCGTATTCCCTCAGTAGAATTTTACACAGAGATGAGAATTAACGAACAGAAACTACAGGCAACAGGGATGAATCTCACAAACGTGGTGAGAAACAACAACAGAAAGCCAGACACAAAGAGTACATAATATATGGTTTTATTTATTTAGTGTCCAAAATCAGGCAAAATTAATCTATGATAGTATGTTAGGAACTCAAGAGAGTGGTTATGCTTGGTTGAGTAAAGTGATGGAAGGGAGTATGAAGAGAGCTTCGGGGATGCTGGTAATATCCTGTGTCTTGGTTTGATAGGTGGTTACATGAATGTATTTAATATGTTAGAATTCAGAGCACTGTGCATATATGATTTGTGTACATTTCTACATATAGGTTATTCTTCGATACAATTAAAAACATTAATTTTGTTACTTTACTGTTACATATCCTATAAAATAATTTGAAGGTACAATTTCAGCTCTTAAAGAACTTCATAAATCCAAGTGAAGAAAATGAAATTCATGCCGTGATGTGATTTGATGGACATAGAAGCAATAATTATAAGAAAAAAATAATATGCCACAACTTAAATGAGGAGGATAAATTTAAGTGAAAGGATTCCAAGGAAAAGCCTTTTCATTACTTTTGTCTTGTTTTGGGTACTGTGTTTGGAAAAGACATGCTATATTTTTTTAAATGTATATATCTTTTAATTTAAAAAAGAATGCGATTTTTGCAAATTAAAACTTAAAAGACTGTAAGGAGATAAAACAGGCTGTAGGAGACTCTGAAGCAATTTCAATCAGCAGACAATAACAAAGTTTAACAAGAAGAATATTTGCCAACTAAGTGAAGGGTTCATAAAGAAGAAAAATATGTCCATGACTCCATAGCTCTTCTATAGCTATTGATCTTCTAGGTGAAGATTTGTCCTTCCTTAATGAGTTTCCAGTCTACTATTTTCTCCATCCTTTTCTTTCCTTGGCCCATGCAAGTAGACCTGTATATGTGGAATTCATTGAAAAAAAATTTTTGCAACCCCAAATACTGATCAATTATTTTAATTGCCATGGCTTCAACAGAAACCTACAGAAAAATGATCTCAAAATGCAAATAACATCATCTTTTTCAACAACAAATTATAGCACTTCTGAGTGACCTGACATTTTAACTGCACAGTACAATTAGGGCTACAAAATGTAGACACCAACCATAACTTGTATGATATACTCTAACTTCAAGGCAGTTGTTTGCAACTCATGGTCTCTTTTATGGGAGATCTATTTCTCAAAACAGAAATCGAGTCTCTTCTGTGAGGATCTGAACCTTTGAAATTCTCTTCTTATCCTATCCTTGTAAAAATCACCTTTGTGGGGTCTGAGGTAATAATGATCCTCTTACGTCTCATTCAGGCCACTTGAGAAAATTCAAATGAGTTGAGAAGATCCATAAAATAGTTTCTCAGGAGTAAGAGTACATGTTTATTTTGTACATGTGCCCAATGACTTTGCAATGAGTACATTTTTATAATTCAAATAGATTTCCAGAGAACTGCCCATTCTTTTTCTATGTTAATGGCCAGAGGTTATTGAGAAGGGAGCAATTTTAGAAAATTCTGAATAAAAACAAACTAAAATAAACATCCCTGTCCATTTGTGAATCGGCCAAACTTTCCAGTTGCCTTTTTTATTCTATTTTTTGTTTGTTTGTTTATTTGATTTTTCTAGTCTGTTGATAAGTAAGAACAGCAATGACCTTTAGTTTATTCCCTCTATTTGGTACAGCCAAGTTTTAACTGGCAAGACTTACTGAAATTCAGGTGTCACTATTACTTAAGTCATACTTTGAAAAAAATTAAGACTGAAACAGAAAAAATATGGCATTAGTGTAGACAGAAGCTTCTTTAAAAATGCAGTGGAAGAGCATTATTTTGGGGTGTGGTTCTTTCCCTTCCTGTTGTCTCTCTCGCATTCAATCTTATTTTCAAGTGCTGTATATTCTCAGTGAAGAGCAAAAAAGCAGCATTTGTACTGCTTAAGTTTGAAAAGAATACACAGAAAGGCAATGAGCAAACTTAATATTCTGTCTTTCTTTCTGTATTTTTGAGAAATTCTTTAAATTGAGAATCAGTTTTGAAGAGAAAAATCCCTTCAGGTCCACGGCCATTATTAGCTCATAATGTAGGACTCCTAAACCCATGCAATTCAAGTTGCTTGTTTCAAACAGCCTTGTTTCTTTATATTTCCAGGGTGCATTATACATGTATTTAGACACAGTCAAAGATTATGCCTTGTGTTTTCACTGTTTCTTGGTTTCTAAACTTGGTACCTAATATAACTGCATTACCATGTCTTGGAGAGTGTGAAGACAGGGTTAACAATTCTCAGAGCCTGCACAAAGACCAGGTTCAAATGATGGATTAGAAAGGGTGACTTAAGGACTGCAGTTTTGGCGTCTTGAGTAACCTTTGGTGAGAATGGGGAAAGAACTAGGTAAGGTAGCTTTTTTTTTTTTTAAGATTTATTTATTTTAGAGAGACACAGAGAGGGTGTGAGTGGGGGGAGGGGCAGAGGGAGAGAGAGAATCTCAAGCAGACTCCCTGCTGAGCCCGGGGTGTATGTGTGGGAGGGGGGGTCCTGAGATCGTGATCTGAGCCAAAATCAAGAGTCGGATGCTCAACTGACTGAGCTGCCCGGGCACCCTGACAGGGTTAGCGGAATGACCATCCCTAGCCCTTATTCACACATCACTACCTCCACTTTCGATTTCCTTCTCTTACAAATTCTCCAAATTAACTTTATTCCTGCTCCTTATTTTTACCACACTTATTTGAGTTTCTTCTGCCGTTATCTTCCAAAAACTTCAGTATTTTTTATTTTAAATCATCATTGTTTTTTCTCTGTTCCTTAGTTGAGTCTGTTCGTATGTATTTTAATACATATATGTATGTATTTCATAATTAAACTATTTAATGCTCTGTGAGAAAAATGATATTTTTGTCCATATCCTATGTTCTCATCTGTGAAAAGAGCCGAGGTCAAATTTGTAGTGGCAACTGCTATTGCATTTTGTTGCTAGGGAGTTGCTAAAGGAAATCAGCAATCAAGAACTCAGGCAGAACTTCACTATTGTGTAGATCATTAGACCCAGCTGCTTGGGAGTTGTTGGGAAGGGGAAAAACTCTTCAAGATTATTCTGGAGAAAGATCCATTGCTTCTGAAAGTGAATGTCAAGTGAACCTTCATCAATTCTTAAGAGCGGAATTCTATTTGGCTTTTCAATCTTGCCTTTTCCCTCTTGCTGCATGCCTATAGCTGAAGTATAATTTTTGAGAAAACACACAACAAACCCAAGGTAGTCACAGCCTTTAGAGAAGTATATCTGAGAAGGCTGAGATCTTTTTATCATTATGGAAACTTAGAGAAGTGAAATGTGTTGCTCAAGGAAAGTAATGGGTGAACTAGGAACAGAAACATCCAGCTTCACTGAGTGCACTGGACTTTTCACTATTCCGCTACATGGCCACAGTCAGATATAGATGACCATG
Organism: Neomonachus schauinslandi; assembly: GCF_002201575.2. Taxonomy (NCBI): domain Eukaryota; kingdom Metazoa; phylum Chordata; class Mammalia; order Carnivora; family Phocidae; genus Neomonachus; species Neomonachus schauinslandi. The sequence goes on along the minus strand of NC_058405.1, from coordinate 32,507,418 downwards.
CTTACTACCAGTGTCTGTGATTTTCATTTCATGGGGGGAAAGCAAAGACATCTCCTTAACAAAAATGTTGAGACAGCCCCGAGTAGGCTTCTGCTATCATTTTGAGCTAGCTGTAAGGAGGAAATGACACACTAGCACAGAGGGGTGAATGGTTGTTAACAATTCTCAGAGCCTGCACAAAGACCAGGTTCAAATGATGGATTAGAAAGGGTGACTTAAGGACTGCAGTTTTGATGTCTTGGGTAACCTTTGGTGAGAATGGGGAAAGAACTAGGTAAGGTAGGAATGAAATTAAGAGCAGTTTCTTAACAGGCAGGATGGCGACAGTTACATGGGAATTTTATGCCAAATTTAACCACAGTTTTGTCTCAAGCCTCAACTCTACCGATTCTGTATGACCTCCATCTTCCTCGTACCACCTTAGTTCCAGGTAGACTGACTGGCCATCCCTGGATGCACTATGCTTTTATTAATTTATATTTTAAGGTCTCCATGTCATTCTACATAGGCAGCCCTTGATTTTCATCATTCCACTACACATGAGTTCAGTTACCATGGTTCAATTAAATAATACCAGTTCCTCAACAACACAATTCAACTTTCACTTACCAGGTTACATAAACTATGAGTAATTGTATAAAGTAAAAACTTTGCTGCTAGCTCTTCAGTGCATCATGATCCATGACCAATCATGTTTCTTCTTTTAAAATTTATTGGTATGAATCATTGAATTCTACTCCAGAAACCAATATTGTATTGTATGTTAAGTACCTAAAATTTAAATTAAAGGTACATAAATAAATAAAAAGTTTCATCTATGTAAAATAAAAAAAATAAATAAAATTTGTTGGTGATTGGTCATTGCACATCAGTTATTCAGTTTATGCACGGACTGCAAAGCATATAGTTGCATTGCCTCCTTGTCTCCCAGGGATAAACCCACATGATATTTTACAAAATGGATTATTGACAGAGGGAATTGGCTATCAGTGGCAAAAGTGTAGCAAAGAAATGAAAGGTGACAATGATGAAAGAGAAATTGGAATTGAACATAAATGGAATTATAGGAGAAAGAGCCGACTAAGGGAGCGTTGACTACTGCCACTGGCTGAGACACCCTCGATGTGCTGCCAGAGGAACTGACTGGCGGTGAGCTTATGGACATGAATGAGGAAAGTGGTTGTGATGAAAGAATGAAGATGTCCCAGAAGAAGTGAAAACACAAACACAAAACCAAAAACCAACAAATCTTCACATGAAAGGAATTCTTGAAGAAATTTCATGACATTGAAAGTACAAGGGATAAAGTGTTAGAAGCTGATATCACACTTAGAAGGGAATATGGCAGCTGACCAAGGCATAAAAAAAGATGCTTGCTCCATATTGATGAGAAGAAGAAAAGCACTAATAAAAGGACTTTGACAACACCAGCGGCTCACGCTGCATTTTACCATGCCTTTCACCGGAGACCCCTTCCAGCACCCTATGTTGGATAACGATGATACCTTCCTGGGAAAACTCCGGGCTTCCAAGAAACTGTCATATAAGAACCCAGCTCACCTTGCTCAGCAACAGGAACCCTGGAGTCGGCTCAGCTCAACTCCCATAATCACCTCCATGAGGCGGGATGTTTATTTTTTTGATCCTGAGATACCAAAGGATGACCTGGATTTCCGCTTAGCAGCCTTGTACAATCACCACACGGGGACATTCAAGAACAAAAGTGAGATACTCTTACACCAGGAGACCACCCAGGATACCCATGGAATCATCAAGACCCAACTCCCTGGAGAACTTTTACCCCCTCCTCCGCCACCTTCCATCACTTCCCAAGCTAACATCAGACACTGGATCAACCCTAAGAAGGAGTCTATCCACAGCATCCAGGGATCCATAGTGTCCCCTCACACTGCAGCCACCAATGGAGGCTACTCCCGAAAGAATGATGGTGGCTTCTTCTCTACCTAATGTTGACAGGTCCCTGGACTAAATTAATCATAGTGGAACATCCTGCTGCCCACCTCCATTAAATAGAATTGTGCTGGGAAAAAAAAAAAACAAAAAAAAGACTTTGACAATTTTTGTTTTTTACAATGAGATGAAACACTTTAATTTTCAAAGTTTCTAATATTTAAAATTACAGTGTACTAAATATTGATTTCACTAATCTTCATTTATCTATATGTTTAATACCAACACTAAGATAGCTTTAATGTTTGAAAAAAAAATAAAGGTCACAGAACAGTCACAATTTTTCTTATTGGTTATTAATATCACTTTGCACAATTTCAGCTTATACATTTTTAAGGTTCCATATGACTGTGCAAAGCAAGAACTGCCTGTACATAGCATTTTGTATCCACATTCATCATAACATCTGTCATGTTGGGTTGTCATTATTTATATGTGTGTATCTTTCCCATGAGACCATTGAGCTTTTGTGGAATAGGAACAGAATCTTCTGTATATTTCCCCCAAGGCTGTCTGGCACATGGCAGATCCTCAACAGTTTTGTTGATTGAATAAAAGAAATACTTTACACTCAATCTCAGAAATTTTACATGGAAAGCATATTGAGCAACATATAATTTCCACATTTGCATGTTCTTGTACCTAAGATCATTAAAGAACATAAGGACTAGGTGATGACTGAGAATTTTTACCTTTATAAGACCCAAGGTATTGGAACTCTGTCCCTCAAAAAAAAAAAATGTTGACAAATACTCCTTATAAATAGTTGATTCCTATCACAATTTAAATAAAAAATGTCCTGATAGCAATTTTTAGACAAAAACTTTTTTGACTTCAGGCCAGTATAAGGGAAAGTATGCCCTTATTAGGGTTTGTCTAACTGATTAATGCATTAAAATAAGCATTCTCATAGACCTGAAGTGTTTCTAAAACACACTGGATATGAAGTAGATCTTTATTCTTAGTTATTATTATTTAGTCAATGTTGCTAGAAAGTTGTGTTTATAGTGGATCCAGGAGGCTATGCCAACTTGCCTGAAATTAATTTTTGATAAAATGGTAAAAAATGTTAGTATCTTGTCATCTACAAAGTATACTCATTTTCTCCATATCTTTTAAAATGAGATCAATTGTTAAAAGTCATTAGGGAACATAGATTAATTGAGAATAAAAGAGATTTTGAAGTTTGAGGGTTGCTATATATTTCTTACAGGTCAGTGCTTCTTGAAGTAGATATACTGAAGATCCTTGCAGTACTTACATACAGTCTTACCATGTGTAATTAGCTCATGTCATAGGTGATTAACCACATGAATTCAATCATGCCAAACTGGTCTACATCCTGTTTAACAAGATGAGTCCATTGATCACATTGGAGCCATGTCAAATTGCTATAAAAGTTTCTAAGACTTACTTTCAAATTCTATATTCATTTTGTGGTCCATACTTCAAGTGGCCCACTTATAGTCCAGACTATGCTCCATAAGTTCAGCATTTTAAGCTTTTTTGACCACTAGACTTTCAGCCATTCATTCTCATGATTGCATCCTTCCCCATGCTGAGCACAAAGCAGATGTTCAAGGAATTTTACTAGATAAAATAAATAAGCTGCAAAACTAGTAAATGAAGAAACCATAGATTAAAAAAGGAGTATCTACGAAAGGAATAGGAGCTCAAAAGTGAAAAGTGAGATGCCTTGAGGTGAACCTAGGTGTGGGTCAAAGCCTTACCTAATTGTTGCTGGAGGAGGAATTGGGCATTGGGGTAGATTCTCAAGTCACAACTCTATTCAAAATGTGTCAAGTAAAATATACAATTTCTGTCCAACTATAATGGGAGGGTGGATATTCAGTGATTTTTGGAACTCTTTCCTTCCACATTATATTAACTGACCAACTGGACATCTGTAAACCACAAGGATTCTTCTGACTCTGCTTTATGTTGTATAGTTTCTAGATCTCTGAGCATTAAAATGGCATTGTAAGTTGTGTTGTGTCCTCACAACCCAACTCTATATTGTAACAAATACAAAATAAAAGCAAAACTTACTAAAGTAGATGTTAACAGCTGTCATGCTCAGAGAATAAAGATATTGAAAACCTAACTTAGAATAGATTGTATTCTAAAAGCTCCTTCTCTTTTTTGGCATACCCTATAGTATAAATTTTTTCCACAGGCAATTTAGAAAAATAGGAAACATATTTATTTTGTAAGGGAAATATTTTCCTTTTAGGGGTAAGATTATAAGTGCTGAAATAAAAGCAAGTAATCCTTCTCAAAATTATATACTATATATATTTAAATATATATTTTAATATTTTTACTAAAATATTTGTGTAAATTTAATAAATATATATTATATAGTATAAACGACATATAATATATATCTTTATATTTTTATATATTTATAAAAATAAAATTTAAAATATTTTATATATATTATACATACACTGAGTGAAGTGGATTAAATTAACGGTGGATAAAGAAGTAAATATCTTAATCAGCCTTTAGTAATTTGCACATACAACTAGGACGATGAATTATAGGATAATGTGCAAAGGAAACATAAAATGCTTAATGGCCCTGGTACTCAGTTCATGGATGTAAAAACCTACTTTGAGTCATGTTTAATTGAAACATATGCTTTCCAACAGTTGGCAAATTTGTTTTGAAAGTTAACCTGCCTCATTTTTTACCTAAAGTAAAAAATAGATTGAGACAGGCAAAGCATGTATATAGAGACTTTTAAGTATAAAATATTCCAATAGCTGAATGTAAAGTAGTCAAAAACTTGGTTTTCTTAAGAATTCTTGTGATGATTTTTCATTAAAATAATTCTTTGTTGGTAACATCTCTGCCAAAACCCTCTTTTCAGTGTTCAAGTCGAATTTGTGTTACTCCTACTGGTCTTCCATCCCTTCCAAAAGAAGTTGAAAAGCAGTCCAGGCCATCATTGATGGTGACATGTATGACGGTGACATCATTCCTAGTGTTCACACTCCACAGTAACATGAATCAAGTTATAATTGGGGACTAAAGAGGTGATAAAAACCAGTTTCATCCTTCCATAGGAATAAATTCTGATAATGTAGACCATCCAATTGTTTTCAGCTTTGGCAGCAAGTTTGAAATTAGGATACTGTAGTATTTGATCATTTTTTACAAAATGGAAAGATTCAATGTGGAGGTAAAGATAGGAAAGAAATTCTATCAGGTAATTATAAAATCTTGAGCACCAATATCCTTCATTTTGTATGATAGAGTGCCCTAGAAAAGTTAAATGTAAATGAAAAGCAGCTGGAATTCTACTTTAAGGGAAACAGGGGATTTTGATCTTTAAGGAAATCTTGCTGTAAAAGAATTCTTCTGTAAACCGAATAACAATGCCCTAGTCCATCTAGTGCACACTATACTTTAGACTAATTTATGTTAATTTATATGGCAGCATTTCTTAGATGTGGTTGGGATAATTTCAATTATATGTTCAATGAATAAATATTAGGTGCTGACAAAAATAATAAAAAGTCTATTATCAAAATGCTTAAAATGTAACCTGCTATAAATATAAATTTTCTTTTTCATGAAAAGTGAGGAAATTATTTACTTTTTTTGGTTTCTTCATTCAACTACAGCAAAAATAATTTAATTGGTAGTTGTAGCCACTTGGTAATTTTTCAGTCTTCATTCCTTTGAAAAATAATTAAGAATTTATATGATAGGAGGACATTATGAGAAGTATGGGAAAAATGAAGGGGGGGGGGAATCGGAGGGAGAGATGAATGATGAGAGACTATGGACTCTGAGAAACAAACTGAGGGTTTTAGAGGGGAGGGAGTGAGGGGATGGGTTAGCCCGGTGATGGGTATTAAGGAGGGCACGTACTGCATGGAGCCCTGGGTGTTATAGAAAACAATGAATCGTGGATCACCACATCAAAAACTAATGATGTATTGTATGGTGACTAACATAATAAAATTAAAAAAAAAAGAATTTATAGGATAATTTAAAATTATTGTTTATATAGTTTTAGAACTTGACATAGTTTAAAGCTTTAGAAGCTATCAGCTGATGTTTCTTTTCCAGTGTCGTCGGATTATGTATAATAATTGTGATTAAAATCTGATTTTACACAAGTATTTGGTGACCATATAATGAGGAGCTATTAATTCTTTTAAACCCGTAACTGCTATTTTAGAATAGTGCAATAATATCTCTGTGAAGCACAAAGATAATTGAATCCAGTCATAATATATCAATAGATGTGTAGAGCATGCACAACCTCTGAATAGTATCCCACATTTTGAGAATTATGAATGATGGGGCTAACATTGGAGATTTCTGTACCTAATTAATCACTCAGTTTAACAGAGAAATATTAATCTTAGACTAAATCAGGACCACCAGTTACAATGAGAAAATGGACTGAGGGGATTCTAAAAGAGATGAAGTATATCATAAGAATTATAGAATAATTTTTAAATCTCAAAGTGGAAACAGTTCCAGGGGCATTATTTTCAACATTAATGCCATAAGTTCCCTTTACAACATCCTGCCAACTTATCCAGCCTCTACTCACGTTGCTCATGAAAGGGAACACAGTGTTCCCTAAAGACAGACCAATTTCAAGGCCACTGAGTGGTTAGTTTTTCTTATTGATTTGAAATCTATCTATCTAAGCTTCTCCCCAGTGGGTCAGCACAGCCAAGTAATAGAACAGGACTCATTCTCCAAACTCCACCTGAATAAAAGTTATTCTGGAAGAACTTTGCTTAGGCTAGTAGAACAAACGTTAATTTAAGAAAAGATGCTTACATACTTTTTTCCTGGAGGAGTTCGGCTATCGAAGATTTTTTGTGTGTATGAATAAAAAAACTAGTTAATAAGATTAACTTGCAAGAGGGAGCATAGCGTAATGGTTAAGTGTCAACAGTCTGAGCAGAGGGTCTGGTTTCAAATTCTGATTTTGCCATTCACTAGTCATTGACCTTGGGCAAGTTACTTAACTCCCCTGTGCTTGGTGTCCTTGCTGCTATTGAGATTTAAATTAATATAAAACATTTGGAAGGGTGTCTGGCACATAGTAAGCAGTCAATAATTGTGAACTATCAGTGTTACAGAACACATGGGAGTGAAAAGAGAGAAAAGAGAAGAATTAAGGAAAAAGAAAGGAGAGTTAGCATGGTAGAGTGAAGAAAGACCATTGTTGTGTAGACTGTGGGCCTCACACTCCTACCTAGCCTCATTTCTAGAATTGTTCATCCAAAGAAGGCCTTAGCCAGGAGGAATATGATTAAGTGTGGGATGAACTAAAGAGTCCAGGGGACTGTATGTGATGCCAGTCAATGTTCAATGCTCTTTTTGAATAACATCAAGTATGTTTTATTTCATTGGCTTTTATTTCATTAAGATTTTTATTTTTGTGTTAATTTTTGTTTAAATAATACATTAACATGATTCCATATTCTTTTTTTTTTTTTAAAGATTTTATTTATTTATTCATGAGAGACAGAGAGAGAGACAGAGGCAGAGGGAGAAGCAGGCTCCCCGCGGAGTGGGGAGCCCGATGCAGGACTCGATCCCAGGACCCTGGGATCATGACCTGAGCCGAAGGCAGACGCTTAACCGACTGAGCCACCCAGGCGTCCCACATGATTCCATATTCTAAAGACATAAACAGACAGGAAAAAATCTGTCCATTCTCTTCCCTAACCACCCAGTTTCCCGCTCTGGTAGTCACCAATTTCATTAGATTTTCAAATGAGAAACTGTCACTAGACCTCCAGTAGAGACTTGTGGGTCTTTAACTTCACCGTTCTGATTTTGGAACTTTGGTACAGCAAAGAGGCTGTTTTGTGATATGCTTTCCAAACATGTCTTTGCTACCTGTTATTTTCAATTCTTAACAGTGGGATAGTTATTCCCAGTGAATAAATTTTGAAAATTGGATAAATCTTTCAAGGATGCTGTTTGTGGAGTTAACTTGTCAAGATTTTATGTATTTCATGCAGACTGTATATATTATCTACACCATAACAGAAAATCTTTCATGAAGAAAAACCAGATATGTTATATTTCATGTAGCCTTTGATCTATGAATTTGTCTTAGACTTGTGTTTCATCAAAGAGAGAAAAAAAAGTGGCCTGATACAGTTTTATCTATCAAACTTAGCTTCTTTAACAAAGTCTAAGAAGACCAAATCATATTATGTTGGTCTGATTTGACTTTTCCAGGCAGTATATATAAAGGTAAAAGGTCTCTGATTCTATCAAATATGCCCTGAAAAATAAATCTTGTGATTTGTTCATCTTCTCTCCATCTATCAAAATGAAACTAATAAGCAGTCCCAGATGCAGCAGTAGAAAAATGAAAGAAAAAAAAAAAAAAGGTTTTTTTTCCCCACACCCACCCAATAAAAACTAATATTTACCAGAAAGAGTGCTGATTGTCAATCTCCTCTCACACCTAAGTCCACTGGCTTAAAGAAGAATTAACACAGGTGAAAAAGCAGATGCACTAAACTCTTCCATTAGCCAAGCTTTGCTGGTAAAAATATTGGATTGAACCTAAAGGTTAAAATGTGGATGCACACTGGACTGGTGAATAGTGGCATGCAGCTATGAATTATTCTTCTCATGTTACTTTGCGGGTAAAAAAATTACTCTGTAAGCTTTGGCTTTATAATCATACATGGCATTGGCTTATAGTGGAAATGGTTCAGAAATGAGCTGTGTATGCAGGGTAATACATTTTTACACATATGGGCGTATAGAACAATTAACTATTATTATTATGGCATGAGGGCACTATGACATCACTTTGAATGGATGTTTGTATGTGTCACACTTAGGTGACTGATTTGGGCTAGTTTCATCGGCTCCCTCTCTTTCATGACATCATTTTGATGTGAATGGCCAAGATGATTGTCAGTTTACCAGAGATTATTACCCCAAAATGAAAGTGGAAGTGTATATTAGTTAGGACATTTATCCTGCTATATGTCTATAATGGGTTGGTAGGAGCCAGTGTAGGGGAGGTCTCTGCTTCATACAGTCTCTCAGGGATCCAGACCATCAGAGGATCCAGCATCTTGTGGTTATACCACCTGGAACACACAGCACCTTTAGTCATCACAGCAGGAAAAAGGAATGCATGGATTAAAAAAGAAAAAAAAAGAATGTATGGCTATCTCACACTTGTTCTTGTCATACATTTACCAGATTCTGTCTTCTAGTCACGAAATATAGTTGACTCCTCATTTCACATATGGAACACACTCATCTCTTCCTCAAGACCTTCTCTGGGAGACCTCTGTCTCCTCCTTTTTGACAGTTCAAGCCCATTCAGTCATAGCACTGAACTCAAACCCTCAGATATCTGGGTGATTCACAACAGTCATTACATCAGGTGTGAATGTGGTTTGTCTTAGTCTGGAGCCTTTGAAATGATAATAAAAGTTATCTGCTCCCACCCACCCCCATTGCCCTGCAATACACACACAATATAATGACAAAACAGGGAAAGAGTAACCACAATTAACACTCCTCCCTCAGAAGGAAGAGTAGAAACACATAGCAATCACTGGTCTATACAGTTCTGAAATCCCATTGAGCAGGCACCATGGGGGTGACGTAAAGTCAGCTTTTGCTGTGACAGTGATGTATTTAAAAAACAAAACAAAACAAAACAAAAAACCAAAACTCAAAATTAGTTGCTCAGAGCAAAATACTTATTCTAGCTCTAGGATATATCCAGGAACAGGATTGTTCCCTGATTTGGCGCCAATTCTATTCTCTGGGAAGGGCTCTTTTATCTATTAAACTCTATAGTCCTTGGTTTTCCCTTCTTGGCAGTTTTTCTACTTGCCCTTATTCTTCTTGACCATCTCAGAGGTTGGCATTGGGTAATATGCGCACCTTGGGGCCTGAGCAACATTTTCAGTCCACTTCCTGTTCAAGGATGTTTGAGAACCCAAGAGTTGTTTCAAATGTTCAAGAAGGCACAGGATTTTTTCCCCTTGCCTTAACTGCTTTGCAGTACAAATCTCACAAAATGTATTAAATAATCTATTTTGAGTCCAGTGATTTCCAAATTCCAGAAACTACAAGCACAAAAATTCTTTCTGAGATATATTTTACAAACTTGTTACATATTTTTGCTTTTTCTTCCTTAATATTAGATAGTGACTTTCTGAGGAAAAACTATGCCCTTAATCTTATTTTTTTCTTGAGCCTCTTTACCCACTGTCATGTTTCACTGGGTGCCATACCCACAGTTTAATTTTTGACCTGTGGCTTTATGTATAAGAGGTCTCAACATTAGCTTTGTGAAAGCCAAATTCTTAGTCTAATCTTTCCTTAAAGTCTCAGTTTAATGAGCCTTTCTCAATTTTATGTCTTTCTGTTCGGGATTTCAAGTCAACGTTTTCCAATATTGCAAAATCCTGATTCTTGTAATCTTTCTTCTTGGTCATATTTGCTTGCAAAAATGCTTGGTCAAGCATTTCCTCTTTATTTTGCAATATCTCAATAAATATACAGGCAGTAGCAACCAGTATTTTATCCAATGTCCTCCTCAAGACCAGAGTCTTTCAACCACAGTACCATCAATATTTGTGCTGGAAAATTCTCTGTTGTTGGGGGGAACGTCCTCTGCATTGTAGGAAATTTAGCAGCATCCCTGTCCTCTACCCATTAGCACTCTCCCAATTGCAACAATCAAAAGACAGACATTGCCAATATTCCCTTTGGGGTTAAAATCACTCTGTTTGAAAAGCATGATTCCAGAGCCACAAGCCCATTAGATATATTGTCTGCCTTCTGCGTTACATATAATAGTCATCATTTTTTATTTAATGTGTTGTCATTACGGCCTCTGATGTTATTTTCTTTGATGCTGACACATGACTGCCAAGACAATGTGACATGTTTTAAGTTTTTGTTACAGAACCACTCAGCTTACATTACTAATGTATAAATCAGGCAGGGTGATTCAGAGGCATGACATATTAATAATTTGTCCTGCTCTCTAATCTGGTCTCTAACCACAGTCCCAAGATCACCAGAGAGCCCTCACAACCTGAATTCCAGAAAATAATTCTTCAAGCTAGGATCAAAATTTGGATCACAGATACCTTTATCTCCTTTTCTCTTGTCTCTTTCTTGTCAGCCATGCTCATGATATATGACTAGAAACTTCTCACTTAGTAATTTCCTTGGTACTCAGGGAACTAAGGGGAACAAAACCTACCATTAAGTAATTGATTGTGATGTGAAAGGTACAGTCAGCATCTCTTTCACTCCCCACTACAACGTAGGTATTAGTTCAGTATTACTATGCTCAGTGGATAAATGAGGAAACAGAGACTCAGAGATTTAGCAGCTTGTTCCAGGGTGCAGCGTTAATTCCAAAATCTATGTTCTCTCACAATGCCATCTGCTTCCATCTATCTATGCCACCCGCCCCTCAGAAGACAGAATCAAGGGCTGCTGGGTGGTGCCTGGGTTGTGTATCTGACTCTTGGTTCGACTCAGGTCATGATTTCATGGGTCACGAGATTGAGCCCCACATCAGGCTCCCTGCTCAGCACAGAGTCTGCTTAATCTTCTCTCTTCCTCTCCCTCTGCTTCCCCCACCCCACCATGCACTGTCTCTCTCAAATAAATACATACATCTTTCTTAAAAAAGAGGATAGAATCAAACAGAAAACTTAGGGCTAGAGATAGTTCAAGAACTTAGGATCTGCTAGAGTAGAATGGGGTGGGAAGGAAACAGGACTTCTAATAAGAGACTGAAATCCTTTATATCTTTGTGTCTGTTCTATGTTCAGATAGCTATGAACATTTGAAAGAAATAACCTACTTTCAAATGTTTTTCTTTAGCATATCTTTGTGGAGGTTGTGGTACTGAGTCTATACCACAATCCCTCAAACCTGTGGCCATCTATTTTCTGGGACTGCCTGGAACTTACCCACTAGTCTTGCTTCTGTTGTTCCTTCTCTATTTTCTAAGCCACAAATGGAAAATAAAGGTGAGAAGCCCAGCTCCTGGTGAAAAACCCATGTGTGATTTTTCAGGCCTGACCCCAGGCAAAGATAAAGGCTTTACCTGGCAGGCCTCTGTGGGAAAGCTACTCTCCCCTACACCAGACTTGGTGTATGACCAGTACATTATAGTCTCTGCAGGAGCTGCAGTCAAGGACTCAGGTCCCTCTAGCCAGTCATGCTCTTTCACATATTTGCATTCCTAGCCCAGGTGCCTTCTTCCTAGTCTCTTTATCTGAGGCCTTGAGCAGAGTCTTCTTCAGGTGCTTCTGCTAAGGCCTCATTATGGGGTTGGGAAGGGGGAGACACCTCAAAGACACTTTTCCCCACTCTCAGTACCCACTCCTTTTCTATTCCTAGTGCTTCCCTGTCACCCTCCCTGTGACCCCAGAGTCCACACCACAAAACTTCTTGAGACTTGTTCACAGCTCCCTCAATAGTGAGATGACCTATACACATGTCCTGTCTGGGCCACCTGACCCTGGACAGATGTGCTGTTGCGTGGGAGAAAATGAAACAGGTGCAGTCAGTGCTAACTCCGGTGCTGGACGCCTGCTCACACCATCACAGTAAGTGGTTAAGGGCTTACTCAGTCATTTTTGACTTGTTGCTTTAACTGGCTACTCAGACACCTGACAGCTTAGCTTCTCTTTCTCTTCCAGCTCAGCTGAGCTTGTGATGAAAGGAGCCCACTGGGAGCTGAAATGAAACTGGAAGCTGTGGACCCCCCTGAACTTCCTTGAAGCAAACTTGTAGGCCAGTTTCAGGCCAGCTTCGTTGCCATCTTTGGTCAGCTCCCCGTGGTAGGAAACGGTTTTGAAGTGATGTCTGCTATATGCCTACCACATCATAAAATAGATGTGTTTTTATATCATAAAGTTATCCAAATAAAATAAATACTAATTGAATACAAATACCCCACCCGCCACACATACTGCTGTGTTTGATGAACCACTGACTGACTGAATAAATGTATGAATGATCATATAACCATATAGGAACCTCAACGTTGAGTCCCGGAATGAGAGCAGAGAGTAGCAGTAAGCAGAGTATATGTGGGGATTGTGAAGCCTGACAGGGGAAGGAGAGAAGAAACAGAACAGCAGGTAGTAGGTGGGAGAGGAAAAAACACAGGAAGGAGAAAAGGCAATACCTTCTGTTTTTACCTCAAAAAATCAATTCTCTGTCTCCTGATTGATGTTTCAGAAAGCTTAATATGCTTCTGAAGAACAAGACCAGGAAATTGGAGAATGTCCTCAGCACTACCCTGCTGAGTTCCACCAAGTCTAGCTTGAATGAAATGAAAAATCAAAGTATAGATATGCTTCATTTCCGATGGAAGCTGAAAGGGTTTTTTCCTTCATTTTTTTTTTTTCCTCCATAAAAATTTTACCCTTTGAAAAAACTAATATGACACCTGGGTCTGCATTCGTCCTCTTTCTTCAGCAAAAAATGATTTTGACCAATGTTATTCTGGTTATTTATTGTCTTGTCAACAATAACATGGTAATTGGTATGAATGTCGGAAAAATCAAAGTCTTTTAGAAATGATAGACTTGATTTAGCCCCACTGACATGGCTCTCATTAAATCAGTGAGGACTGTGTGGTACAAATGTACATATTCCTCTATTCTTCACTGTAACAACCTCAATGAGCCTCACTGAAAATGTACATGACAGGTTAGGTAGATAATGCTACTGCCCAAATAAAGAGAAATAGAAATGAGAGCAAGATAATATAACATTTACCTTACAGGAATCATTAAGTAATCATTACTTGAATAAATTATGCATTTCATATAATCTGAAATATTCTGTATTTAAGAGCCCTGGAAAGACAAATACATATTTCACTAAATGTTTGAAGATTCTGAATTAAAGCTTAAAGGAATCCCTCTTCGTGATTATCTGCTAACATAGGTCCATGGGATTACTTTAGGCAAGAACACTCAAATCATCTGACTAGTAAAAACCATGACGTAGGTTTCTGCCTCAGTGACTGCCACCATCACTGTCTCTACTCTCCCTGGTGCCCGTTCCCAGTACACATGCACCCCTGTCTTGCTATAGACCGAAAGTTGCTGTCCCTTCCAAATTCATATGTTAAAATCCTAACCCTCAACTTAACGGTATTAGGAAGTGGGGCATTGGGAGGTGAGGAGGTCATGAGGGTGGAGCCTTTATTAAAAGAGATCCCAGAGAATTCCCTCCACCCTCTGCTATGGCGGAACACAGTGAGAAGACAGCTGTGTATGCACCAGGAAGCAGAGCCTCACCAGACACTAAGTCTGCCAGGGTCTTGATCTTAAACTTCCTGGCCTGAAAAACAAATGCTTTTGTTTAAGCCACCCATCTATGTTTTTGTTGTTGTTGCTGTTTTAGCAGCCTGAATGGACTAAGGCATGTACCTATGTACATGCATACACCTACAGACTCGCCTATAGAAAGCTCAGCTAGAATGAATAGAAATATCTCCAGAAGAACAGTATTGTATCACTCACAAGAGCAATAGAAGGAGAATAAACCATAATTAGTAGAGGTAAATAAGAAATAGGAAATAAAATGGATATGTGGAAAGAAAAGAAAAACACGGAACAATGGGGACAAATTGTGAGAAGGTAGGAATGTGCGGGGGAAAGGGAATGATGGACACAGGAGAGAGGTCAGAGCAGAATGCAGAGATGGAGACCAGCGCAATATATACATAGAACCCCAAGTGTGCCTTAACTTTGCTACAAAGTAAGGAATACAATTTTAATCTCATCCAACAGAATATAATTACTGAAGGAACAAAAGACATTTTAATCTATAAGACTGTCTTAGAGATTAATGGCTGAGAAAGTGAGTAAGGCATGAGCTTGGGCCTTAAGGGTACAGCAGGGTTCTCTAGATCTAGTGGATTTCTTAAAACAAATCATATTGAGGATTTTTGAAAAGGCTTGGTGGAGAAGGCATTAAGACTGGAATGGGCTGCTTATAAAAAACTGAAGGCAAAATTAAGTGGTTTGGGGATCCCTCAAAGGAATTAAAATGCTCTGAGTGTCTCCGTGTCTGCCTTCCTAGTGGAAAGGACACAGATGATGAAGATGTGGGGCCATTCCACAGTGAAGGTGAAGTCAAACATCTTCCTTCATTGCCAGGCCAGGTGCAGGACTAAAGACCACAGCAGGTGAGGTGGAGGGAACTCAGCCTTGGTGACCACAGAAAGAACATTTGGCCTGTCTCAAGAGTTCTCTTGCTGGGTTGTACAAACTCAAGACCATTCCCCTTTTATCATTGTGACCAGTTCCTTCAACTTTTGTGATTCAAAACAGCCTAGAGATTTCCAGATGAGGCAATGGTTGCAACAGCACAAACCAGGAGTTAAATCAACTCAAGTAACAGAGGAAGCTTGGGTGGTGCTCAGAGTAAAAGGCTTCAAAATTAAAAATAAACCAACATGGAAGAGAAAATCATCGTTTCAGAGACTATAAATAATGCAGCAATTTTCCAGAAAGAAGCCAGTTTTTTATTTAAGACCATGTTTTCTAGTTGAGCTGTGGGAAACTACATCATGCCGAGAAAGCTGGTAATCTTATTTTTTAAATTTAAAAAATTGTCTGAAATTCATATGTCACTGTATCCCTGAGGAGATTTTGGTCTGGAACTTGATGCTTTGTAGTTTTTCAACTGTGTAATGTGGAAATGTCCATTCCTATTTATGTGACTGGGACATTTATAAATGCCCCTCTTAATTATTAGAGTAAGTTCTGTTCTTACCTCTCACAAATTGTTCTTTGTAACATTTGGTTGGCAAAGCTTTTAGCAGCCAGTTTCTCAAATATTGGAAATTCACCCTTGCCGGGCTCAGGCACATTAAAATTATGAATGATGGAAGAATAAAGTACACTGAAAAGTAGCTTAGATTAAGCTATAGGAAGCTGGATGAGCATGAGTGCCTGAGGATGCATTGGAAGGATTCACTGGATCACAGCCTGAAGCAATGTAACATCACAGTAGAGAGCTGAAGAACAACTATAGCTGAAAGAATGTGCTAGCATGTGGCAGTCAAGGACCAGGTGACTTAGTTTGAGCAAAATTGCTGTCTACAGCACAAGAGCACCATTCTTCAAATAGCAACAAGGCCCATGGCATACTCATAAGCAACAGATATTAAGACAATGCTTTAAGTCCTACAAATGTGATATGGCTTTATAGTCAGATATTATTTATTTAGCTATTCCTGTGTGCAGGTAGAAAAATTATTAGTACATTATCTTCATTTTCAAAATAAATTAGTTTTAGGTGTATAGAAGGACAAACACAAGTTATAAAACCTTAGGATGATATTATTTGATGGAAAATAAGATTGAGAAAATAAGACATACCCATTTATCCGAGGCGTGATTATTGCTAATTGAAAGGGATTCAACAAAATAACTGTTAAATCATGAGGCAGCCTTAGAATTGGGTTTGTGTCATGCATTCCAAGGAAAGTTTATAATTAGGGATCTTGATAGATTGCAAAAATGTCCACTGGTTATTTCACACCCCCTTCCATGTCTTCAGTAGTGGTGTCCCACATTGACACCAGAACCTCGTTATCTCCCGTAATTTGCTTTGGCCAGCGCGACCCTAGCAAATATGATGTGAGCAGGACTTGGAAAGCATTTGCATATCGGGGCTTGATTTCATGTTTCTACCTGGAACCCTGAGACTGCCATGAGAAGCAGAGACTAGCTCACTAGAACATGAAATGGGTTGTCCAAGCTGAGTTCCTCCCAGACCAATAAGGCGCCAACTGCCAGACATGTGAGTGAGACTGTCTTGGACAACCCAGTCCCAACTGAGCTGATTCCAAAGAACTGCCAACCCAAACCACAGAATCATAAAAAAAAATAATAATAATATTTTAAACAACTAAGTTTGGGTATGTTTTATAATGTAGCAAAAGCTTATTATTACATACTTAATATAAAAACCATAATAACAGTAGTATCTACTAACAATTGAGGGGCTACCATCTATGATAGGTGATTTATATCTATTATTTCTAACCTTTAAATAAGGAAGGTGTACATAACACATCTGCAAATGATATAATTTGTGTCACAAGGTATGAATGTAGTCATGTGAATAATAAATAACAATGTCAAGATTTATCCCCAGGTCTGCCAGATTATGAGTTTCATGCCCTTTCCATTTTGCCAGGATGCTGATGGGGGCTTGTCTTGAGGAGGGGGGATGAAGCACAGACTTAGATGGGCTGTCCATACTTACTCCAGGTGGTAAAGTGTCTAACACTCATCTGTAATCTACTCAGTAATTTCTTCATTTGCCTAGAGCCTCGCTGAGCAAAATATTTTCAATAAGCATTTCTTGAATTGTTGTAAAAAGAACTGAAATGTATCTCAGAAAAAGCTGGGCCATTCAACTCATCTGAAAATAAGAATAGTGGTAATCAAACAGGCTTTTGTGTCAGAAAATGTGAATTTGAATCCTAATTTGAGCTACTCATTAGAATATGTGACCTTGTATAAGTTCCTTACAACCTTAATTACCTCAGTAGAAAATGGAGGTAATAATACTTTCCTCACAAAATTGTCATATGAGTTAATGGAATAATGTTAAAAACAAATAAACAAATCACTTATCTGGCCCACAAAGGTATTCTATAAATAGTAGGTATTTTAAATTAATGACTGAAAATGGAAAGATTTTGTTAATGTGAAATATGCAATTCAGTATTGAGATATTAGTACATTCTGTATTGTATACAACATTTTTTTTTGCCATCAGGACATAATTGTCATATATAACAAACTAAATTTCTTCTAAGTTATATCAGATATAACTTTTTCCAGTGTTTGATAATGATATAAATATTAAATTTTTATATATATGTTGTATGAATTCTCATTTCTGAATTTATTGGTCATTATAAGAAGTATTTTAAAACATTGTATTTTTTTTGTTTACACTTTGGCATAATGTTTTCTTTTCTTTTTTTAAAATTTATTTATTTGAGAGAGAATGAGAGAGAGCATAAAAGGGGGGAGGGTCAGAGGGAGAAGCAGACTCCCTACTGAGCAGGGAGCCCGATGCGGGACTCCATCCTGGGACTCCAGGATCATGACCTGAGCCGAAGGCAGTCGCTCAACCAACTGAGCCACCCAGGCACCCTGGCATAATGTTCCCAAAAAAGTTTTTTAAAGTAGCTTACAATGAATTAAAACATCTTAGCATTGCAAATTGGGAATTTAAGCCCAAACATAAATTTTGTTTCCCCACTCAGCAGTAGCTGTGGTCCACTAGGAAGATCCCTACTTGTTCAATCCACTTGGAATTTGGTCAGGGACAAGGGATTCCCCCTTGTATCTCCACTCCCCACACTGGTATCTCGCTACCCTATCCCTTATGCTGGGGAGCTTACAAATGTCCAGGACTGGTTGGCAGCAGGTAATCCAAAAGTGATGAGTCAAGGGCTTCATGGAATAGTCAGATCTTCCATGTTGGGAAACCCACAAGTTTTCTACAAAAAATTTAAGAGCCTTCCATATTTGTCACTGACTGCCTATACATGGGCATTTGAAATAAGAGCAACCCAACAAATTGCACTCCGATTTAAGGAAAAAACTTCTTGCTTTCTCCCCATAGTTTTTCTTGCTGCTAACATGGAGGAGCTAGGATTATTAGAGGAGTGACTATAGCCTTCTCTCCCAGAAAGTTTCCTCTAGTGTGAGCAAAGCTGGACTCAAGGAGATCACAGGACATGAAACTGAGGGTTTGCACTGGATTCGTTCTTAATAGTAGATCTGATTAGAGAGCTATGGTAGCTCTGTGGGGGAGGTAGGGGAGTAGCTATTATAGAAAAATAAAACTACTTCATCATGAATTCAGGCCTTTCACTTACCGAATGATATTTGATTAATTAGAGTCTATCTTTCTCTTCTATTATAAAATAGTTTGGCAATATTTTCTGGGTTATGTGCTTCACAGGATACTGAGGATTCAAAAACTTCTATTTGGAGAAAACTCTTCATAGACTTTAAAAATGCGAGTTATTTTTCTTACAAAGGTCCAAGGCTTTGGATTATTTGGATTATTTTGGATTTGGAGAGACTATGCAAGAATGCAAATGATTATTCACTTTTATTTATTTTATGATATTATTTATTTTAAAATAAATAAATAAAATTAATTTCAAATAATACATTTATTTGAAGAAAGAAATTCAGCCACAAACCAGTCCACTCCTTTGCTTTGAACACAACCCTTTATGACTATTTTAGAAAGTTGAGCCTCCATTTTTAATCTAAATTTCATTAGGCAAGTCTGTAAGAAAACACTCTTTACCCTGTAGGTGATACTAAAATAAAAAGCCCATCTTAAGATGCTTATTTGCTCTTTTTGTAGTCTAATGTGTTTCCTTTACATTTATTATATTTGTATCAACAACATATATTAAACTATCTTTCTCTGTACAGTATGGATTTGGAAGTGGGTACAGGAACACAAATCTGAAGAGAAAATATTAAAAGATATAAAGTTGTCCCAATTCTCACAAATACTAAATGAACATAGAACAGTGTCAAAGAATTAGGTAGCATAAGCAACTACAAATTTATAAACTCTTTACCATGATCTATCCAAGCACACAGACGTATACACATCAAATAAAAGAAATTTATCTTTGCTATGCTAATTAGGATAAATCTAACCACTATTACAAAAAAAATCTCAAAATTTCAGTCGCTTAACAAAATAGAATTTTATTTGTCACTCAGATTCTAGCTAGTTGCTCTAACCTTTAAAGGTCTCAAATTGCTGGGTTCCTTCTATTCCTTTCAATTTTTGCTCACAAACCAGCCAGCTCTCCCTAGGTTTCTATCCTCCCTGTGATAGTTGGCCGAAAGAATAAAACAAGAGCCAGTAGACACTATTACTCTGACTCCTATCACTTCTCCGGGTCTTAGGTATAGGAGGCATGTGTTCTGCCTTCCATTTCATCACAGGTGACATTTCACTGGGTGTTTCTTTCTTAGTTTACTTTTATTTGAAAATGCCTATTTTGCCTTCATTCTTCCAGGATTCACTGGATTCTGGGTTGACAGGTTTACCACCCTTCCTCCCCTTACACACTTTTTTCAGCACTTTGAAGATGTTGTTGTACTGTCTTCCAGTCTCCATTGTTTTCTGACGAAAAGTCTGAGGTCATTGGAATTGTTGTTTTCTTGTGTGTGATGTGTCATTGTTCACTGGCTGCTTTCAAGACTGTCTCTCTGTCTTTGGTCAACAGTTTGACTCTGATAAGCCTAAGTGTAGTGATATATGCATTTATCTTTCTTCAGCTTTGTCAAACTTCTCAAATCGGTAGACTTTGTCTTTTACAAATTGAAGAACACTTTGCCCATTATTTCTTCAAATATTTTTTTCTGTCCTACTTTTCATCCCTTCTGGGACTCATCACACACATGTTCTATTTTTTGATATTGTTCTACAGGTGCGTGAAACTATTTTCATTTTCTTTCTTTTTTCTGTTTTTCAGATTGAATAGTTTATATTGATCTATCTTCAAGTTCACAGACTACACTGTCATCTCCTTCTGTTAACCCATCCAGTGCATTTTTAATTTCAGATACCCTTTCCAGTTCCAGAATTTCTATAGATTCCATCTTATGGCATCTATTTCTCTGCTGAGATTTTCTATATTTTTACTCATTACAAGCATTTTTTCTTCAAATATGTGAGCTTAGTTATAATAGCTGTTTTGAAATTCTTGTTTGCTAAATCCAACAGGTGGGTCATCACAGAGTTAGTCCCTATTGATTGTCTTTTCTCTTAACAATAAATTATATTTCCTTGTTCTTTGAATTTTTAGTGTTTTCAGGTTGTATCCTGGATACTTTGAGTGGTTAAAGTGGAGACTCTGGGGCACCTGGGTGGCTCAGTCGGTTAAGCGTCTGCCTTCAGCCCAGGTCATGATCCCAGGATCCGGGGATCGAGTCCCGCATTCATTGCGCTCCTTGCTCAGTGGGGAGCCTGCTTCTTCCTCTCCCTCTGACAGCTGCTCCCCCTGCTTGTGTTCTCTCTCTGTCAAATAAATAAATAAAATCTTTTAAAAAAGTAGAGACTCTGGATGCTATCATATTGTTTTGACAAATCTTGATTTTTTTGTTTGTTTGTTTTTGTAGTAGTAGTTTGGTTGGACTCAAACTGAAAACTCCATTTCTTGGGTAGGAGTAAAATAACATTTCAGTTCTTTAATCATTAGTTATGCTGCTTGGTGTCTTCCCCATATGTGTGGTTCAGAGGTCAGCCAGAGATTTGGGCAGTTTATATACAGAATTTGAAGTTCCACCTCTCAGGATCTTTTCTTTCCAAGATTCCTCCTTACTTAGCAGTGGTTGTGGTTGCCCGAAATCTATCCACAGGTTCTTCATCCTGGAAAGTCTGTGGGTTTCCTATCAAAGCTATAGTCACTCACCCCATCAGCCATTTGGAAACTCTTTTTAGGCTAAGAGACATAAAAATGGGCAATTCTTGAGACCATTATCTTCTTTCAATTGTTGCCTCTTTTTCAGTATCTGCCTGCTTTTGTTCACTCTCTAGTGCATTCGGGTAGTTGTGTTTTAGTTTTTCATTGTTATCTGAGGAAGGAGTCAATATGGTTTGGCCATTCTGAAGGCACAAGCATCTTTACCAAATGCTCTGCCCCTTCATAAGGCAAATCGCTCTTTTCCTAACCTCTGATATCAGTTTCCTGTCAACATCGGAGCACTAAAGGCTCCATATTTTAGTTTTTGCTATGAAAGCATCTCACTTTTGGGCATAAATTTACATATTAATTAAGATCATATCATGCTGTTAGACAAGCTCCCTCAATTTGGTAGCTTAATACAATTTTAAAATTTTATTTTTTCTCATGTAACTGTACAGTATGGGTCATCTTGTTGGGTGGCTTCCCTTGAAGTGGTAAATCATGGACCCAGGCTGGTGCTTTCATGTAGATCTATCATACTGAACATGTGCTCTGGAAGGTCATCTCCATTCCAGCCAGCTGGTAAGGCAAAGCCATGGGGAATTGCATGGGAGATACCTGGAAGGGGTGTATACTATTTCTGATCACTTTCCAGTGCTTAGGACTCAGTCTCATGGTAAAATTTAACTGTAAGGAAAGATGGGAGATGTAGTCTATACGTGTTACCAGGAGGAAAGAGGAATGGATCTGGTGAAAAGATAGCTAGTCTTTTATAAAATGGATACTTTTTATTTTTTAATCTATTCTAGTTTGTGTGCTTAACTTTTCAGTGGGGTTTCCTCAACTATTGTCCTGTCCAACTACCTTTTACCAGCAGAGGTCATTGTGCCCAGGGAGGCACAATGTGTGTCTCAGGAAAATCATCAATGAAGAAAAGGCTGGACTGGAAGGGCTGTACCTGAGCTCACCTCTGCATTGTGTGAAGTTGAATAGACATTTAGTAAAGCCATGGCTAACAACTGTGGAAGGAGTGGAGAGAGGATGGAAAGTGTGTAAGAAACTCAGAATATGTGATTTTGGTTAAATATTCAATGTTTGGTTAATGTTCAGTGGATGAATCAGTGACTTATAAAAAAATGACCTGGAGGGAAAGAATGAGCATCCTGGAAAGGTATGTCCAGGCTGTGGACATGACTCATCATACTCTACTTCATACTTGTTCTTGGTAAATGACCAAATCAGCAGTTTAAGCATAGAGGAAGTAGTTCACACTGTTAACAATTTATATACTCATAATTTCACACGGGTTGCATTTAGAAGTGGCTGATTATGTCTCAGACTTCTACAATTTGACCCCGCCTTGCCACTAAGTAACAAAATTACAAAATGGAAAAATAGATTCAGTTCAGTTTAACTAGAAAAAACGGAAAACAAAACAAAAAAAACCCTAATCCCATAGTTTTTATTATAACATCTGGAAAATCATGTCAAATTTTACTGAGTATCT
The DNA here is from genome assembly GCF_002201575.2 of Neomonachus schauinslandi. Lineage (NCBI taxonomy): Eukaryota > Metazoa > Chordata > Mammalia > Carnivora > Phocidae > Neomonachus > Neomonachus schauinslandi. Next base: position 32,484,439 of record NC_058405.1, on the reverse strand, counting down.
TTTATGACATCAAAATGGTGACAATAAAATGGAGAATGGAGACATGGAAAAGTTTATCTTCTTTTGTAATTTGTAAAATAACAAATACCCTTATGTTCCTCGGGTATTCAAGTCCGATGTTATAATCAAATAGAACACATGCTAAATTTATAAAGAGAAATAGACCCCATGACTGCATCTAGTTTTCCCACTGTTTTTATGAGATTTGGAAAAATGCTGATGTATCTACAAGTCTTATTAATTTGAGTGTTACTTGGATTAGAAAGAAAACGTGATTTTATGCTGTGAGTTGCTCTATTGTCATCAATACTGAGGTACTCGCTTAGGGTAAATAAATGTGTTGGCACTTTTGGGAAGTTGAAGAAACGGCAGTTTCTGCTATTTGAAAAGGTCACAGTTAAAAGGAGACATGAGAGAGATAAAAGGATATAAAAATATTAACGTAAATTATTGAACTATCAACTAATGATCATCCTAGAATAGAGTCAGAGAAAATGCTGAAGAGATTCTGTCACTGAGCACAAAGAAGGAGAGAAAAGAAGGAAGAAATAGCAAGGAGTTTACAAGGAAGGAGAATTTCCAAAGTCTGTAGATACCAGGCTGAACCTAATTAACAGGAAAAAAAAATAGGTTCTGGAGAGAAATGGAGAGAGCATTGTTCTTAGTAGGAAGAGTCCTTTAGGGCCATAGAGCCTTAAACAAAAGCTTTGTAGAAGCTCCTTGGTACCCTTGGGACAGTCTGAAAGGGGGCAGGAGGGGTCGAGGTGGAATGCACAAGGTGAATTGTGAGGAAATCGGGAGGTTGTGCTAGGGGGAGCAATATAACTAAAATGAAGCCCAAGGAAGGAAAAAAGAGAAAATTGGAAATTATTACACACATTAGTAGAGATGGAGAATTAGACTGAATGATCCTCTGTATAGCTGATTATCATGTTGCTTTAAGCTCATAAGCACATCAGGGTTTAAATTTAGTGAATGAGTTCATAACAAACAAATAAACAAGTAAACAATCTCCCCTAATGTGATATAATGGTTTTGGTGTCAGTCAGAATTAAGTTTGAACATGACCCCTGTTCATTACCTGGTGCCTGATTTGGGATGAATTACCTTAGTTTTACTGAGCCTGGGTTGCTCACCTCTGAAATGGGGAGAGTAAAATTTCCTTTGTGGTGTTAGTTGTTGAGAGCTGCAACTGAGACGATTAAGTAAAGAACTTAGTACGTGTTTGACTTGTAACAAAGTCTCAGGAAGTGGTAGCACATTCTTTTTATTAAAATGGTAGGGACCGTATGCCCAGGGGTAGAGTAACTGAATTGGTGGGAGTTAGTCTTTGTGCAGTGGTGCCTTTCTGAGCTTTGTATCATGCATATAATTTGAATCATAAAATATACCCTTAAAAATAAGTTACCCTCTTAGGGCTCCTAACCCTTTATGGTAAAAAATAAATAAATAAAAATAAAAATCTGAGGATAAATAAATAAATAGCTTAACTACTCCTTTGGTTTTTAGAGCTGGAGAATATGCCAGAGGGAGAGCCTAATTAAAGTCACTGGAGCCTTAACAATCAATCAGTTATAGACAGAGAAGGAAACGGGGGAAGAAAAAGAGGCGTGGGAGAGAAAGGAGGGGGAGAATCAGCTTCTAAGAGTGATGCGTGAACTCCAAGATCATGGTTCAGTGGGCTGTGGAGCAGCTTGTAATTTCTACCTCTATTTCTCCCAAGAGCAATAGTTTCACAGCCCCTCACCTCTATCCCTGTAACTGGGAATTAATGCCATAATAGATCGTTTCAACCAAGTTCTGATAATAAAAACAACTGAGCTTTTTATGATGTGCTATGGTTTACAAAATGCCTTCTGAACTATTATCTCATAGCAGCTAGATAATACGTAGAACTGGTATCCCTCATAATTGTAAAAATTATCATGCATGGAGAAAAAGGCAAAGGAGAATGTTTAAAAACAGTAATGTTGTAGTGGCCTGAATATTTACCATATCTTGGCTTATCTGTGTTGTATATAGGAACTATCAAATCCAATTTACAATTCTTGAAAGAAATAGAACTGATGTTTTCTATTTTAAAAAATATTTCAGAGCATATTTCTCTTTTGCCTTCACTTCATTTAGTCTTAAGAAAAATCAAGAGCTAAGCACAATTATCCGAAGCCATTCAACAGCTGAGCTAGAATTCACTCCAAATTCTTGACTGCTATCTTATATTCATAACCTTCTCCTTATGTTTGTTTTAAAATATAATACTCAACATGCTTTAGTCTGGGACCTAACTGAGATCTATAAGCGAAGGTAGAAAGATACAAAATAAGTGAAAAATAAGGAAGGTATGGCTGATACTTGGGGCAGGAGAGTAAGGAGGGATATGTTTCCCACCCTCCATGGTTTCATATGCATCAGTTCCCCCACAGATATTTTTCAAAATATTAAGAGATAGGCTACATCAAAGAGATGAGAAATGTAGGAACTATAATTAAAAACCCAAGCAAAATGTTACAACTTTTGGAAACTCATTTCACCTCTTGGGCCTCATTTTCCTAACTTGTAAAATAGTGATAATTATCGTGTCTATTAGAACAGATAATTATAGTGTTTACTGTAGAGGGTTATGGTAACGATTCAATAAACATTATGTGACCAACATTTGGATAAGCACAAAATAATAGTTAAATAAATCTTGCCTCTTCTTCTTTTTACTATTACTATTATTTTTCATTTTTCCCTAATAAAAGCTACAATTAGGCACATGATAAGCTTGATCATTTGCTGCCTAATAATCCAAGTACTGGGATGGTCTGCTGGATTTATCATTGTCAGCCATCCTCTCCCTCAGAATTAGCTTCTTTTAAAAGTATGAAACAATTACAAACATTCAGTAGCCATTTCTTAGGCTTTTTTTTGTCAAAAGAAACCAAACCTTCCATCAGCTGTTTCGATAGACATCCTGTGAAATTTTCAGGAATCTCGTTTTAAGTCTCTCATAAATTAACATGTGTATAGTCATTTTAATTCAATGAAAATTGAAGATAAGATACTAATCAACTGTATAGCCTCCTTGTTACTTTAACTGATACTATAACCATGTTTATGTTTAATTTTTTCATGTTCACGTTAAGAGCAAAAAATGAATGCTTTTTTATTTGATGCTATCAGCCCAGGATTATTTTGCACTCACTATCTTTTGTTGGGGTATCTTCTGCCATTGACCTGTTTTGCTTTTTAAAAAGGGTAAAGGAGTGCTTTCTGAAATTTTAATTGGAGGTTCTGAATTTAAATTCATAATGATAGCAAGCAAGTAATCTCTAAATGTTATATGGAGACAGTTCTAAGTACTACGTACACAACATAGTGACTGATTATGGCGATTGTAAATTTAGGGGTCATTTGGTGGAAGCTGGAATGAGAAATCCATTTACTGGTTGCAGGTCACTAATTGATACCTTTGTAGAAAACTTATTGCCAGGGAGGAACTTAGAGCACAAGGAAATGTCCCTACTGCAAACACTATTCAGAGTGTCTATTAATTAAGTGCCTGGAAAGCTTTGTTAACTTGGACAGGACTCAAGACCATCATTTTTGGTCACTAGGCAGCACTGACTTGAAAGCGTTAATTTAGTTTCCTAACATGTTCAAAATGAAGTGGAATGTTGAAACCTGCATTATATTTCATCCCTCAGATGGAGAACCAGAAGGCAAAGCTGATTCAGGTAAAGTGGTTTTGGGTACCCATGTAATATTATAATAAAAAGAAGAACAACAGAAAGAGCATCTAGCAGTGTTGAGTTTTAAAGAATGCCAAATAATATCACCGCTGGCCTGGTAGCAGCCACACCCTGGGGTCTTTTCTGTCCTTTTTCACACTCACCTTTTCTGAAGCATTAGGCCTAGCTGACTGCCTCCTCAGTCATCTTTTCCTGAGATTCTTTTCACACCTCACTCTTGCACTTCTCTGGTTCAGTTTCTTCGTCTCTGATTAATTCTTAGTCCTCGGCTTCTCATCTCTGTCACCCCCACCTCCATCCCATGCACATTGTAAAGATTTGTTTTTGTGGGTATTTTCTCATTCTCTCTATTTCATTCCAGGGAAAGTGTTATGGGCTGAATGTTTGTGTATCGCCCCCCCCCCCAATTTGTATGTTGAAGCCCTAACCCCCACTGTGATGGTTTTAGAGGTGGGACACTTGGAAGATAATTAGGTTCAGATGAGGTCATGAGGGTGGTGGGGCCCCCTCATCATGGGATTTCTTCTAAGAAAAGAAAGACATAGAGATTTCTCTCCGCGCATGCAAGAAGAGGCCAATAAGCATATAGCAAGATGGTGGTCATCTGTAAACTGAGACATAGTCCATCACCAGGAAGAAAATCTGCTGCCACCTTGGTCACCTTGAATTCCCAGACTCTAAAACGGAGAAATATGTTGTTTAAGCCACCTGGTCTACGGCTTTTTGTTATAGCAGTGTGAACTGACTAAGACAGTTAGTAAATAGCATTGATTTCCAGCTTCAGTAGTCAGTGTGATGGGATGACTCCCAATAGAGAACACCACCCAGACTCCTAGTTCTCGCTGCCTGCTGGGCCACACTGGTACTTTAGAGTCAACAGCCCTACTAAACAGGTCCTATTAATCCCACTTCTGTACCTGGTTCCCCAACTTGATTCCTGGGTTTCCTCTCACCCACATTCAAAAGTCTGGATGCTGCTGCCAGTTTTATTCTTCTGACTCACTATCCTTTATTATTATTACCCCATCTAATAAGTTAGCAAATACTATTGCTTATGTAGAGGACTGATAATGTGCCATGAACACGTAACTTTATATTCTATATCCTTGTAATATCACTTTTGAGCTTACAACTTACTTATCCTGGTGATGGTGGTAGGTGAGAGGGTGGTATTGAGAATCCTTAAAATTGTCAATTTAAGGTATATAATCATTTCCTATTTAAAGCAGTTCCTCAAGTTCATAACAGTCTCTTGCAAAAGTGAGAAGCCTTTCCAGATTTCATTCCTTTTCTCTTTTGTAAGAAGTAGTCTTGGTGTGATAGAGCTAGTCTCTAAGAATACCATCTAAAATTCCCTTTTATTGGTTAAGGACTCAATATTGCCTTTTTATTTCTCTTTCATTCCTACTATTATAATTCTAATAATTCCTAAGTCAAATGTCTGTCTCTGGCTGAATAGGGGGAAAGTCATGCAAAAGGAAGTTTAAGAGAAGAAAGCATGTTAACACATCTCATAACATGACCCTCTTGAGATGGTGTGCCTGTGATGCTTCTGGAAGGTGATCCTCCTTTCCATTCCTGCTCCTCTTCTCTTGGACTTCAGTGAAATTCCTCAAATTGTTTACTGTGGCCCCATTCTCTCCCCTCAAAATTCATCATCCTTCACAGTCTTACATAGGTAATAGCCACATTCTGTCACTACCCAAAGAGGTTCCAGAACCTGAGTGTTTTCCACACAGTAAACCCAGGCTCCTGGGCATCAAAGCCAAGCCTTCCACAACCATACCTTCCACTCTCAAGCCTGAGGAATGCACCTGTCGCAGACCTTCAATAATGGAGAATATTCACTACTTCACAAGTGTGCAATCCGTATTCCTTACCCTATACATACTGATACTGCCGCCCAGGATGAGTCTGCATTCCCATATCTGCCTCGTGAAATTCTATAAATCCTTAAATGTTCTGCTCAAATGTCACTTTCTGCAATATTTCCAGATTCCCATCTCAGAATCTAATTCCTCCCTCTTCTACCCTGCCCATGTTACTTTCTGTAGACTTCTTTTGTGTTATTTTTCACATTCTACATTGCATGCAATTAGTAGTGTTTGTATCTTCTTCTTTAAGTTTTGGTATTTAACTTCCATCAGAGTAGAAGTCAGGGCATATTTATATTTTGTATCACATAGAATACCTAGAAATATCAGATCCTCAATGACTCAATTGAGCTCAGTGAGCTCAATTGAACAATAAAAATTCTGGAGATAATAAAAGTCAAATAGTTGCATTTTATTATCCCTACTACATTGAATCTATACCCTAGAGACTGCATATTGGCACATTTTGTATTCCTTAAAATTAATGCTTTCGATTCCCAGGAGTTTTTTAGATAAATAGAAAAATATTTTTTTTCCTTAATGGAATAAATATAATGCCTTTATCAGTGAGATTAATAATGTCATTTCAGATTCCAAAGAAGTAACTTTGAAAACCTTGCCAAAATCTATCATGATTTATTTTTTCTCATTGAGCTTAAAAATTGCTCTCTTGCTAAAAAAGCTGAAAGCAGATAATTTTCCCCTTCAGATAGATTTTAGGAATAAAACAAAATTCAGAGAGCCAGCCAAAACAAACTAGCTGAAAGCACTGAAGAAGTCCCAGACAGAGAGGTTATTTCATTTTAGAGTTCAAGTGGCAGAGCAGTTACTGTATTATGTGAATCCTAAATTGGCATTTGGCAGCAAACAAGAATCGCTTGCAGGAAATAATATCCTTCATTTTCCTAAATGCCAGTCACCTCTGGGATTCAGCCTAAGTCCCTACTTTTATCTCTCCATGAGCAGGCCCCTCCCCCTTTCTTTTTCTAGGGCATAATAATGACGCTATGTATTATGCATTATGCCTTAAGGAAACTCAGACTAGTAACATAGGCTATCATTAGCTCTCACCACTTCAGGATTGTCCCCAATAAAGTCTATAATCACCTGGGATGCAGCTGAACCAGGTAAGGAGAAATGGATACTCTAAAGCTGAAAATTATGACGCTCTTTGAGGAGACACATAAAACACCCACCTATTTTATCAACTTATTTTTCAAAGCCTCTCTTTAGATGTTCAGTGACTTTCTTAAAAGAGTGATTTGCTCTCATTGGGAAAAAAAAAAAAAAAGTTTCCAAGCCTTCTGGTTGCACAGATAGGCCCTTTTACTGTAAATCAATGTGTTGCTGTCTTGTTTGCTTTGGTGCAAGAAAGATGGGCACAGCTCAGAACCAATGGTGCTGCTTCCTCGCCTCATTTATCTTGTGGCTGTCACCAGAGCAGCCCAGTCTTACCCATGTCACCTCCCCTTTACTGCCCTTGTTACAGGGGCTCTGAATACAGATACTTAACGGTGTTATAGAATGAGGTTATCTTATTACTTTTTTTCTTTCAGGATGTCAGGTGCAAAAGATTGGATTAGTTATAGTTCTCAGTTTATGGCACTCTGCTTTTATTTGTCCATGCCAAACTCCTTCCTTGTTATTATTTTAGTTACATTTTAATTTATGGACTTCCTTTTGGCCCCATTTCTCATACTCACCCCTTCCCTTCCCCTAGGCACATTAGACACTATTCTAACATGTTGGTCACATAGCTTTCTGTTTTTATATGTTCTTGTAAAACATGTATTATTTTGCATGCATGAAATTTAACTTTACATAGATGATAGTGCAGTAAAGATCTTCTGTTAGTTTTTCAATCAGAATTATGCTTTGAGATCTTTCCATGTTGCGTGTACATTCACTCACTACTTCTAAAGTTGCTTTGTATTCTACTGGTGCTAACTAATCCCCACTGAAAGATACTTTAATTGACTCCAATTCCCTGTCAACAAAAGATATGCTGCAATATAATTGCTATGAGAACTCATTATGCATGAGGATATATATATATGTATATATATATGTGTGTGTGAAATATATATATGAGAAATGTGATATATATATATATATGAACTTATATATATATGAAGATATATATATATACACGAAATTCCTTAGTACTGAGATCACCGGATCATGAAGTATGCATATATGTAATTCATCAGTAATTTATCAGAGGTTCTGTGTATTTTTACTAAGTTAGTTATTTGGCGTTTTATAATTTTGTTGCTATAGTGGATGATGTACTTTTAACTCTATTTTCTAGATTATTTCTGGTATGGAGAAATGCTATTGGTTTTGTTAGTTTACCTTTAGTTACTTTGCTGAGCTCTTATTATTGCAAACATTTTGTTCATTTTTTTTTTCATTTAAAAATAATGATAGTTTCTCGGACGCCTGGGTGGCTCAGTCGTTAAGCGTCTGCCTTCGGCTCAGGTCATGATCCCAGGGTCCTGGGATCGAGTCCCGTATCGGGCTCCTTGTTCAGCGGGGAGCCTGCTTCTCCCTCTGCCTGCCGCTCCCCCTCCTTGTGCTCGCTCTCTCTGACAAATAAATAAAATCTTTTAAAAAATTAAAAATAAAAATGATAGTTTCACAAGTTTATGTCATTCCTTATATCTCATTTATTTTCTTTTTCTGTGCTGGCTAGAACCTTCAATACCATGTCAAACAGTAGTACTGAAAGAGATTTCTTGTCTTTTCCCAGTCTAATCTTACTGCATTAAAAATATTTGTAATAGGTTTTTGTTATATAATCTTTATGAACTTAGGGAAATTCTACTTTATTTCACAATTTCCATGGGTTTGTGTTTTTTTAGTAATACAAATTAGTGTTGAATTTTACTATATGTATTTTCTGCATTCATTGTGATAAATATGTATTTTTCTTCTCTAGTTATTATTATGGCAAATTAATAAAATTTCTGCTGTTGAACTTTGGGACTAATTAATCCTGATCATATGAATTTCAAATTTGTCTTATAAAATCAGTGTTTTATTTAATATGTTTGCATTTACATTTGTAAGTAAAATGGGGCTATTTTATTTTCTTTGATTCCCCTTATCTTTTTTTAGAATTAAGATTTCAGCAGAGCTACACAGTGAGGAAACTCTAATTCTTTTTAATTCTTTTTTGTTACTAATTTCTGCAGTAACTTGTATATGATTACAGTAAAATATACTTTAAGATGTTGGCAGAATTATCTACAAAACAATAAGGGTTTGGGGTTTTTGGTGGAGAATATATCTTTGCCAATCATTTGAATTATTTAATGCTTGTTGGCTTATTCAATTTTGCTATTTTTTTTCCTGCTTCAGTTTTTAATCCACTTGACCTGCTTTTTAAATATAATTGTTTACATTATTCTCTCACTAATTTTTCTACCTGTTAGTTAGTAGTTATTTCATCATTATTATTCTATGCTTTTATTTGTAAATTCTTTCATTTTTTATAACACTTTTTCAAGAACTTTGTTATTAAACTTTTCAAGAACCAGTCACTGATTTTGCTAATATTCTTTTGTTTGTTCTATATTTTAATCTGTCATGTACTCTCTTGCTCAGTTTCTATCCTTTTTTTCTTATTTGCTGATAAATTTATTTGGAATTAAACTTTGTTTTCATTAAAGCTTTAACATAATTTTTGTCTCACAATTTGTGTCCTTTAGCATTTTCACTGATATTCAGTTCTAAGCATTTTTTAATTTCCTTTATAATTTCCTTTTTAATCCAGTGGTAATTAAATGAAATATTATTTAGTTTTCAATTATATAGTTGTGTTGTTAGTATTTAATGTTACTGAATTATAATCAGAGAACATAGTTTGCATGACACTGTTCCCTTGGAATAAATGGAAGCTTTCTCTATAGCTTAGTACATGGACCTTTTATTTTATTTTTTTAGATTTTATTTATTTATTTGAGAGAGAGTGAGAGAGTATGCGTAGCAGGGAGCAGGGGGAGGGACAGAGGGAGAAGCAGACTCCCCGCTGAGCAGAGAGCCTGATAAGGGGCTTGATCCCAAGACCTTGAGATCACGACCTGAGCCAAGTCAGATGCTTAACCCACTGAGACACCCAGGCACTCCTGGACTTTTTACTTTATTTTCTATGTCTGTGCATAAAATAAGTATATTCTTTCTTTTTTTTTTTGATTGAACAGTTTTATATTATCCAATAGCCTGGTGTGTTAATTGATTTTCTTAGATCTTTGATATTGCTGTTTATTTTTTGTCTGCTTTGATTTCAAAGTCTATATTAAAATCTAAATTTATGGGGTGCCTTGGTGGCTCAGTTGTTAAGCGTCGCCTTCGGCTCAGGTGATGATCCCAGGGTTCTGGGATCGAGCCCTCCATTGGGCTCCCTGCTCAGTGGGAAGCCTGCTTCTCCCTCTCCCTCTCCCTCTGCTTATGTTCCCTCTCTCACTGTCTCTCTCTCTCTGTCAAATAAATAAATAAAATATTTAATAAAAAATAAAATCTAAATTTATAATTAATGAGATTAATCAAGTTTTCCCTAAAATTTCATCAGTTTAAAATTAAATTATATTATGTACATGTATACTTATAAGGATTATATCTGCTTGCCCTGTCTTTCCCTTTACCAGTTTATAACCTCCCTTTCTGGCTCTTAAAATAATTTTCCTTTTAACTATTGAGTTTGCCACAAAAGATCTCTTTGGTTCCTATTTACTTGACATATTTGCTTCCAAATTTGCATTTTCAACCTTTCTTTGCCTTTACATTTCAGTGTGTCGACTACAGAAAACATACTATAGAATCTTAAAGAAAAAAAATAACAACCCTGCAGTCTTTTAACTAATGATCATAAGTCATTTATATCAAAAAATTTATCTTGAGACTCACTTTTACAATTTTTTTTTTCTATTTTCTACTGTTGTACATTTTTTCTTCTTTCTTGCTTTTCACTGAGTCGATCAAGTTTTCTTTTTAGTTAAATAATTACACGTTAAACTTTCGTTTTATTGTAGTTGCCCTTAAGTCCCACATTCATGTTTATTCACAGATGTTAATTTGTACACTTATGAATGTTTACATATCCCTATTTATAAAACATACAGTTCAGCATAATCTCTCCTCCATTTGTTTTCTGTCTGCCCATGTTGCTGTTTTCTAGAATTTTGATTCCAAGTTTTTAAGAATTTCTATTATCTTTTTTGTTTTGTTTTGTTTTTACCTCCGCTTACTTTGACAACAATGTTTGCATTGGGATTTGATGGTATTTTACCACCTTTATTTCTTATAACTCTTACAACAACCTCCAACATTTATTTCCCTTCTTATTTCATTATTTGCTGCAAGAGCATTTTTAAAGTGGCTGTTTTGTGGCAAATCTTTAGAAGACTAATTTGCCAGAATAGATTTTATCATACCCTTCCATTTAAATGATAATTTGGCTGCATGACGAATTCTAGTTTCAAAATTATTTTACTCTAAAATATTACTACATTGCTTTTTCAATCTACTGAAATGCACGATATCAGTATGATTCTTATTCTTTGTTGAGAATCTTCTCTTTCTCTTTGGAACTTAAAAAATTTTCACTTTGATATTTTTTAACATCAGTGTCTTGGATCTAAAGTGTGAGGCTTTCTTTTTGGCACTTTATGAGTACTTCCAAACTCAGGTCTTTCATTCTTTAATCCAGAAGTTTCTGAAAATGTTTCATTCTATCCATTTTTTATTCACCTAGGGGGTATCTAATTTCTAGATTTGGCAATTTTATGATGTCTTCCATGATTCTTTTAATTTTTTTTCTCTTTTTTCTTTGCTCCTGCCATCAGAGAGGGTTTCCCACTTTGATATATTTCAACTTGCTAATTGTTCAACCTGTGAGCTCATCCTGCTGTTTTCCCACCCAACATGTTTTGTAGGTTCCCTATTCTATTTTTTATCCTTAATACTACTACATGGTTCTCCTTTAAAAATGACTTATTTTCTCTGTTTTATAGATTATAAATATTATACATGCAATAACATTGTTATAGTACTATATATTCTATATCTGTTGAATATCTTCCCTTACCTTTTAAGTATATTTACCAAACTTCAGTATATTGTACCTTGTATGTTTGAGGAGGGGTGAGGGATGAGCTCTAGCATAGAGAATCCAAATGCCACAGAATCACTGTTGAGTCTGGTTTGCTAATTTTTGGTCAGGTAATACTTCTTAAAAATGACTAGCAATATAGAAGTGTCCTGAGGTTGTGTTCTACCAGACCTGGGTTGCAGGTGCTAGGGATGGCTGGGTGAGGGGTTCATATAGAGCTGGTACTGAATGTATGAGTGCAGCTGGTCAGCCTGCCCCAGTATGAATCAACTCTACATCCCAGTGGGGTTTGGGAGCCACCCAAATGTTACATCTCTAGTGATTCTCCTAGGCCAGCAAGGCAGATGCAAGAGCAGAACGATAAATAAAAGATGTGATTTCATGTAATGAAATACACCTCAGAGAAAGTAAACTATGAAAAGACTTTAGAAATGATGGTCATGGAAAGCTTCTCTGAGAAGGTAGCATTTGAAATGAAGCCACAGTAAAAAGAAAAAGCCAACAATGTGAATCTCTTGCAGGAACAGGGTCTGGGCTGAAGGAAAAAGAAGTGTGAAGTCCCTGTGATGAGAAGAAACTATTCATATTCAAGGGATGTTGGAGCACAGTTAGTAAGCAGGGGATTTGTAGAAGAGTTTTCAAGCCATTCAGGAACAAGACAGAGGTAGGGTTTTAAGTGTCAGGGCATAAAATTTTACTTTTATTCAAAGTGCAAATGGAAGCTATTGAAGGGTTTTAGGAGGTTTTGGCAAACCATGATGGTATCTGAAGTAGGGTGGTTACAATGAAGATGAAAGAAAGGGCAGCAGTTTAAAATATAATTGACGAATATAGTTTCTAGGATAAAACATTCATATGCATCATCTTTCAAGATTTCTTTTTTTTTCAGCTTCATTTTATCCTGAAAAATTGAATCAGTGTTTTCAGCATTTCAGAATGCTGATGTTTAATCTAGATGTTCTTTCATTATTGTCTGCCTATCTTTCTAAAATCTTTGTCTATCACATTACCCTGATGATAAATGATTTACATTGAATTCTCAATTTTTCTCAACTTAATGTATGTATTCAGGCATAGAACATAAATATTTTGAGCAGTTAAAGGGCTGAATTTCTTCAAGTTCAGAATGCTCTCCCTTTATTCATTGTAGACCTTCTTATAGTTCATATAGTCACATGGATCTCATCATTGCTCTCAATCCTACACCAGCTCTCTCGACTCTACATCACCTCCAAAATGGACATCATGCCTCCTATTGCAGCCCACAGCATAAAAAGACTTTTTATATATGAGAATTATGATGCCAAAGTGGATAGTTATATGTGTATCAGACATCAGTTCTCCTAAAGTCAGTAACCACACTCTATCACAGAGACTCCCCAAAGGGCAGCTTCTCAAGATCTGTGGGCTAGCCGATGATAAGGGTCATTTTCCATAATGAGTAAAATTAAATGGCCATTCTGGTGTCCCCTCCAAAACAGAGTCATGTTCCATAGCGGTGTTCTGCTATTTCTACTATTAATGGCTAGCAACTTTTAAATGCAGTCATTTTGCTAAAATAATTTAAAGTTCTTCAGTGGGCACCACGGTACACTGAGTTTTTACAAAAACAGGACTAAACTAAACATGCTCTTTTATCTCTTGCTTTTTAAAACATGATAATGTATTACGAACCTTTAAAAAATCCCAATGAATATATTCTTAAACTATTATTTTAAATAATAATAATGATAATGTTAACAATAATAGTTTTTGGCCTTTTTTCCCCAAGTGCTTTACATTATTTATTTAATTCTCATAATTTTATGATGTAGGCATTGTTGCTATATCCAAAGATACATGATTAAAATACCCACATTTATAATTTCTAATAATAATAATAGCTAACATTTACAAAATGCTTACACTGTGCTGGTCATGATGATGACTGCTTAATATAAATTATTTTATTTTTTTTCCTGGTAAGTTTATGAATTTGTCTCATGTTAAATGGGAAAACTATTCATAGGGGCAAAGTAACTTGACCAAGCCAATTAGCAGATCCATAACTTAAACCCAGGTAAAAAAAAGTTGAGTCTTTACAAAACGTTATAGTAAATCATTTCAGTGCCCAAGTGCCAGGAAATTTGATCCCAACCAGAACCCAAGGTATAATTTGCTATCTGGTACTTGGGAATTTTCTGGAATGTGAAAAATCAGTGTTGTCAAAGCCCAAAAAATAGCAGAGTGATTTCTTGGTTATTGTACATTTTCCTACCTTTAATAGATCTATTCTCTTCCCTTCCCTGCCCTGAGCCTAAAGATTGCCCACCTGGTCTTTCCCTGGGGGTTGATCAATGGAAGAAACCAATAGAAGATGGAGGAAGGGAGAGAAGAAAGTCAAAGCATTTCACCCTTTCCCTTCCTTGATGACAGGTCCCTGGCAATGGTTATGCCCTCCTGTACTTACAGTTTCTGACCTGGCAGCTCCTCCAAGTTGCCTTTCTCACAGCTTTCAGGAAATACCTTTCTTTCTCTGTCCTTTCAACCCTAGCTGGTACATTTGCATCCCACTCTTGCTAGTCTCTGGAAGCCTCCTGGACCCTTATTGTTCTTTTTGACCCTGCTTGCTCCTCTTTGTAAGTAGTCCCTTCATTAGGGTCTTTTTATAAGAACTTTCAAGGATGAGTTCTTTTTTTTTTTTTTTTAAGATTTTATTTATTTATTTGACAGAGAGAGACAGAGCAAGAGAGGGAACACAAGCAGGGGGAGTGGGAGAGGGAGAAGCAGGCTTCCCACCGAGCAGGGACCCCAATGCGGGGCTCGATCCCAGGACCCTGGGATCATGACCTGAGCCGAAGGCAGACGTTTAACAACTGAGTCACCCAGGCGCCACTCAAGGCTGAGTTCTATTTCCTACCTGGGCCCTAACCGATTAAAAGGAGAAAAAGGGAACTAGGTTGATCAATAGATTACATTTTCTAGTAACAGAGATAATGAGGGCAGAATATTTTCACAATGGTGCTTGGAAGTTATGCCTGCAGCCAAAATGAGAAGTGTCTGTTTGTGCAGAAAGAACAAAAATAAAACATTTAGCCAGATATTTCAAGGATTCACTTATCAGCAGTGGCATCCATAAGGCATGGAACTTTCCCTTTCACTAGGAACTGTCAAGCAGCGTCTAGCCACTATAAAAATATGGACCCAAGAAAATGGAAGTGTTGATTAATAAAGATGCTGTGAGATACTCCACAGAGACATTCCTACCCTTTGAGCCAGAGGAAGGGAGGGACTTGGCAATATAGCTGGGAGAGAACTATGGAAATACAAATCCTACTTTATTCCCCAGGCTAGCAGGGGTGGTGGAAATCCCCTATAACATGCTAATACAGCACTATTGTGTTGCTGTGGTAGGAAAAAACCAAAACTTTTTTTAATTTGAACTCTCAAGGGAACTAGGTCTAAGATTTATTGGGGCTTCCTTTCTAAGCAACAAGTTTGGGAATTCATATCATTTTGTTTTGAAAAAGGTTTCTTTGATAATTGAGTATATTACAGAAAGTGTTTTCTTTTCCACTTGAGTTTAATTTTTATATTCCCTCATAGCCTTGTGCAACAAAAGAAAATTGGTTGAGTACTGTAGTACCAGGAGTAAGCTCTTTGACTCCTATGTGATTTTGCTTAAATTTATGGAAATGTCCTATTTTCTCCAGATCACCCTAGGCAACCTATCTAGCAGATGCCTACTTCAAGATATTGCTCAATGACTAACTCTGGCAGGAAGTCATTCCTGAAGCTCCCTCTCCTAACCTCCCCAGGTAAAATTCATGACTTTTCCTGTTGTCACTAATGGCCACTGTACAAAGTCCCTGTAGTAGAGACAAAACTACTTTTAGCCATCTTAGGTTTGTGGCAAGGACTCTTTAACAAAAAGACAGATTAGGAGAAAAAACAGTTTAGTACATGTCAGGTGGGTGAAATCTAAACCAAAAGTAACTCAAACTGGTGGCTTAGAATTCCAGCTCATACAGCGCCTTCAACAAAGAGCAATAAATTTATAGAGAAGTGGCAGGACAAAGAAAAGCAGTTTTAGGCTTCCAAGGGCAGCAAACTGTGGGAAGGAAACTAATGGAGTAAGGTTTGTTTGTAGATCCTCTGGTGCTGTCTCTAGGTTGATAAGAGTCTGTCTCCAGTAAAAGAATTTATATCCTGCCCTTAGGCAGAAAGGAGGGAGATTTTTCTGTGTTTGCTGCTGTTAATTGCCTCGAGCTCAAAATAATTTTTATGTCTTAAGGCATATTTTGGGATGATGTATTCTACATTCCTTGACCCTTTATACCATTTTGTTTTGTTTTGTTTTTAAACAGTCTATCTCATCTACCAGATTGTAATAAGCTCCTTGAGGGCAGGTTTGTGTCTCATTCGTCTGCTTAACATTTAATACAGTGCCTAGTCATAATTTGCATATAATAATGATCTTTGAGTGAATAAATAAACATCTTTTTAGTCCAACATAAGATATGAAGTGCAAGTAAGCTTTTGGTCCAACTTTTCTAGAATTTACAGTTTCCCCCCTTTTAACATTATAGGAAAATCTAAGAATAATTGAGGCAGATCCTCTTAATTGCCTATCCACTATCCATTTTTCCTTTACTTATAAACAGAATCCTAAATTTTGGAGGGAAGCAATGTATTATGCTTAAAATATTCCTTTCTGTATTCATGCTTTCCAATCTAGCTAATGTGATGGATATGGAGGCATTCATGGAAAAATTTCTGGTAACCTAGGTAGTAAGTATGAGCGTGTATCTCTCTCTCTCTCTGACACACACACACACTAAATTGGTGTAAATTTTTGCCACTCCATCTTGATCCTTCTTCCTTCTTTAAACATAGATGTGATGCCTATTTCTGTGTCCAGAGATAGAAGTAGCCTGGTTCTTCGTACAACAGTCCTACATAGCTTTCAACTTTATTCCTTGTTATATGAGATTAAAAAAACATCCTTACTTGTCTGAGCCATTTTTTGTCAGATTTCTGTAATATGCAGCTGAATACAATCCTGAACAATTCAGCAATGTAAGTCTCTTGGTAGTTTTTATTAACTTTTCATTTGTCATTGATTCTGTGGACAGGAAAATGGCTATGGGCCAAGATGGAGGAGGTTAACACAGATTCCCAGTTATTCTAAAATAATTTCAAGTATTGAATCAGTTGCTCCCCCTTCTTTTTAAAATTATGCCTTAATGATCTGATTGCTTTTTAAAATAAACTTTATGTATGAGCACCTCTTTTCCAACAGCCCTGAGATAATAGAATCATTTTTCTCTTCAGGCCATTCTTGGTTCATGCTGTTAAAGCTGTCATCACTAGAGGTGCTCAGTATAACTATAAGAAAACTAAAAGCATATTTTGTAACGGACATTCCCTAACATTGAATGGATCACTTTTAAATAACGCTACATATTTAGAAAATTTATTTGGTTACCTAGATAATAGATATCATGGGTCAATAAGCGATCTGGCCTTAACGTTGGTGGTTCTGATGCTTCGCTTCAATTCCTCACAAGGATGTTACCAAGATTACCCTACAGCTATGGCACTATTCCAGTAACTCATCCTCTGCAAATGATTCAGGAAAACACACACTGTCGTGTTCCCTAGTGTGGAAGTTTATGGACTCCATCAAGCAATTTGCCTAGAGCTTATTCACAGAAGCCTTCTTAGGTAAAAACTGGTTGTCCCTGTAGGAACTCCTACAGCCTGTTTCTGTGAGGAAGTAATGTGGTCTTTCCCCTGGTGAGATGGCTTCAGAATCGATAGAACCACTCTCCCTTCCTTTTAACTGGTTTCCATACTTATGCTTATGGATATACTGATTCAGAATACTACTAGCATCCGTTCCCTGTCAAATAAGCAACCTAAAATAGTATGCTGCAGTAAAATGACTCCAGTGTCTAGAGTAAGTGTTTATTAATGTAATTAAAAAGTGCTATTTAGGCAGGCTTGTTTACAGCATTGCCTGAAAGTTTGTCCTCTTTCCTGTTTCTTGTGTTGATAGATCTTGCAGAATAGTGGTTTCCTTCCACCTCTCTCATTTTTGCTTCCTAACTTCTTGAATCTATATTATAGAATGCCAACAATTGACTGGTGCAAAGTTTAATTTAACTCCAGTCAAAGGGAAGTGCTTCCAACATATTCATTCAGGAATTCCAGTTCAATCTCACTTGGATAAAGTTGAATAACCAGCTGCATATTTGAATCTCATTAGCCTTGGCTGAGATGTCCTTTCATGAGTCCCTGACTTCTAACAAAGATGAACAAGAAATGGTCACATAAAATCCAACCTGGTGACTGTGGTAAAGCTAAGGACATTTTCCATTAAATAGTTGAAATAGTCATTGTGGGCTGCTTATAACAGAATCCATCCTCCTTCCTTTTTTCTAACAGAAGTCAGTTTGTTACGGTATTCAGCCATACTCCATGGAGTACAAAATATTAGGGTAGGATTCCTCCTCCTTTTCCAGGGACTTAATGATATAAGGCAAACAACTCTATTTGGGCCAGTGAGTCATGAAGAGAGGTTTCCTAGAGGATTCTGGAAATGGTCTTATTGCAGACATTAATTCAAGTTGGGTTTTTTAGCACTTGTAACTGAAGGGATTCTAACTGATAAAATCATTATTTTCTAATAAATTTCTTTCTAAATATAGTAGCAGGAAACACTTCATATTTTCTTTTTTTTTTTTAAAGATTTTATTTATTTATTTGAGACAGAGAGAATGAGAGAGAGAGAGCACATGAGAGGGGGGAGGGTCAGAGGGAGAAGCAGGCTCCTTGCTGAGCAGGGAGCCCGATGCGGGACTCGATCCAGGGACTCCAGGATCATGACCTGAGCCGAAGGCAGTCGCTTAACCAACTGAGCCACCCAGGCGCCCAACACTTCATATTTTCTAATAAATTTCTTTGTAAATATCGCAGCAGGAAACACTTCATATTTTCTATAAATTTCTTTGTAAATATCGCAGCAGGAAACACTTTGTATTAGAACTATGTAGCTTATCCAGGTGTTCTGTTTGTTTGTTTTTGACCTCCAGGAAGACTAGAGCCAAGTTTATGTGCAGTGACAACGACTATGTTGACATTTAGTACAAGCATATATTCTTTTATTCTTGATCTTGGAATTCTTCAATTTTCTCTTTTTTATTTAAATGATCATATTTTGTGCTTTTGTAATCCATATTTGTGGAATAATAAAAGTGTGTAATCTTATATGGATTTAATATATGAGAGAAAATTCTAATTAAAACACTTTATTTCTTCTCTAAGTCAGCAGTTTTTAAACTGTTTTATGGGCTGCTGATACTGTTCTATAAAGAAAATCTTTCATTGAATGCCAATATATACAATGAAGTGGAATTATTCTGGTCAAAGCTTAGGCAACAGGCCAGAAGTCTCAACCAATTAGCCCCACACACCTCCCTACTTACACATAACTTTCGCAGTCCTTCTGGAATTTTGGAAACTCCTTATATTTTCTGTTTCTTTCCTTAGCACTGATGCACCATTTCCCAAGATATTAGACTATAATCAAACTCTGTGAATGAACTTCTAGTGTTCATCTTGAAATCATTACAGATGATCCTTATACAAGTATACCCTTAAAAGGCCATACTATTCATTTATAAAGAGTTCACATAAAGAGAACTGATCGACCTGAAGTTGTAGTTCAAATGGATGTAAAGTCTCTGCTGTCAAGGCATTAAAATAACAGCTACAGATAGATTTTTACCTATTGAGCCTAGATACAGGTATTCCAGGAGAGATTATCAACAAAGTATATACCCAGAAATCTAGATTTTGTTTCTATCTTCTTCACCCTATTCCAACACTCCACCCTATAGATATCAATCTTTTTTTTTCTAAATTTTAAAGTTTATTCTTTCATTCTTTGCTTCTATTAAAATATAAGCATGCACACGAACATAGGATTGTGTGTGTGTGTGTGTGTGTATACATATACCATTCTTTGTTAGATAAGGGCTTATGAGCTGGCATACTTCAGATACTTTTCTCTCTTTTTTTTTCACTGAACAATATATCCTGGAGATTACTTCATAGAAGTATATGTATTCCCCATTCTTTTTTACAGCTACATGAGCTACAAGATTCTCCACTTTATGGATGTTTGTTCAATCACTCCTCTACTGATGGACATTTAGTCTGTTTCATTCTTTTGCTTTTACAAATAATCTGGCAATTACTATATATGTATATGGTGCATATGTGCCTTCTCTATATCTCTTCGTTAAAATTTCCAGTGTATTTTTCAGGTAGAAGTAAAATTTCTGGGACAAAGGATAAATGCATATGTAATTTTGGTAGATACTGCCAAATTTCCCTCCTTGTATCTTTCTGCATTGTATCAGCAATATATGAGACTGCTCATTTTCTTATAGCCTTTATGAGAAAATATGTTGTTGAAGTTTTGTATATTGTCAATAAAATATGTGAAAAATGGTAACAGTGTAGTTTCAATATGCATTTTTCTTTTTAAGAGCAATGTTGAGGATAATTTTGTATGGTTAAAGGCCAGTTGCATTTCTTTCCCTGTAAACTATTTCTCTAGCTCAGTTTTCTATAGTTGTTGGTGATTTTCTTGTATATTTTTAGAAGCTTTATGTACTAGCAATATTAACCCTTTATATGTGATAAGTTGCAAATATCTTTCCATGAATATCATTGCTTTTTATTTTACTTATTTTCCCTTTTCATGTATTTTTTAAATTTTATGAATAAAATTTATTTTTCTGTATCTCTGGATTTTGTGCCAAACTATAAAACACTTCCATAGCAGGTAGACAGAGAAATTCAACCAGGTTTCTTTATTATTACTTGCATGACCTCATTCTACAATGAAATCTCTAATTCATTTGAAGTCTATCCGGATACTTTTTTCTACCACTTAAAAAAAATTATATATTTTCCCACTAAAAATGCTGCCTTTATTGTAGGCCAAGTTTACATATATAATTGGGTTTGTTTCTAAGTTTTCTGTTTCCTTGGATGTTTTCACTAATACGGGACTGTGTTTTTATAGCTACTAATTTTATTTTTTCCCTCTGCTACCTGTCTTCCAGCATGTAATTTGAAGTAAAATCCCTTTATGTCCAGTAATCCTTTTTTTACACTTTCATTTGCCTTCTGCCTCATTTTGATAATTGTCCTATATATTTATTGTCAGAGTATACAGCCATTATATATTATAATTAATCTTAGTGTACAGGTAAACATGGTTTTTAATGTTTATCATGAGTTCTTAAATTGATGTTTCTCCAGTATTTTTGGTTGTTGGAAGCTGATTTTCTAGTAGATTCCTCTATAGGGGTTCAAAAGAACATGAACAATATTCACAGCCATATTTTCTATGGCCTTTATAGGCTATATCTAACAGTCAGTTGGCTGAATATAAGTCCTCAACTTTAATCTCTTTTCTAAAGTAGCTAACTATATTACACTATTATCATTTGGTGTAAAGTGATACTATAAGAAATATGATACAAATCTACTTTTGTTTCCCTTATAAGTGATTTGATCTCTCATGGATATCTGTACATTTTAAACATTTATTTCTTCTTCCTTTAATTTTTTTGTTTTTGTTTTTGGTAGAGTAATTTTACAGAATATGTCTAGTGTTTGACATTTTGAATATTAGTTTTTCCTACTTAGGTGGTATGTCATTTTAGTATATTGTCTAAAGTTATATTTTATTTAAGAAAAACTTTTTTACTTAAAAATTTTTTTTAATGTTTCTGTTTCATTGCTTTGTTTTTTTCCTCTGGGGACTTCTATTATGTACACATTAGTTTTCTTTTTTTCCCTGAAATCCTTTAATCTCTTCATTTTTTTTATTTTTTAAACTTTCTTTTTCTAAAAAACTTTCTGCTTCTCTTAAGCCATTGTGTTTATTTGTTCATTGTCCCTTCTAGTTTAGTCTTCACTGCTGAAACAATTTGTTTTCTAATGCTCTGCTGAGTTCTTTTTTTTAAAAAGATTTTATTTATTTATTTGACAGAAAGAGAGAGAGGAGAGAGAGCAAGCACAGGCAGGCAGAGCAGTAGGCAGAGGGAGAAGGAGAAGCAGGCTCCCTGCTGAGCAGAGAGCCTGCCATGGGGCTCCATCCCAGGACCCTGGGTCATGACCTCAGCCAAAGGCAGATGCCTTTGCCCCAGGTGCCAGGTGCCCCACTCTGCTGAGTTCTATCACATCATTTCTATCTTTTCCTAACTCTAAGCTGTTTTTTAAAAATTTAAGTATAACTGACACACAATGTTACAGTAGTTTCAGGTGTATAGCATAGTGATGTGACAAGTCTGTACATTATGCTATGCTCATCACAAGTATAGCTACCATCTGTTACCATATAACACTATTACAACACCTTTGACTAGATTCTCTGTGCTGTATTTTTTATATCTGTAATTTATTCATTCCACAACTGAGAGCTTGTACCTCCCACCCCCCTTCACCTATGTTGCTCATCCCCTCACCATCTTCCCCTCTGGCAACCATTTTCTTCTCTATATTTATAGGTCTGTTTCTGCTGTTTGTTCATTTTTTGTTTTGTTTTTTAGGTTCCACATATAGGTGAAATGTTGTTCTTTTATATCTTTATAACTTCCTAAGTTTCTTTTAGTTTGATTGAAATTCTTTTCTCATTACATTTTCTCTGTGGCTCAAGATATGATCAGTTTATGGGAATATCCTCTGTGTCCTGGAAATGAAGGTCTGTTTTTATTAACAGAGATCAGTGTTTGAGTAAAACAGTAAGAGCTACTTGATTGGATATATTGATAAGGATGTCTCTTTATTTTGCAAAGATATAATTTCCCTTTTTTATTGTTTTATTTTTCATAATAACTTTGTATGGAATCTGACCATGATTCTTTTCTTTTACTCACTTTCCTAACAAATTATTTTCTAAAAATTATAGGGGTAAGAAATGGGTCCATATACCTGTCTTAGTTTGTGCTGTTATAACAAAATACCACAGGTTGGATGGCTACACACAGTAAAAATCTATTGCTGACAGTTCTGGCAGCTAGAAGTCTAAGATCAGGGTGCCAGCATACTTGGGTAAGGGACCTCTTCTAGGCTGTAGACTTCTTATGGCATCCTCACATGGGAGAATGGGCTAGGGAGCTCTTTGGGGTCCCTTTTATAAAAAGAGCACTACTCCCATCGCTGAAGGCTTCACTCTTCTGACTTAATAACCTCCCAAAGGCTTCACCTTCTAACACTATCACATTGGAAATTAGAATTCCACATGTGAATTGGGGCAGAGGGGACACACACATTCATTCAGATCATGTCAATAGCTTTTTTGACTGTTTAACTTTATACATAGTTCATTTTAATAGTTTCATGAAGTGTTCAAAAGTCTGATTTCTTATTTTCTAAGTTTTTGTCTGTATTCCTTTTCCTTGTATTTGTCTGGACTTTTTAATTTAATTGTTATTATTATTTGTTTGCCCTATGATTCTTATTCTAGTCAATTTGAATTCTACTCCCAACAGCTTCTTCTGACTGGGGAGCATTTATAGAGGGAAAGTTGGCTGATTAGTCTGAGATTTCATAGAACAGAGTAATCCAAATTCCCCAGAACCTATGGTGAACACTTGTTCTCACTCACAAATTGGATTCTTTATAAGCTCAGCTCAGTTTCAGCTTCTATTTTTAAATTGGCTTGCCACACCTTCCAGGGTATCTGTTGGCAATCTGGGGCTTCCTGTTAAGGTCTATTAGACATTGTGTTGCTTCTCTCTATTTATTCCTGCACAGATGCTAATATAAGGTACATATTTTAGTTGATTTGTCTCCATACGTTTTTACTTTGGAGTCATAGTGATAACATGTTTCCTACTTTTGATGTAACTGGTGACTTGATTTTCTTTTTAAATTCTTGTTAGTCTGTCTATTTGGGGGGGGGACAGATTTGGAGAGATTATAAACTATATTGCCACTATATTCTCAGAATTCCCCATGTAATTTTTCAATCCTGTGAGTCCTCAAATGTTCAGTATCTTAGTCAACATAATTTCTGGCCTCAAGTAGAAAGCTTTCCTTATCAGAGCAAACTGGGTGTCTCTAGCCCAAATACATGTATTTCATCTCAGACTTCACTGAAAAGCTATAGGGCATCCAATACATGTCAATATTTTTTTTCCTACCCACTTTCCCTAATGCTATACTTTTGATTAGTATATAATCTGCTTATAATAACTCACTAGTAAAAAGCTTACAAATATTTTTTTTCCCCATGGAATAGCTCTGGTTACAAGCTTTCCAGCCTATTAACATCTGTATCCTTACCACTGGCTAGATCACAGTCCTGAAACCCTATACTGTGGCTTCTCTTAGATGTAGTCCCACTCTTATATTAAATTAGTGCTAGTTAGAAGGAAGTTTTAAGGCTATAGCAGTAGGAAAAGGGGGTAGAAAATTTCAAAATTTATGCATACACGAGGGAAGGAAATTAGATGTAAAAACCAGTTCCAACACGTGAACTTAGTTTTTAAATTTACAATAAAGATACACTATAACTCATAGTATTACTGTGATAAGTATATTAGTTAATATATTTAGAGTCTAGAATGAAGTCTTGCATCATTCTATGAAGTACTCAGTTAACGAAGGTGATAATGATTACTGTGTGACACTTCAGAATTCATACGACGTTGAAAGAGGTGTTTTTATGAGAACTTGCCATATAGTTAACTGAATTTTAAATGATCTGTTTATTCACTAACTCAAAAACTTTATGCATATTTTGTAATCTCACAAAGTTTTAAATGCTTTCATATTATTTGCTTTTCAGATTTAGGCAATGCTTTTTGCCAAAAGAACTATTGTCATATATTGACCTTTTCTGCTCATTAGCATGTTTACATAGTGACATTTTTAACAGAAAAATCTCTGCAAATAGTAAACAGCAACAAACATTATATAGATCCTAAATTAATGGCTAGATGAATGCTTTCCAAATATGGAAAAGGATTTAGAGCTTTGCAAAGGCAACTGCATTGTAAGCAGTTTTAGTAAAAGGATAGCTAATGATGGAAAGATATTCCATGCTCATGGATTAGGAGAATTAATATTGTTAAAATGTCCATACTATTCAAAGCAATCTATAGATTCAATGCAATCCCTAACAAAATACTAACAGCATGTTTCACAGAACTAGAATAAATAATCTTAAAATTTGTATGAAACCACAAAAGACCTCAAATAGTCAAAGCAATCTTCAGAAAGAAAAACAAAGCAGAAGGTATCACAATCCCAGATTTCAAGATAAACTACAAAGCCATAGTAATCAAAACAGTATGCTACTGGCATGAAAATAGATACATAGATCAATGTAACAGAATAGAGAGCCCAGAAATAAACCCACAATTATATGGTCAATTAATCCACAACAAAGGAGGCAGGAATATACAATGGAGGAAAGACAGTTTCTTCAACAAATGGTGTTGAGAAAACTGGACAGTTTCTTGCAAAAGAATGAAGCTGGGCCCTTTTCTCACACAACACACAAAGATAAACTCAAAATAGATTAAAGACCTAAATGTGAGACAGGAAACCATAAAACTCCTAGAAAAAAGCATAGGCAGTAATTTCTTTGACATCAGCTCTACAACATCTTTTTAGATATGTCTCCCGAGGCAAGGCAAACAAAAGCAAAAATAAACTATTGGGTCTACACCAAAATAAAAAGCATTGCACAGTGAAGGAAAACATCAACAAAATGAAAAGGCAACCTACTGAATGGGAGACGATATTTATAAATGATATATCCAGTAAGGGGTTAATATCCAAAATATATAAAGAACTTATACACCTCAACATAAAAAAAAAAGAGAAACCCAAAAAATCTGATTAAAACATGGGCAGAAGGCCTGAGTAGATATTTTTCCAAAGAAGGCATTCAGATGGCCAACAGACACATGGTCAACATCACTAATCATTCAGGAAATATAAATCAAAACCACAGTGAGATATCACCTTATACCTGTCAGAATGGCTAGAATCAAAAAGACAAAAAATAACAAGTGTTGGCAAGAATGTGGAGAAGAATGAAGGGGGGGAAATCGGAGGGGGAGACGAACCATGAAAGATGATGGACTCTGAAAAACAAACTGAGGGTTCTAGAGGGGAGGGGGGTGGGAGGATGGGTTAGCCTGGTGACGGGTATTAAAAAGGGCACGTTCTGCATGGAGCACTGGGTGTTATATGCAAACAAGGAATCATGGAACACTACAACAAAAACTAATGATGTAATGTATGGGGATTAACATAACATAAAAAAAATAATAAGAATGTGGAGAAATAGGAGAAATGTAAACTGGTATAGCCACGGCAGAAAACAGTATGGAGTTTCCTCAAAAAATTAAAAATAGAAATACCATACAATCCAGTAATTTCACTACCTGATAACGACCCAAAGAAAATGAAAACACCAATGTGAAAAGGTATATGCACCCCTTTGTTTATTGCAATATTATTTACAACAGCTAAGATATGGAAGCAACCCAAGTATCCATCGATAAATAAATGGATACAGAAGATGTGGTATATATATGCAATGGACATTACTCAGCAATAAAAAAGAATGAGATCTTGCCATTTATGACATGGATGGACCTGGAGGGCATTATGCCAAGTGAAATAAGTCAGACAGAGAAAGACAATATCATATAATTTCACTTATATGTGGAATCTAAAAAACAAAATAAATGACTAAACAAACAAAAAAGCAGAAACAGACTCATAAATAGAGAACAGACTAACAGTTGCCAGAGGGGAGGTGGTGGGGAGATGGGCAAAATGGGTGAAGGGGAGTGCGAGATGCAGTCTTCCAGTTGTGGAAGGAATAAGTCATAGGGATAAAAGGTACAGCATAGGGAATATAGTCAATGATTTTGTAATAGCATTATATGGTGACAGATGGTAGCTACATACACTTGTAGTGAGCAGAGCATAGCATATGGACTTGTCGAATCACTATGTTGTACACCTGAAATTAATGTGACATTGTGTGTCAACTATACTTCAATAAAAAAAAAAAGTGAGATCAAGAAAAAAGATCACTAATAATGTAATGTTGATTTTCTAGTTTGAGATAAATAAAAATCAAGAATATGATTATTGTACTTTTTCTAAAGCTCATAGGAAAGACTTTCTATGCTTCTTCTGCAAAGTAAAGTTAACAAATCAAGAAGTATTACTAAGTAATTAATATGTGCCAAAGTTTGTGCTAAAAAGTACATTTTACAAATAATTAAAACATTCTGCAATGGTTTAGTTGTTTTGAAATATGTAGTCAGTTATTTATTTATCTATTTAGTAGTCATTTATTTCTTGACTGGCAAGTTTCAATAACATAGATCAAAACGTAAGTTAATCAGAAGTTTTGGTAATAATCTAATGCTTTGTGTCCATTTCCAGTGTGAGAATTGCTAGGACAAACAAATGATCTTTATAGTTATCTACAAGTCTCATAGATAATATATATATATATTAGATATTTATATTTATTTGGCACCCTAATATATATATTAGATATATATACTGAAGAGACCTGGCGTACTCAGGACAGAATTTGTGAAATGAGTAGACAGTAAAATATCTGCCTACCTTCTCATACCCTTTGTCAGAAGTGTCAAAGCATCCGTTTTTTAGAGAATTGAGATATAATTTAAGCTTATAAGTGCTATAAGAATAGCAGTTATTCTTTCTATCAAAAGCTGAGATGGTATAAAATTCCCCAATCTGCTCATGTGCAAGACAGACACTATATTGAGAGCCAAGATAGCAGAACAAAACAGTGTCCTCAAAACACAGTGAGCAAAGAATCATCAGGGTCTTATAAATAATTAAAAGAAGCCCTTCTAGAAGTAATAAAAATAGGAAGAACTGGCATTTTGGGGGGTTGATTATTGGTATACAATGCATTTGACATTCATTCACTCATTTAATCCTCACAAGACTTCTTCAAATAGGTCCTATTATTGTCCTCATTTACTGATGAGAAACCTAAGAGATCAGAATTTCAGTGACATGTCCAGTGTCACAAGCTGATGTATAAGTGGCAGAGCTGAGATTTGAACAAAGGTCTTTCTGTATTGGGTACAAATATAAAAAGTAATGTGTCAGTACTTTAACTATGACTGAAAGTCCTTCTTATGATATTGAGGTATGTACCCTCTATCCCTATACTCTGAAGAGTTTTGATCAAGAAAGGATGCTATACTTTGCCAAATGCTTTTTCTGCATCTATTGAGAGGATCATCTGGCTCTTGTTCTTTCTTTTATTAATGTATTGTATCACACTGATTGATTTGCAGATGCTGAACCAACGTTGCAGCCCAGGGATAAATCCCACTTGGTCGTGGTGAATAATCCTTTTAATGTACTGGTGTATCCTATTGGCTCGTATTTTGGTAAGAATTTTTGCATCCATGTTCATCAAGGATATTGGTCTGTAATTCTCCTTTTTGATGGGGTCTTTGCCTGGTTTTGGGATCAAGGTAATGGTGGCCTCATACCATCTATGAAAAACCCACAGTGAATATCATTCTCAATGGGGAAAAACTGAGAGCTTTCCCCCTAAGGTCAGGAACATGGCAGGGATGTCCACTATCACTACTGCTATTCAACATAGTACTAGAAGTCCTAGCCACAGCAATCAGACAACAAAAAGAAATAAAAGGCATCCAAATCGGCAAAGAAGAAGTCAAACTCTCACTCTTTGCAGATGATATGATACTTTATGTGAAAAACCCCAAAGACTCCACCCCAAAACTGCTAGAACTCATACAGGAATTCAGTCAAGTGGCAGGATATAAAATCAATGCACAGAAGTCAGTGGCATTCCTATACACCAACATCAAGACAGAAGAAAGAGCAATTAAGGAGTCGATCCCATTTACAATTGCACCCAAAACCATAAGATACCTAGGAATAAATCTAACCAAAGAGGCAAAGGATCTGTACTCAGAAAACTATAAAATACTCATGAAAGAAATTGAGGAAGACACAAAGAAATGGAAAAACGTTCCATGCTCATGGATTGGAAGAACAAATATTGTGAAGATGTCAATGCTACCTAGAGCAATCTACACATTCAATGCAATCCCCATCAAAATACCATCCACTTTTTTCAAAGAAATGGAACAAATAATCCTAAAATTTGTATGGAACCAGAAAAGACCCCAAATAGCCAGAGGAATGTTGAAAAAGAAAAGCAAAGATGGTGGCATCACAATTCCGGACTTTAAGCTCTATTACAAAGCTGTCATCATCAAGACAGTATGGTACTGGCACAAAACAGACACATAGATCAATGGAACAGAATAGAGAGCCCAGAAATGGACCCTCAACTCTATGGTCAACTAATCTTTGACAAAGCAGGAAAGAATGTCCAATGGAACAAAGACAGTCTCTTCAACAAATGGTGTTGGGAAAATTGGACAGCCACATGCAGAAGAATGAAACTGGACCATTTCCTTACACCACACACAAAAATAGACTCAAAATAGTTGAAAGACCTAAATGTGAGACAGGAGTCTATCAAAATCCTAAAGGAGAACACAGGCAGCAACCTCTTCGACCTCAGCCGAAGCAGCTTCTTCTTAGAAACATTGCCAAAGGCAAGGGAAGCAAGTGCAAAAATGAACTACTGGGACTTCATCAAGATAAGAAGCTTTTGCACAGCAAAAGAAACAGTCAACAAAACCAAAGACAACCGACAGAATGGGAGAAGATATTTGCAAATGACATATCAGATAAAGGGCTAGTATCCAAAATCTGTAAAGAACTTATTAAACTCAACACCAAAAGAACAAATGATCCAATCAAGAAATGGGCAGAAGACATGAACAGACATTTTTCCAAAGAAGACATCCAAATGGCCAACAGCCACATGAAAAAGTGCTCAACATCGCTCAGCATCAGGGAAATCCAAATCAAAACCTCAACGAGATACCACCTCACACCACTCAGAATGGCTAAAATTAACAAGTTAGGAAATGACAGATGTTGGCAAAAATGCGGAGAAAGGGGAACCCTCCTACACTGTTGGTGGGAATGCAAGCTGGTGCAGCCACTCTGGAAAACAGTATGGAGGTTCCTCAAAAAGTTGAAAATACAGCTACCCTATGATCCAGCAATTGCACTACTGGGTATTTACCCCAAAGATACAAATGTAGGGATCTGAAGGGGTACGTGCACCCCAATGTTTATAGCAGCAATGTCCACAATAGCCAAACTATGGAAAGAGCCAAGATGTCTATCGACAGATGAATGGATAAAGAAGATGTGGAATATATATACAATGGAATGTTATGCAGCCATCAAAAGGAATGAAATCTTGCCATTTGCAATGACATGGATGGACTGGAGGGTATTATGCTGAGTGAAATAAGTCAATCAAAGAAACATGTATCATATGACCTCACTGATATGAGGAATTCTTAATCTCAGGAAACAAACTGAGGGTTGCTGGAGTGGTGGGGGGTGGGAAGGTTGGGGTGGCTGGGTGAGACATTGGGGAGGGTATGTTCTATGGTGAGCACTGTGAATTGTGTAAGACTGTTGAATCACAGACCTGTACCTCTGAAACAAATACTACATTATATGTTAAAAAAAAAAAAAAAGATAGCAGGAAGGGAAAAATGATGGGGGGGAATCAGAGGGGGAGACAAACCATGAGAGACTATGGACTCTGAGAAACAAACTGAGGGTTTTAGAGGAGAGGGGGAGGAGGGATGGGTTAGCCCAGTGAGGGGTATTAGGGAGGGCACGTACTGCAGGGAGCACTGGGTGTTATACGCAAACAATGAATCATGGAACACTACATCAAAAACTAATGATGTAATGTATGGTGATTAACATAATAAAAAAAAAGTATTAAAGAAAAAAAAAAAAAGTCCTTGGAAAAAGGCACATTCTGTCTGAATCATGCCAGGGTACCAAAAAATGATTTTCATTTGTAAATTTAGTTTTTGTTTTAGTTCAAGATTTGTAGATAAGTAATATAATTTTTAATAAAACATGTATTTAAACAAAATTTCTTTATGAAGAAAAATAGAACAGTAAAGAAAGGAAAAAAATCATAAACTAGGTCACAAAAATCCCTTCACTCAAAACCAAAAATTGAGATCACATTCAATGACCATAATATAATTAGTAATAACAAAATTTAAGAGATAAAAAGGAAAACTAGAAATTTAAGAACCTTAAATAATTATTGTATCAAAGAAATATCTAGAACAATATCAGATTGTGTAGAATATAAAGAAAATGATACTACTATCCATTAACAGTCCAATTCAATCCTTAATACTTGAAAACCTCAATAAGAAATAGAGGAAAAAATATATTAATTAAACAAAAAAGTTAAAGAAGGAAAGTTAAAGAAAAGAAACAAATAGGAATCAATAAAGATAACATAAGTCAGTAAATCAGAATATAGAAAAGCAGAAAAAGTGATGTTCTCATAGCTTGAAAAAAAATGCAGACAAAATTATAAAAAATATAACCCAGGAGCATTAGAATTCACCTAGATCCATAAAATAAGCAGTAATAAAGGAAACTAACAGACAATAAAATGTAAACAATCTTTGTCAATATTTTAAAAATATCAGTGAAATGTTTATTTTCTGTATTAGAAAGTAAAAATCCCACTAAAAAAGGGAAGACAATTAAAACGTTATTAAGGAAACACTCAGTTTAATGGAGAAGTTCTTTCAAACTCTCAAGGAGATAATTTCCATTCTATTTTTATTGTTCCTAAGTTTTAGAATTTAGAATAAATAATTTGTTTAAATTAAGTAAATATAAAAAAACCAATAAAGGATAATTATCTAATTTATTTTATGTAGTTAATACAATCCGGATACCAAAGTAAAATGTCTGCCTACCACACCAAAAAATTATACATCAATTCCTACTATATAAAAGATCTACAAATGCTATTTCACACAATGCATGCACAGAAGAGCTTTCTGAATAGTGCTGGTTCCAGGAAGGTAAGGATGGCTTATATTGGGAAATCTATGAAACTGCAAGTTCTGACAGGCACTGGCTTATAAAAGGGTGAATTGTGCAAGACTGTTGAATCACAGATCTGTACCTCTGAAACAAAAATACATTATATGTTAAAAAAAAAAAAAGAAGAAGAAGAAGATAGCAGGAGGGGAGGAATGAAGGGGGGGAATCGGAGTGGGAGAGGAACCATGAGAGACGATGGACTGAAAAACAAACTGAGGGTTCTAGGGGGAGGGGGTGGGGGGAGGGGTTGGCCTGGTGGTGGGTATTAAAGAGGGCACATTCTGCATGGAGCATTGGGGTGTTATGCACAAACAATGAATCACGGAACACTACATCAAAAAGTAATGATGTAATGTATGGTGATTAACATAACATAATAATAAAAAAATAAAAGGGTGCAGAGTTATAGAAAATTTAAAAATAATAATAAAATTGAATAAAAGTTCTTCTCCTTTTCATTGTAACCATGCCCTGGCAATTAAGGGTTAATGTCTTATTATATAAGAAGGTCCTAAAAATAGTGACTGAAAATATTAGCATGTCAGAAACCAAAAAACAAAAACAAGGGCAAAAAATATGAGCTTATAATTCTTACAATTCACAAAAACTAAACTACAGCCAGCTACCTTCTAGAGCCATCAGCCTCTGAACCAGGGATGAGAAGCACAAGTGAGTTCCTGTTCAATTAGCAATCATAAAGGACGGCCTAAAGTAACCCTAGGGTGCAAATAAGCACTCTAGAAGTATGCGACATACTGTAGTGTATGAATATATACATATTTATGAGAAGTGTGAAAAGAAATAATTTTAGATTTTAACTTATATATTTTTCAGTATTTCCTACTCTCTTCAGCAGGCACTTACAATTTAAAAAAATATGAAGATCACAAAAATGATTTTATATGTGTATAAATGTATGTGTGTATATATATGTACATTATATATACACACATATAGACATTATATATACGTGTATGTGTATATATATTATACACACATATATGTATCATATATATATAAAACCTATTTGGATGAGGCAAAAGGAATACTGTTAGATATTCTAGTTGCAAACCACAGGATCTGAAGATAACAATGAACATCCCCAAAAACCTCCCATTTAGGCAGCTGGTTGAATGGCATGATCTGAAAATGGCTCTGACCTCCTGGTAGAGAGTTACTTGTAAATAATTATTACTTTTATGATACAACTGTTTTTGAAGGACTGCTAGAGTCCTTATTAAAAATGTCTTATGCCCCTATGAGATGTCCCCATCCCTAAGAGTAATATATTTGAGGAAGATTGAGTATTTTTCTACCTTGTAATCGTACATGAAGAATTATTTTGTGCATGCCACAGGTTAAATGTGTATCATTAAACTCACTTTCCTTCCTACCGCCATTTCTATCCCTTAATTCAATGAAAGTCCGCAAAAGTACAGTATGACTCAGAATATTGAAGCTGGGGCTAAGCAAGAAAAGTTCATTCAAAATTGATTTTCTTTCAGGAATCCTTGATATTCCTCATTCCAATTGTTCACCTCTACTGTAGGGCTCAGTAAACACTTAAGGAAGTTACCATGCACTGCAGCCTGCTGGAGACATGAAGGAATGTAGAGCAGGATAATCACAACATCATCAACCCAATTCTCCAAGGTAGCTGGCCAATAATGCTGTTCTAATTGAATAACTTATCCACAGCTATTTCCCCCGGGAGGGCCGAAGGCTCGGGCTCGGCAAAGAGGCAGATGGTGCTGCATATACAATGAAACCTGTAATTTTCTTTTGCCATTGGACACGTTAACAGTGGGCTGTTTCTGCTTATTCTTTAATATTTTATTTTAATAGTCCCTCCCCAAATTATAATGTACCCCAAAGCAGCCAAAGATGGATTGAGTGATACATATCATGTTTAATTTATCATATCTCTAGCTCACCGAACAACTCACTTGGTAATCAGCAGCAGTCTATGTCAGTCAGGTGCAAACTGATATGAAAGCAACAGAAAAGAACCCAATTAAAAACAAAAGGAGAGATGAGTCTTCAGGGTGGCATGGCATTAACTAGCAGCAAAGTACGGAACATCAAATGCATCCTAATTCTGATTTTTTTTAGGGTAATTTGCAGTGGAATACCCATACCCTATGTATTTGGTAAGACAATGGAAAGATTGCATTTTTCACTTCTGGACCGATTCAATCACTGGGCTCTAAAGGAGGGTGAAGGGCTGTGTGGCTGCTTGATTTCTAGTGGCAGCCAAAATTGGAAGAGGAAAGTGCAGGCTTAAGGGGTAAGCAGTGACAGCCCATCAGCGGTCCAACAGTACGACAAATGACAGGCCCAGAGGCAAACCCAGGATGGCCAACCCATCAGCTTTGATGGCTGCCAAATGGCAGTTACAGCGATGGAAGGTCATTCAGACTTGAATGTTTGGGCCTTGCTGGGGTCTTTTCACCCTGGAAACATTCCACCATACAGAGAGCTCCTTCCGGAAGAGAGTGAAAAGGAACTAAAATGGAACAGGCACAAAGAAAGGAGCCCTGCTTGGGGCGCCTGGGTGGCTCAGTCGTTAAGCGTCTGCCTTCAGCTCAGGTCATGATCCCAGGGTCCTGGGATCGAGCCCCACACCGGGCTCCCTCCTCCGCGGGAAGCCTGCTTCTCCCTCTCCCACTCCCCCTGCTTGTGTTCCTGCTCTCGCTGTCTCTGTCTCTGTCAAATAAATAAATAAGATCTTTAAAAAAAAAAGAAAGGAGCCCTGCCACTCTTGTATGACACTTCCTAGGCAAAAGCTACGTCAGGAAGAAGGCCCCAGTTAGCAAAGCTCTGTCTCTGCAGTTTGCCTTAAGAGGAAGAACGCTCTCATAGCCATAGTGAGTAAGTAGACCATTGCTGATGTTTGTCAGAAATGCCAAGACATAGGAAGAAAGCTCTTGAGGTCACAGGGCAGCACAGATCTGCCTGTGGTAATTGGAAAACAGTGATGAGACTGGGTTGATTTTATTTTGGAAAAGGTAAATCAGTGCTGCAGCACCATGACACGGATAATTCAAGAAGTTTCTGGCTTGTACTAGACACCCAACATGCCTCTCAGAAAGAAATGACACAACAATCTGTCAGATGGTAATGTGCCACTTGGAGAAAGACAACTGAAGCCAGTGTTAGATGCTTATTAGGTCAGAACTTATGCTCATCCTTTCAAAGGCAACAGTCTATTCATGCCAGCATCCTACTGTAAGTAAAGTATTGTGTTCATAAGCACACAGGCCGTAGCCAGGGATGCTGGGTTTTATCTGATTCTTCTCCACTTGCAATAATACTCTGATGATTCCTTAAACAGCACATTCGGTCATGTGAAACAGGTGAGGATGACGAAAGAGATGGAGAGACAAAGGAGGGGCTTTGTTTCTTACATAAAATAAAGTATGAGCAATGTCCCCAGGAAGGCTTGGGCATATGTAACAAAAACTATCAGATCTGAGTTTACTCACATGTAAAAGATAGTCTATCCTTCTGATGATTTAATGTATAAGGATATCAATCAGTCACAACATGGCCTCTGAAGTCATTTCACCTCACTGACATTCCATTTCTTCATTCAAAAAATGCAAATAGGAAAATATGCAATATATTTAAGACCAAGATCTACTGAGGAGGTCAAGATGAAAGGATTTAAGAAAATATTTATAAAGGACAGTGTCAATATAATGAATATAACAGATGTGCTTACTAGAGATTAAATGTATTACCTTTTCAACAGAGATAATTTTAAGAAAAAATGGGCAAAGTCTTAGGTTCTTAAAAATAGAAGAACGTATAATAAATAGGAGTTCTCTCAAGACCATCTGCCCTAGACTGAACTAAATACTTTATCCAACCAAGAAGGAGAAACTAAAATACATGATTATTATATATGCACATACTTCTGCTTCAAGCATGGTTGTGGTGAGATACGAAAAATAATATTTAGCCATTGTTGGAAGGAGAGAAACACTGTTTGGGGATATTCTATCTGCAGAATCTATTGAATTGGTTATTGTCACAAAGGTATTTAAAATAAACATGATTATGTGTATGTAAAATATTCAATGTGTTCAATAGTACTTCATGGACAAGAATGGAACAATACCTTGTCTTTCGTGAGGATGCATCCCCAAGTGACATCCTGACTACATAGACCATAAACTGTAACAGAAAAAATTTACATTGTGGTCCTTGACCTTGAGTAGATTACAATAGACATTCTTACCTGAAAAAGATTTTGTTAGAGGAAATCAAGCTAATACCTAACAAACAGGTAATTAAAGCAGGAGTGCTTTTTTTTTTTTCTTAACATATATTGCATTATTTGTTTCAGAGGTACAGATCTGTGATTCTACAGTTTTGCACAATTAACAGTGCTCACCATAGCACATACCCTCCCCAATGTCTATCACCCAGCCACCCCATTCCTTGCATGAGGGGAAGAATGAAGGGGGGGGCAATCGGAGGGGGAGATGAACCATGAGAGACGATGGACTCTGAAAAACAAACTGAGGGTTCTAGAGGGGAGGGGGGTAGGAGGATGGGTTAGCCTGGTGATGGGTATTAAAGAGGACACGTTCTGCATGGAGCACTGGGTGTTATGCACAAATAATGAATCATGGAACGCTACATCAAAAACTAATGATGTAATGTATGGTGATTAACATAACAATAAAAAATTAAAAAAGGTTTTTAAAATAAAAAAAAAGCAGGAGTGCTGAGAGAGAGGAGAGATGGTAAACGAACCTGTTGAAGGCAAATGCTTACTAATTCAGGTGAGAGAATGCAGGAATGTCTGTTCTAATACCATATAAGTGTTCCTAAAAAGACTTTTCTTTTCTGTAAAAATGTGCCTAAATATTAATAGAGCTTATTGGCAAAATAGGGCTGGGACTAATCACTCAAAAACTACAGATCATTGTAAGCAGAGCACCAAAGAAAAAACAAAAACTGAAAGCAATCAGTTTACATGCTCATCATCATTTGCACACAGCAACACAATCAGTCCATCCTTTGCAGTCTTAAACCTGAGGCCATGTATTTCCTCCTACAAAACTTAAAAAACTGAGGAACTTTGATCAAAATTAAAAATCTAGATTCTTCCAGTTCTTCCAAGATACAGTAGCCTCATTCCTGTCAGCTCCCCCCATTACACTAAAACAATAGCAACATCAAAACTCTGGAAGCACAGGAAGTCCCTGAAAGGTGAAAGAAGGTTGATTGCTGAGGATCTCAGGACTTGAAAAACAACACGGTGGTGAGCTCCCTGGGTTTCCTTATTACTGCCCATATATCCCAGATAGCGCGCTTCAGAAGCCACCAACAGGCATAGACATAAAAAAGCTCCAAGAAAATCCTGCATCCTCTTGCCAAAGGCCTGGGGGAAATAGTGGTCTAATAATTAAGGAAAATGTTTTGACAGTACCCATCCTACTCCAGCCAAAACTGAAGGGAAAAACTCCTGAACCTCCATATCCACCTGGCATGAAGGAAGCTGAATGAGGTGTTGGAAGGTGATACTTAGGGTTTGTTGGCACTCTGCCCCCCTTGTCCCCTCCCTGGTGGCAGTGGGGCCAAAGGGGAGCTGATCTTATACCTTTTGTGTGGGTTGGTGCTCTATGGTCACTGGGAAGTTATCAGCTGGACAAAGGAGGAGATGAACTTCAACCTCACCC
This sequence comes from Neomonachus schauinslandi, assembly GCF_002201575.2. NCBI lineage: Eukaryota > Metazoa > Chordata > Mammalia > Carnivora > Phocidae > Neomonachus > Neomonachus schauinslandi. The sequence continues at coordinate 32,446,938 of NC_058405.1, read as the reverse complement.
ATGGGCTATGAGGTATTGTGTGAGTCATTGCCCCACTTGAAGTCTTTTAAAAATAATCCTGTCTTGAAAGTGATGTTACTCTGTCTTGATATTCAACAGAAGTCATTAAGTCCAGCCTATCTCAAGGGGAAGGGGATTAAGTTCTGCCTCTTGAGGAGGGGCACAGTGGAGAATTTGTGGATTATATTTTAAGTCACCATGGAGGCTCTTCTAGGGGTGAGGAGTGTTCAAGGAAGAGGGTGTAGCATATGTGGAGAGGCCCAAGGTTTGGAGCTGGAAACCAATAAACCCATGGTCCTTCTGATCATCTGATATTGGTAGCCACTGAGTGAGGCAGTGGCAAGCAAAAATGAACAATTCCACGTGGAATGGCAGCCCTAGGAAACTAATACAACTCTTGTCTCAAAACTCTAATCCCTCCTCTTTCCCCTCCCCCAGCTGTGGATGACCTCATCTTGTATTTTATTAATACAATACATGCAATCACATGAAACAATCTCATCTTTCCACCAAGCCCATGAATCCACTGGTATCTATAGTCTGCCTTGTCTTAGGGTCCTTCTTCCTATCAGATCTTCTCTCCACCACTCTTTCTTACCCAATTTACTCACCCAACTATCCCCTTTTCTATTCTGTAATATCATCAGTCTCTACTGAATCATTTCCATTTGCTTAAAAACATGCCTTGATATAAATGTTTTTTTTTCCCCCTTGACCTATACCTCTCCCCAAATACTGTTTATTTTTTCTGTTTCCCCAACAGTGAATCTCCTTCAAAGAGCTGTCAATATATAGTTTCCACTTTCTTACTTCCCCTTTGCTGCCTTATTTATTTTAATTAAGTTTTACTTTACACCATTCCACTGAAACACTTCCTTAAAGTTACTAATGTCTTGCATTTTGCCAAACCCAACAGCTAATTTTCTGTCTTCATTTTATCCATCTTGCAGCAGCTGACATGGTTTACCACTCCCTCCTATCTGCCACTTCCATCTTCAGGCATCTGTAGATCTTATCCCACCATTATTTCCATGACAGGTTGAAATAATTTGAGGAATGACATTTGCAAGTAGATACTAATTCTCAGCCTTTGTGTGTGTGTATGTGTATTGGGGTGTGTCTTTTTAAAGCTTGCTGGAAGGTTTGGGATTATTTTGTTTTATTTTTATTATAGTCATACACATGGGCCAAATGTTCTAAGAACTGAAGGACATTTAGAGATGGCCTTAAAAGCCACAATCTATGGCCAAAAAATTTTTAAGCAAAAATGGAATCTGTGTAAGCACGGGTTCACAGACAAAACATAAATACAAATTAAGATTACCAAATACCGTAAGCAAGTAGATTCTAAATTTTTTACACATCTGTTATACTTGTTTTTCTGCCTTAGTGGCAGATAAAGAATGTAGATAGATGTGCATGGTTTCCAGAATAAGATTCTAAGTTGGGAACAGAGCTCAGTATCTAGAGTGGGTCTGGGTTGCAGATAATCTTATGATGCCAGATGTGAGACATGGGAAAGAATCGTGTTTAATATGGATGTTTCTAAATATCATCCCAGATATGACAAATGAAGACTAGCAGAAATCCAGATTAGTACTCCAGGGAAGTAGGACTAGAAGTGGGGTATGAGGGTTTATGCATTTTCCCCAGGGATATCTGGTCTAAGCTGAAGCAAATAATGAGAGAGAAAGAAAGGATGAGACAGAATGAGAGAAAGAGAGAGAAAGAGAGAAAGGGATTGGGGGCAACTGGAAATGGAGAGAGGAAGGACACAGCAGCTACCAACCAATGGCAGATAGAGAAATTGGTGTTTAAATACTCCTGCTCCCTTATCTCTCTGGAGGAATAACTCTGCTTCCTGTCTCTCCCTCATGGGATTAATAAAGTTTTCCCAGTCTCCACTGTGGCAGCTGACTTAAGTATGCATCCTTCTCAGTGTCACTTCCCCACTCTCTTGCTCATTTTCACATACTCCCCAAACACCTACTTGCATTCAAAGTCTTGCCTCAGGATTTGTTTGTGGAGGAATGAAAACCAAGATGCCACTTAAATTGTTGGAAGTCCTGGTCCAAGGAAAGGTACACGTGTGTCATGAGGTGAATTGTATGCCTTCCCATATCCCAGTGAGCTAGTCCCTAGTACCTCAGAATGTGACATCATTTGGAAACAGACTTGTAGCAGATGTGACTCATTAACATTAAAGTGGACCCCTACTCCAATACAACGGGGGGGGGGGGAAACTTGGGCATAGAGATAGACATGCATACAGAAAGAATATCATATGAATAAGAAGGTAGAAATTGGGGTTGCCATGGACTGAATCTGTTCTTCCCCAAATCATGTTGAAGCTCTAACTCCCAATGTGACTGTATTTGGAGAGAGGGGCTATAAAGAAGTAATTAAGGTTAAATGAAGTAATAAGCTGTAATCTGATAGGATTAGTGTTTTTAGTTTTTAAATAGATTCATTTTAGAGAGAGTGCGAGCAGGGGGGTGGGGAGGAGCAGAGGGAGAGGGAGAGAATCTCAAGCAGACTCCCCACTGAGCGTGGAGCCCAATGTGGGACTCATCTTGGGACCCTGAGATCATGACCTGAACTGAAATCAAGAGTCGGATGCTCAACTGACTGAGCCACCCAGGTGTCCCAGGATTAGTGTTTTTATAAGAAGAAACACCAGAGTGCTCTCTCTTTCCATCATGCAAGGACATAGCAAGAAGGTGGCTGTCTCTAAGCCAGGAAGAGAGCTCTCACCAGAAACCAAGTCAGCCAGCATTTTGATCTTGGACTTCCTATAGCCTTGAGAACTACAAGAAATAAATCCAAATACAGAGGTGATGCATCTATAAGCCCCAAACACCAGACAGTCAGAAAACCACCAGAAGCCAGGAGGCATGGTATAGAGTGAGCTCAGAACCCTCAGAAGGAACCAACCCTGCTAACACCTTGATCTCAGATTTCTAGTCTTCAGAACTGTGAGGCAATAAATTTCTGTTATTTGAGGCATCTAGTTTGTGGTGCTTTGTTATAGCAGCCCTAGCAAATTAAATACGATGCATAACTGAAAGATCAAGGCAGTGAATACAACCTTAGCCACTCTCTGAGGCCCCATGGCTTGGCTGAGCTGGACCTCTATTTTTGTGTATATCCTCAGGAAAGCCAGAAACTAAGTCAGACCTTGGACTTATTCCCAAGGGTGGGACATGTGTCTGTCACAGACCAGGCTTCAGCAGTTGATTTTCCTATAACATTACACCTGTCTCTAACAGATATGAGAATTTTACCTTACTGTTATTTTTTCCCTCCGTATTCCTTTAATATGGTCTAGAGACCTAACATTACTCAGTAAATTGTAGCCAACTGCTATAAAGTGACTTTTACTTTTTTAAAAAGCAAATAAATAAATTTAGTGCTCAAGAGTCTCTTTTCTTAAAGGAAAATCAAGGAATATTACAAACTAAGCTTTTAAGGAAAACGAGGCACAAAAAAATGAAATAAATGGGTTTATTAAAACTTAGTAAAAATAAAGGAATATATACATACAAAAATAACAGGTCCTGGGGAAGAGTCTTGGAATCAGGACCAGAATATCTGAATTCTAAGATGGGTTTTGCTGCTACTAATTAAGCAAATTTGGGAAAGTCCATCTCTCGTCTTGAGACTGCCATTTCCTCTTCAAGACAAGGAGACTGGACTGAGTTCCCTCTAAAGCACAAAGGCCTTTACAATTCCCATATTCCTGTGATATCTGATTTATCCTCATCCGTGCCAGGTATGCTCCTGGCAGGATTGGGGACCATGAGACTGATGGAGCCATGGAATAAAACCAGGTGGCTATGGAAGGCTCTGGCTCTCCTACATAGTTCCGGTGCCAGACCCAACCAACAAAAATGCATTTGCCAACAATGACCTTGTGGGGAATTTTCAAATGCTGAACACTTATGCCCATAGATTTTCCCATTATTTTTAGCCTCACTACATGTTTTGCTTCATTTTGTTTTGTAAAATGATTTTGGAACCCTGTCTATTATAAAAACTTTGACAGTATTGGCAATCATGGTAACTTTCTACCCCACACTGTGATTTAGTGTGGAGTCAGCCTTTTTCCAGAGAATTTACCTACTGCAGAGGCTGAGTTCTGTTTTTCTCTTATTCCAAACCCATTTTCTTCCCCTTAGATATAATAGCCCAAAGAACTGGCTGAGGATAGAATTTTCTTTCTTCCAAGTTTTTTTTTTTTGGTTCTATTATCATTGAAATAATAAACTGTGAAATATAAATTCTATATTCAATATAACCCTAACAAAGAGCATAATCTTTCATTAGTATAAGATGTGTCAAAGCTTGAATTCAGATAAAGTAGAATATCAACCCAATTTATGGCGTTGTTGAGACTTCATGAATAAGGTGGAATTTGCTTTGGACTTTAAATGAGTTTTATAATATAAAGGCAGTAATTGGGAAAGATATTATTAGAGAAGGACCAATGTGAGCAAGGGTGGGAATAAAAGCATTGGCCATATTTAGAGACACATCTAACTCCTCAGTTTGGGCCAGACAAAAAACGATCTTAAAGTAACTCCTTAGTGGGTATGAGGTTTCCTAATGGGGTGATGAAATGTTTTGCAAATAGACAGGAGTACTGTTGGCACAACACTGTGCATGTATGAAATGCCACTAAATTGTTCACTTTAAAATGGTTAATTTTATGTTATGTGAATTTCACCTCAATTTAAAAAAAAGTAAAAGAACCTTAAATGGCAGGCCCTTTGAGTTGCTGCTTAATCTGACAAACAATATGGGACAACTGGAATCTATGGAAGTGGAGATGTCATATGATCAAAAAAACAGAGAACATGGAGACAATTTTGGAAATGAATCAAATGGGGATGTATATGAAGAGGGGAGACCACTTACATGGTTATTGAAGTGGTCTACCTTGTAACCTAAACCGAGGAGGAATGTTTTCTTTGATCATCCTTTTATGGAAATTTCCAAACATACATAAAGTTAGAGAATAAAGGTTAATGAGTTGCATAAATGTATTACCCGCTTAAATAATTTTCAACATTTTGCTGAGCTATTTTCATCTGTTCCCCTTCCCACTGCACCAACTCATCTCCACACATTGTTTCACTTTGTTTCCTTAGTATTTTAAGGGAAACTCTGGATATCGTATCTTTTCACCAGAAACAAACTTCAGACAACGACATTTTTCTTTCTCCTTCTTCTTCCTACCAAACAGTATACCTAACAGAATTAAAACCAATGTTTTTCTGATTACATTGAAGGCAGGTTTGAACTGTTGAGTTGCTCTAATGAGATCTAAACTTACTATGTTTCTTAAATGTCTTTTATCCTGCAATGGAGCCCTGATCCTTTTTTAATATGCCATTGATTTGCTGGAGAAAACGTGTTACTTGTCTTGCAGAATACTCCACTTCCTGTATTTGGATGGTAGCTGCCAAACGGTCCCATTTTGGATGAGTAGAAACCACTTCAAGTTGCATTCTGTTTCCTATTGACATAAAGATGGTATTGAGAGACCATAATCAAAGATCTGGAATGCACATTGCTATCACTTGTCACTGCTTCTAGGAAATTTCAGAGGACAGAGCTAAATGTGCATATATTTACAAAAAAAAAAAAAAAGGAGCTGATAGTGATATTTACAATCAAATGGTTTTATTTAATACCCTTGGTTGAATTTTTCTATTGTTAACCTTAAATTGTCAGTTATTTCACTAGTAAAAATTGGTTTATTTGGGAATAGCTGAGAGTTACAATTTGGGAAATGCAAGCTATGTCAAAACTATAAGCAAGTCCAAAGAACAAAGAGGAATGCTTTTTATTGTAAGAGGGAGAGGGGGAGAGAGAGAGAGAAGGAGAGAGAGAATCTTAAGCAGGCTCCACGCCCAGTGCAGAGCCAACTCGGGGCTCGATCTCACAACCTTGAGATCATGACTTGAGACAAAATCAAGAAGTCACACAGTTAACAGAGTCACCTAGGGCTCTCAGGAATGCTGTTTTATACAGGAAAGGGGGAGAGAGTTTGGGAGGAGTTGTTGCAAACAGAAAGTCCATTGTAGTAAACTGGGAGTTGGAAGTGTAGTGGCTTTTCATTGGCTGAGTTGTGACAGTCTCTCATTGGCTAAGCTGATGCCAGGGAAGGAGAAAATCTTTCTTCTTCCTGTTCTGATAGCAAAGTATAGGCTTCTTCTTGCTGGGAACGCAAGGTGCCTCTCTTCTATTGGGGTTTACGACTGATGATGAGTGGTAGGATGTGAGAGCCCCTCATCCTGGCCTCCCAACCCATTTTAAATGAAGTTTACTTTGTTCAGTTTCATAGTATTATCTCATGCTGAAAACATTAGTTTTTAGTTTATTTAACAAAATTATTTATTTGTAAAATAGTTTTGAAATAATAGTATATTATTCCCACTGACAATTAGACTATTGAAAGCAGTTTGGGTTTCCTTTGCCAGGAGCTCTTTGAGATCACTTTTTTCAACACTACTCAAATTGGTGGTGTGCCAATTCCTTTCGGCTTTATTTGCAAACACCTGTCAAAACTGTCTCTCTATTTCCATTCCTACTGCCATTGCCCTAATTCAGTTGATCAATCCTTCTAAACCAGAGTATTTTATAGTCTCATAATCTGTTTCTCACCTTCTCCACCTCTACTTTTCCAAGATCTATATGTTTCTATCAGGGGTATATTTCTAAGACACAGATTTGATTTAAAAAATAAGCAAAAGAAGCCAAACTTTAGTGGCTCCTTATTATCTGCTTAGTGAAATCCAGACTCCTTGCCCTGAAGGTGAAGGCCCACTTCCATAGGATAATACAATATTGTCATATATCATCAGACCTCATGGTCTATAGCTTGCAGACATCATATTAAGACTTCTGTCCCTGTGAGTATAGAACATAGCATTCCTGTGCCTCTGCTTTAGAATGTACTATATATGGGAGAGATAGACAAAAGGACTGATATCCCAAGGCCTTTAGAAAACAATTGAAAAATGTCTCATTAGATATCTCTTTTTTTTTTATCTCTCTTTGGCTGATCTTCGACTATTTCTTTTTTCCTTTGACCCTTTTTCTGAACAGTATCTAATCTCACTCCTCTGAATCTTTTTCCCCTACAAACTTTGTTTTTATCTGTTCCTTCATATAGAATAATTAATTCTCCCCTAGCTCTCACTTTGAAACTTGTATCTGCAAAAGTAGCCGTATATATAGTAAAACAATGGTATTTCCTAGTAATAGGACACAGTTTCCTTACAGTTAGAAACCATATTTTATAACTTAAATACATCTTTTTGTTTCTCACCCATCCTTCAGTGTCTTATCTGTGTTTCATTTAACCAGTTGCTCAGATATCCAAGTTTCTTTTTTTTTTTACATAAGGTTTATCCCAAACTGCCTTCCCCATGTTATTACAAGAATGCTCTGCATTCCAATGAGACAAAACTCATTTACCTCTTTCTTTTTACTTCTATGATATTAAAGTGTCTCTAACTGGTTTGCATTTCCCAATATTTCCACCAACTGAAATTCCAGTCATCATTCAAAATTCTGTTTATATGCCATCTTCTTCATGAATTTTCTTTTTCCTGTTCCAATTCCAAGCTAGCCCTCACTCAGAATTCCAGGACCGTTTATGTATGTCCCACTTAGGTAATTTATGTCACTATGCCTGGCAGTATATTTGTCTGTGTCTACATATGTTTCCTTTATTAGGGCACATTTTGCCTGTGGGGAGACCTTTTTTATTCACATCAAGTTTACCCAGTGACTTACTAAATTCTATGTTGAAACAAATAATGCAACTTATTATTACTTAGATTTAAATAACCCCAATCATCTGTATTCTGAGATTCAGTAATTACTTTATAATATAGAAAATAGGATAGTGGACTTTGCTGACAATCCAGTGAATTCTAGAGATTCTCTCCCAAGAAAAACAGCCTATCCCTCCAATTTTTCAGTCATCAGCACGGTTACCCTTGTTTTCCTTTGCTGCCTCAGTGGAGCTGCAGAACTGCTGTTTCCCTTGTTATTTCTATTTTCATGTCTGGGCTGTTTAACTCTTCCCCATGTTCTATTTAATTGTTTCTTAATTTGAAATTAGTGTGATTAGTGACAGTTCTCGAAAATAATTCCGTTACAAAAGAAGAGTTTATGTGTTGGAAAATGTGTTCCACCCAACAAACTACAGATATTCATTATGAAACTGAATCTTGTTGAATACTCACTGAAGTGTGTGTATGTGTTGGGGGAGGTGCATTCCTAGGTATTATTATTCATGTCAGGGACTCAGAGACAGATAAAGGAAAACAGAACCAGTTGGTACCTGAGAGATTGTGGGCTGCTTACAGATGTGCAAAAAAATTTACGCATAAAATAAATTGTTAATAAATGTAATTATTCCACTGCTTTCCCTTGTAAGTCCTTTCCTTAGGGAACCATGAAAAAGCCAGATGCTGATCTGGGAAATGTCCCAGAATTATTCTTTTGAAAAATATTAACACTCCATTACAAAAGGTCTTGCTAGAATTATACTGAAACTCAGCTCCTGATGACTACCAATGTTTAGAAGTAGCAACATATTGGAGCAAATTGATTTTAGGGTGAGCATTTTACAATGGATTAGGAATAATGTGAGCTTTAATCTTTTAATATTATCCCATTTCTAATGGCACAGATAGATCTCTTCTGGTGATTAGTGGTATAAATGCCTTCTGAGACCTCTTTCTCACTAGTTAAACATAACAGAGTGCTAATTGCATAGTTCTTGGCATTGAGTGGCATTGAGCCACACTGCTTCTTCTGGGGCAGCTGGTGTAGTTGGTAGTGAAACCCACCATTCCTGCACCCCTCAGATCCCCTGCAAATTGTCAACACCATCTTCTCTATCTGCTGGGGATTAGTGGAATTTGAATTTGATTTGAATTAAAGGGTGGAAAGAAGAGGATGTAATTTCTCCTCTCTTGCTAAATGTAGAGGGATCCTTTTGTGAGCATAGTGCTATGATGGTGAATGTGGGTCAGAGGTAACTCAAACGTGCCTGCTATTTTATGGTAACTCAGAACTCCATGTTTTTTTTATGGCAATTATAGTATCAGGTTAGTACCCTGACATAGTAAGAACTCATGTATGGTTTTTTTTGTTGTTTATTTTTTATTTTTTTGGTATTTTATTTATTTATTTTTGTGGATTAGGCTGTTTTGAATTCTGAAAAAGATCATGAGCTTACAAAATGGAATAAAATGGTAACATCAAACATCAGTGCCAGTGATTTTGGAGTGAAACTTTTAAAATAACAGGCCTTAAAGACTTCTGGTGACAGTGGCTCTATGCAGATTGAGACCAGACCTGTAGTGTTCAGTAAAGAAATTTATAGTGTGTTTTAACTTTACACTAAGGGATAAAAATATAAAGAGTAGGCATGATGATATGTCTATAATATGGGGCATGATGATATGTCTAACTCTTTTTTCCATTATGCAAGAGAAACATTATGAATGGCAAGGACCTTATGAAAACACTGAGAAAATTAGAGTAATGTTCACAGAAAGTAAACCACCTCATTCTTATTAAGAACTATCCACCCACTAAATTACCTTTGGTTCTCTGTATTATAGTTGGTTAGTGAAACAAAAGAATTAATTAAATATGTTTATAAAATGTAGTCTTTGGATGATGAAAAAAGTTAAATGTTCACATGTAATGAGTGATTTGAATCTGAAGAACACGGAAGCTATTTTTACCATGTGGTGATTTAAACTATCTGAATCCAGAACCACCCTTAAAAGTATGCTGTGAGTACTTTCAGTGACAGATGCCATTCCTGCTTAGTTAAGTAGTCTATAACAACAGAAAATAATTGTGTATACTCAAAAGAGGTTCAAGCTTTAAAGGGAGAGATTTTTTTTTTAACTACTGTATAACTCCTCATACTTAAGCAAGTAGGAAGGGGTTTAACATTAGGTGAATAAGTACTAGATGCCTCAGTGACCATGTGCAATTTGCTTGGTGGATAAACTGGGGCTAAGGGAAGGGATATAGAAATTATGCTTTTTTGAATTATCAGCCCAAATTGCAAAATATTTGTATACTGCTGAGATGCTGGGCTAAGATTCCCAGAGTCTGCCCTTTTTATGTTTCTATAGAACTTGCCATTGTAGACCTTGCCACAGAGAAATGTACTCAACTTGCTCACCAATCTTCATTCCCTAATGAACTAGCACATGGTTCAAAGAAGGGTCTGTCTTGGATTTATTTGTATTCCCTACACTGAGTTCAGTGACTGGTGTTTACAACGTACACAATAGATGGCAGAAGGACCAAATTCTTTCAAGCACTAAGATCTGTAATTCTAATGGAGAACTGATTTTGAACAACTCTGAAATACTTCAATTAATTATGTGATATGCAAAATTCTAATTTGAGATCAATCATTCTGAGAAAATTCATAGGTCTCTAATGTGGATGAATTGAAGTATCTTAACTATCTGAAGTAGGAGGGATACTTAAATGCTGGCCCAAGGATCGCACAGGTGGTGGAAGATTGAGATTATCATATCATTACGAGGGCCTGAGTGGGAAGAGCCACTTCTGGGAGGCTGGGAGAGTGTATGATAATATCAACTATTAGTTCATCTTAGGCAGATTTTGTTTGAGTTTTTGGTGTTACATCTAGGAAATTGGATTTATGGCACTTGACATTGTGTGGGGGGGGACACATTTAGAAATGTAAATGGAAAAACTATCCATGTATGTGTGTTACTTAAGGGCAGAAGAGACTAGAATCACCCAAAGAAAGAATGTTTAAGAAATTAAAATAAGGAAAAAACTATAAAATAAGCAAAATTTCCTTGGTAAAGATTGTTGCTGAGAAGTATTATGGGGATGAAATGGAGGGAAAGGAGATGGAGAATGAGGTGTGCACCATGGAGGTGGGAAGGTGTTTGTTACTGAGAGTTGATGATGGCGGTGGTGAAGGAGACACTGATTGTAGAAGAGACACCATTTGACAAAAACTGTTCTGGCATGCCATGTGGGTGAGCTCACTTCATCTCACAGCCGATACAAGCAAGCGGTACTATTACATTTTACAGACAAGGGAACTGCGGCTTGCTCAGAGTCACCCAGATCAATAGTGGAGGATACACGATACGAATTCCAGCAGCCCGACTAGAGCCCAGAGAAAGAGAACTTGGGACGGAACTGCAGGGAAATTGCCTCTTTCCAGGATACAAAAGGTCACCAAATGCCCACATCAGGGCTTGTCATGGTATCTTCTCTGTGTTCCTTGCAGTAGTCCCATCAGACATTGGTGGGCTAGCCCGAGGGAAGACAAGAGAACAAGAGAAGTGACCTCTCTCAGCACACACTGAGTGGGGTGTACGGTGACTTAGGGAATCAGTCTCCCACCCAGAAACCATGCGGTATTCTGTCCTGGGCCCAGCATGTTATAGATTCAGAACTTGGGAAACGACTGTAAGTGTTCTACCCAGAACTGTTAAGTACAATTCTGAAAAACTGACCATTTGTTTTCTTCCCTATACTGAACACTGAAAATATACTTAAAAACTGTTTCATTAGCAAAAGGAAAATGAGAAGAAGGGAAAAAATGAGAGCTAGACCCCCCTTTGGCCCCTCCCCCATCTTTGGCCAGTAAGAGAACAGACTACATACATGCTAAATGTATGGCAACACTGAGTCTTCCAGGTAAATGTGTAGGTGAGCACCAAAATGTAGCTATGCACAAAAGAGCCACATGTTAATGCTGAGTGTAACCTAATGAAGCCCTCATGGGAAAGCAGTAAAGGACAAAGGCTGATCACTACTTATGAAATTGAAGCTTAGTATGCGGATTGCTCACTCTAAGGGGTAAAGAGCTACATGTAAATTACATTTACATCCATAGCATCTACCAGCCTACCACAATTCTTTAAAAAAAAAAGGAAAGAAAAGAAAAGAAAGCTTGCAAAAAATAATGAACAGCGTAACCTAGAAGTTTTCTAGCTGGATCCCCTATACCACAGAAATTCTTCAGAGTCCCCCCAATGCAGCTGAGGCGAGAGACAGAAGGGTGCCCTGCAGGCCTATCTAAGCCTCTGGCTTTAAGCCCAGAAGCCCCACTTTTCTTTGTCTTACCAGTTTACACTTAAATGACTAAATATAATGATTATTGTCTTAGTTTGGGCTGTTAGAGTACCGTAAACTGGTGGCTTGTCTCATAGTTCTGAAAGCTGGAAGTCTGAGATCAGAGTCTCAGCATGGTTGTTCTGATGAAAGCCCTCTTCTGGGTTGCCCACTACCTAAGTCTCATTGTCTTTGTATGGAGGAAGGGGCCAGGGAGCTCTATGGGGTCCCTTTTACAAGGGTACTTACTTAACCCATTCATTAAGGCTCTACCCTCATGACCTAATTATCTCCTAAGGCCCCACCTCCTAATACCATCACATTGGGGGTTAGGATTTTAATATTTGAATTTGGGGGCAATACAAACATTCAGTCCATTGCAATCATGATGACGATAATGGCAATGATGATGATGATAATTAAAATCCAGTGCCTTCAAGCATCATATATCTTTGAAGACACTTTAACTGCCTATTTTCATTACCTTGTAAAGTAGCTGACAGAAATATTTATTAGTCAAGTGCTGTTCAATCTGATCATCTGAAGGTTGATGACAAATATCAGCTTAGACCACTTAGATTTGATTCAGATCTTTAGAAATACCTGAAGGTAATATTTTTGCTTGGGACTTTGAAAAGACAACTGAAGAAATTATTGAGAAAAAATAAAATATTTCATAGTATGAACTTCAAAATTCATTTGCAGTTATTTTTTAATTTAAATTCAATTTAATTAGCATATACTGTATTATTAGTTTCAGAGGTAGAATTTAGTGATTCATCAGTTGCATATAACACCCAGTGCTCATTACTTCAAGTGCCCTCCTTAATGCCCATCACCCAATTACCCCATCCCTTCACCCACCTCGCCTTCAGCAACCCTCAATTTGTTTCCCATAGTTAAGAGTCCTTATGGTTTGCCTCCCTCTCTGTTTTCATCTTATTTTATTTTTCCTTTCCTTCCCCTATGTTCATCTGTTTTGTTTTTTAAATTCCACATATGAGTGAAATCATGGTATTTGTCTTTCTCTGATTGACTTATTTCGCTTAGCATAATGTCCTCTAGTTCCATCCACGTTGTTGCAAATGACAAGAGTTCAGTTATTTTAAGTTTATTAAAATAAAAACCAGACAAAACTATAACAAAAGGAAGGGTATAAGGCATCTCACTTTAAAGTTAAACATACGCAAGTCCTATTTCTTGTTCGATTCTTTAACAAATGAATCATGGGTAACCTTTTACCATTTAGTAACCTCCATTTCTTTCTCTTTAAAATGGTGATAAGGGGCGCCTGAGTGGCTCAGTCAGTTACACTCTTGGTTTCATCTCGCGTCATGATCTCAGGGTGGTGGGACTGAGCTCCCCATCAGGCTCCACACTCCTCACAGAGTCTACTTGTCCCTCTCCCTGTGCGCTGTCTTGTTCTCTCTCTCAAGTAAATAAATAAAATCTTTAAAAAATCAAATGGTGATAATATTTATTTTCTGAAGTTGGAGAGATTAAATGAGGTATGCAAATTGTCTCATATGTTAGGTCTTCCCATTAGCTGCCATCACGTCTCACCTGTGGGCAGAGAGAGATGGGGTCATGTTTCTGTTCTGTGTGGCTTCTTTGTTGTAGTTCAGTGTTTATGATCTGCATCAGTCACTCTACATTGCTGGCTGCTACATTAATTGGCCTCCTAATGATATTACCATTAATATGCTAACATCAGGAAGCTTTCCTATTGGACAAATTTTGTCTGCAATTGGGCAACACGCCAGTTTCAAAATTCAGTTTTCCTACCTCTGTTATAAGGAGTCCATCAATTATACACCTCTTGATCTTTTAGTCCCTGATTCCCATTACACATATCCCTATTTTCCTTCATAGGCATGAGTGTTTTATGCAACTCTTTCCAAGACTAATGGACATCATGTTCTCCTTGTTGAAAAAAGAATGCATTTTACAAGGATGTCCACTCCCACCACTTTTATTCAACATAGTACTGGAAGTTGAGGCACAGCAACCAGACAACAAAAAGAAATAAAAGACATCAAAATTGGTAAGGAAGAAGTAAAACTTTCACTATTTGCAGATGACATGATACTATATATAGAAAACACTGAAGACTCCACCAAAACTATTAGAACCGATAAATGAATTCAGTAACATTGCAGGATACAAAATTATTATACAGAAATCTGTTGCATTTCTATACACTAACAGTGAGGTAGAAGAGAGAGAAATTACTCCCATTTACAATTGCACCAAAACTAATAAAAAGCCTAGAAATAAACTTAACCAAGAAGGTGAAAGACCTGTACTCTGAAAACTGTAAAGACTTACGAAAGAAATTGAAGACAACACAAATAAATGGAAAGATCTTCCATGCTCATGGATTGGAAGAACAAATATTGCTAAAATGTCTATACTACCCAAAGCAATCTATAGATGTAATGCAATCCTTATCGAAATGCCAGCAGCATTTTTCACAAAACTAGAAAAAATAATCCTAAAATTTGTATGAAACCACAAAAGACCCCAAATAGCCAAAGCAGTCTTGAAAAAGAAGAACAAAACTGAAGGTATCACAATTCCAGATTTCAAGATATACTACAAAGCTGTTGTAATCAAAGCAGTATGGTACTGGCACAAAAATTAGACACTTAGATCAATGGAACAGAATAGAGAACCCAGGAATAAACCCATGATAATATAGTCAATTAATCTTTGACAAAGGAGATAAGAATACGCACAGGAAAAAAGACAGTCTGTTCAACAAATTGTGTTGGGAAAACTGGACAGCTACCTGCAAAAGAATGAAACTGGATTGCTTTCTTTCACTACACACAAAGTTGAACTCAAAATGGATTAAAGACCTAAACGTGAGACCTGAAACCATAAAAATCTTAGAAGAGAGCACAGGCAGTAATTTCTTTGACATTCACTGTAGCAACATTTTTCTAGATATGTCCCCTGAGACAAGGGAAACAAAAGCAAAAATAAACTATTGGGACCACATCAAAATAAAAAGCTTCTGTAGAGCAAAGGAAATAATCAACAAAATTAAAAGACAACCTAATGAATGAGAGAAGATATTTGCAAATGACGTATCTGATAACGGGTTAGTATCCAAAATATATAAAGAACTTATACAACTCAACACCAAAAGAATAATCTAATTAAAAATGGGTAGAAGACGTGAACAGACATTTCTCCAAAGAAGACATACAGATGGCCGACACATGAAAAGATGCTCAACATTACTCATTATCAGGGAAATGGGAATCAAAACCATAATGAGATATCACCTCACACTTGTCAGAATGGGTAAGATCAAAAACACGTGAAAGAACAAGTGATGATGAGGATGTGGAAAAAAGGAACCCTTGTGCACTATTGGTTGGAATGCAAACCAGTGCAGCCACTGTGGAAAACAGTATATGAGTTCCTCAAAAAATTAAAAATAGAACTACCATATGATTCAGTAATTCCTCTATTGGGTATTACCCAAAGAATACAAAAACACTAATTCAAAAAGATACATGAACCCCTATATTTATTGCAGTGTTATTTATAATAGCCAAATTATGGAAGTAGCCCAAATATACATTGATAAATAAATGGATAAAGAAGAGGTGGCATATATACATATATATATATACTGAATTTATATAGTAATACATATATTACTAAGCCATAAAAAAGAATGAAATCTTTCCATTTGCAACAACCTGGATAGATAGGGTATAATGCTAAGTTAAATAAGTCAGTCAGAGAAAAACAAATACCAGATGATTTCACTAATGTGTGGAATTTAAGAAACAAAACAAAGAAAAAAAGAAACAAACCAAAAAAAACCAGACTCAACTATAGAGAACAAACTCATATATACCAGAGGGAAGGTGGGTGGAGGGATGGGTGAAATAGGTGAAGGGGATTAAGAGTACACTTACCATGATGAGCACTGAGTAATGTATAGAATTGTTGAATCACTATATTATACACATGAAACTAATATAACACTGTACATTAACTATACTGGAACTAAAATTAAAAAAAAAAGAAAAAATTGCTCAGGCATTACTAACCTTCATACTAGAAGTGAGTTATTTCCACAAAAATGTGCTTTATGTTCTTCTTTATGTTCTATGATATATTAGGATATATCCTACTAAGGCTATACTGCTATATGGAAGATTCCCATCATTCAAAGACTTTCTCTACAGAAATACAATAAATAATCTCAGTGAGGGTGAAATATTTGCAACCTGTTTGGAAGTAAGCAAAAATATATTTATTGAGCACCTACATAGTGCCTGCCACTGGTAGACATTTTCAGATACATTTAATCTAATTTATCTCATCATCTAATCTAACCTATTCTTATAAAAATTCTGTGGAAAAAGGTATTTAGAGGCTACTTACTACAGATGGGGGAATGACAGCTCCCCAACTTTTTAACTCTTTTAGGACCACTGAATAATGTTTATGATTTTTTTGGTTGAAGTGAATGAAAATGGTCTTTGACAGCCAATACTTAGAAAATATACTTATATCGTGGAAAGGACACAAATAA
Source organism: Neomonachus schauinslandi (assembly GCF_002201575.2). Lineage (NCBI taxonomy): Eukaryota > Metazoa > Chordata > Mammalia > Carnivora > Phocidae > Neomonachus > Neomonachus schauinslandi. The sequence continues at coordinate 32,430,221 of NC_058405.1, read as the reverse complement.
TTATGAATGATAGCATGCATCATATTTTATGCATTGAGGGATATTTCATGGCTGTAACAAACATTCCTCTTGTGCAAAGAGCTCACTTTAAGGTCATGATGTGTGTGTAAGGAATTCATCAATCTTCACATCCAACTCAGATTGTGTACATTGTCTTCCATGAGCTAATTCTTACCAGTGTAAGAGTCACCCATGCTGAAGACACAGCTTTAGCTGCGCTGGGGTGTTCCACTTGAGAAAGGATTGTGGCTTATTTTTATGAAAGACAGTAAAGTTGTCACCAATTTTTGCTCTTTTGAAATTTTCTTTCATATGCACAATGGAGAAATATGTTTAGAAATCAAGAGGGAAGCTTGGTAATTCATTCCATATTCACATAATTTGGTCAAATTATCTACTCAAAAATCAACAACAAAAATGTTTCAAAATCAGGCCTCTGCAATTTTTCACATTTAAAGTCATTAGTGTGGTTCAAAGATTCCCAAGGTAAAGCTATCCAGGCAAAGAACACATTTTTTGTTTTTCCTTGACTTTCCCCCAAGTCCTTCCTGTAGAATTCAAGCTCTCAGTGAACAATTCTCCTTGTCAAAAATAGGCAGTCCTCCCAGCCACATGCCTGTCTTCATTTCGGAGCCTCCAAGAGCCTTATTATTAAAGGCTATGTAATTTGGTCCTACTTGGCATTCTCTGCAGGAGATTTAAAAGCAGCAGAAAGATCTAGCCTATCATGAATCAGCGTACCCTAAAATTCAGCTCAGAAGCCAAATTCTCTTGCTCCAGGCAAGGTGGCCTTATTCCATCAGTAGAGTTCAGACTGAGAAGCTACTGAGAGTAAGGGAGGCATAAAGATGGCAAGCAAATCCTGGAAGCATAATTATGGAAAGGTTAAATGAACTTCTCCCTCCTTTTCAGCCTTAATCTTAGAAAAGGTTGCACTTGGACCTGAAAAAGTGTTTCCACCCTTCCAAAACACAGTGTGCTAAAGGAGCCTTTGTTTCGTCCATGTCAACCTGGGCTGGGTGAGAAGGTTGCTTGTGTGACCACCCAAGCTCTATTTAAAAGGAATCTTCAGGGGCACCTGGGTGGCTCAGTCGTTAAGCGTCTGCCTTCGGCTCAGGTCATGATCCCAGGGTCCTGGGATCGAGCCCCGCATCGGGCTCCCTGCTCAGCGGGAAGCCTGCTTCTCCCTCCCCCACTCCCCCTGCTTGTGTTCCCTCTCTCGCTGTGTCTCTCTCTGTCAAATAAATAAATAAAATCTTAAAAATAAATAAATAAATAAAAGGAATCTTCAGTGGCCAGAAACTTAGAAGTTCCTAGAGTAATTGGGGCTGCAAGAAACAGAATGATGAAAAAAAAAAAAAAGCCTTCAGAGTTCTCAGCTGCTTCTCACAGAAGATGAATGTAGTTTTAAACTTGTCTCTTTCTTATTTCTTAGCCAGTGTGGGCCAGCAAGGGATCTGAGGTGCTCTGAGGGAAAAATAAAAGGCATCTGTTTACCCCCACTTCTCAGGGGATTTAGTTTAAGCTTCGAAAGGCATTTGTTTCTCTCACTTCAAATACTGTCTTCTTCCTTTAAACCCTTTTAAATCAGTGGTCTTGATTTGGCTTGTTTAAGAAGGTTCTTTTTCCATTTACTTTGCTACCTCAGAGATTGGAAGAGGCAGCTGTTTTGATGAAAATTAGAAGAAAACCTTTTCCCCAAATAGAAGAAGCCAAGAGGAAAAAATAGGACTTCTTGACATTCCATGCTGTAACTGTTACATGGTATAACCGGAAGAGGAAATGGCCCTATAAACACTTGTAGCTTATTCAAGCCCAGAATACATCGCAAACCGGTACAAAAGAGGCAATAACATATTGGGAATGAGGCAACGAGTAAAATTTGCTCCATTTATTGCGGTTTAAAGAAAGCAGGATTAGAAGCAGGAGGGAACAGGAGCTTAGGCCTGAAGCAATGTGTTTGTATCAGTAACAACAATCAAACTTTACCTTTGCACTGGGATTTGCACCTCACTAAATCCATATAAACCTTCTCTCAGAGGCCCCAGCCCAGTGTGTATTTCACATCCACAACTAGACTGATGGATGGCAGGCAAACAGGCAATATTCTGTGAATTTACTGTCTCTCACCAGGGAGCTGGAAAAAAAACTTGTTTTTTGTTTTTCAAGAGAGGGATGATAATTCTTGGGGACCTGGAATAGAGACTTCATGGCAGTCTGATAAACGTTCTTCATGTTTACTGATCTGGAACCAGAACAGTCCATTTGTCTTGAAAAGGTGAAACCTTCGACCTATCTTCAGGTAAGTTTAACTGTGTACTTGGCACCCACTACATGCTTTATACATCTCCCATCATTGAATCCTCTCAACAATCCTGAGGAATAGTTACAAATTTCTATAGATCTATAGATGAGAAACTTTAGGGGCAGAGAAGTTAATTAGCCTACCCAGGGGTACTCAACTAGAATGCAAAGAATGGAAAGCAATCCTCAGTTGGCTTGATCCATGCTCTTCTTCCCACACTCTGAGTTTGAAGTCAACGAAGTAGGATTTGAGGGTCTCCAAGAGGTTCTTCTCAGGAATACCCGCATCACGCTTGATTTTAAATAGTGTTCTCAAGCTTCAGCTTCCTCTCGGCATTCAGATGAGCCCCTTCCAGCTGGTGGTGATCTGGGCATGCTGTGCGTGACCAACTCCAGAGGGCACCGTCCCTACAGCCTATAGCAGCCCTGTTGGTCATACTAAATCCTCTCTATGCTGTTCTTTTAAATGGCTCCAATTTGTCGTTGTTGTGATTTTGTCTTTCCTATGTCAAATCTGAAGCTACTTTGTCACATGACCTTTGCCTCCTCTTCAGGGTTATCAGTTTCTATTACTGTAGTTCAACTCCTGGAAGGAACTGTAATATATATCAGTAGTTCTTGATACAAGAGGGAAAATTCATCTATGGACAATGTGGTAGGGGAAGGAAGCTGGTTTTCACAGATATGATTTTTCTTTTCTTTTCTTTCTTTCTTTCTTTCTTTCTTTCTTCTTCTTCTTTTTTTTTTTGGTTGTAGTTCTTCCACTCCCTAGTGACATTGGAAACTTTTTTGCATACCTGCTCTGTCTACCCACAGGCTTGTTTTGAGAATTAAACAAGATAACAGATGTGTAAAGATTTTGAACCAAAAAAACCCACTCAAAACTATCTTAAACACAGCCATTATATGTATCTTTCAGAAGCAGAGTTCTGATCATGTCCATGTCCCTGCTTGGGGACTTTTGAAGATTACCTATTACCTGCTAACATGTTTAATGCCTGAGCCTCAAATTTGGTAGCCTGTATCCGCTGGTCCCCTTACTTCTGATTGCTTCCTTTTATTCATCTACTGTTCTAGTCACTCCAAGCTACGGAGTGTTCCTTTTCTTACCCTGAGTTTTTCTACTCCAGTGCCTTTGTTTATGCTGTTCTCTGACTTTAGAACAACACCATCCAAGAGAACTTTCCGCAGTAATAAAGATGATATGCACTATCCAATATGGTAGCCACTAGCCCCCTGTGGCTATTGAGTACTTATGTATATTGGCTCATGTTACTGAAGAATTCATTTTTAAAATTTTTAAATTAATTTAAATGTAAATTTAAGTAGCTACATGTGACTAGTAGTTGCCATGCGGGACGGCATGGGCCTAAATGTTGTTCTCTATCATTTCTTATCCAAATAATACCCATTTATCAGTATCTAGCTCATAGGCTGCTTCATCCTCAAAGCATCCATTTGTGCCCTTACCTATCATCTTCCTTCTCACCTTCAACCTAACTCCATCTACGCCTGAGGTTTGTAACCTGAATTTTGGATTTGCTCAAATCTCATCTTCCCTAGTAGGTGATAGAGGCTCCTTCTGGTAGGACCCAGTCTTGTTCAGTGTTGTCCCTTGAACACTGACTGCTATATCCAACTAACATTTGCTGAGGGGCTAACACGGCCCACCCTGAATGAGAGTCGCTCAGTCACTCCACCAGCCAACTCAGTGGTATTCCACTGAGTACCACACTGCTTGTCAGGCCCTGTGCTCAGCACAGGATCCATGTGAAGTCTAAGAGTTTGGATAATTAACCAAAGAACCCCACCCTCAGCCTATAAACGCATTCTTTTGTTTTTCTAATACAATTTTTTAGTACTTAAAATAAGCCTCCACTTACTGATCTCATTGTGGCCAACATTCCAGAGTCCCAACTCCCTATTTGCGAGGCACAGGGCATGGAGCTATGAATAGAAAACTACCTGGTGTTGGCAGAGCTCCCAGCATTTAAGGGAGAGGGAGGGGGGAGACAACTCCAAACATCATATGCAAAACAAAGGTGGCACATCGCGCCCTGTTCCTTTGCCTCCCCAGACAAGCAAAGCTCTCCCAGCCCTTTCCAGCAGGTCGCCCTCCCCAGGAGCTTCAGTGTGGAGCCCTCATAAACCTGGAAAGGAGAAGATGAACGGTCTGGCGTGTAAATATCCTGTCTTCCTGGCAACAATGTCTGAAAGCGTAGACCTTCCTCAGACTGGGCACATTTGGCAAATGTTCAGGCGCGCAGCATTTCAATTGCTGAAATTTCTTTTTGGAACTCGGTAACTCTGTTCCCAAGGGCAGGGGAAATTAGGGGGTGAACAACTAGATGCTGGCACAACCCCGAGCGGCTCACCGATGCCTGGCCGCGCGCCCCTGTGGCCTGTCAGAGCCTGCGGCACGATGTGCTCCTGTCACTGTCCTCTCCGGCAGGAGCCCCCGCCGGCGCCCAGCCCAGCGCGGGGCCGGGCGGGAAAGGAGCGGGCGCAGAGGGGAGCTGAAGATGAGTCTGCGTAGCGGGGCGGAAGCAGTGAGTGAGGACCGCGGAGGGGCGGGCCGGGCAGCAATGAAGTCAGAGGCACAGCAGCGATTGCAGCTGAATCAATTTGGAGATAAAAATAGTGTCTGCCGCCCCTGCTTCTGCAGTGATTTCATAAAGGTCTCAGCTGCATCGGAGAGAAAGCCAGCATGTGTGTCCCTACCTCCTCTCCAAACTGGTGAGAGGAGCAAAATAGCAACCACAACCGGAGCGCTGTTTTCCTTCTTCTGCTCCCCCTTTCTCGGTTTTCCTGTCTCCCACTCTCTCCCTGAGCCCCCAGAAGTGCCTCTGGGCTAACCTGTTCTCCTTATTCGATAATTAAAGCCAGGCACAAAGAGATGAGATCTTCAGAAGCTGAAAGAGATAGGGCGTCCAGACATTCATCATGAATCCAGATGGCATTTCCCCCCAGACTTTCACCCCCCTCCCCCAGACATCAACTGAGATGACTGACCACTCTAAAGAATGAAGCTCTTTATCAGACAGGAGGTTAAAATCCTTAAAAAAAAAAAAATGGGTCCCACGAAGTCAAACCCACCTAATATTTCCATAGGTGAACTTTCCTTCCTGAGCCTTCAGAGAAAACAAAACCTGGGATTGCCAACTAGCGTGACTGTCCCAGGAGATGCAGATTTAGGGATCAGTTTCTGTGACTGATGTGAGAAACCTCTCTGGAATTAGATCTGAAAGGAACGTGGAGTGAATAGAGCTTCGGCACTTTGCAGAGTGATTATCCCTGCAGTGCAGGGAGGTAACCTTTCTGCTGCTACATTCTGACATTTTCATCGAGGCAAATGCATCATTGGTAATTGCACCTGAGTGTCAAAGCCACTTGATGTGTGTGTTCCAACTAAGGTATGAATGAGGACTTTAGCATTAAGGGATGGGAGGCAAAGAAGAAGTGCAGACAAATTATAGGAGAGGAGATAATGGAATTGGCCATGAAAAGTAACGGCTTGGATTGATGTTTCTTCCTTCACACTCCTGCAAAACGAGTGTCTTTGGATTAAATAACACATGGCTTGTGAAAGTGCCTAAACTAGTGTCTTGCTCTTAAAGACATTACTTAATAAATACCGTCTTCTATGCTTTCAAATTGAATACGCTTAAATGTCCCTCAAGAGGAAATGTAAAACTAGTAATATTTTAATGAAGCCAAGAAAATCAGTGGTGTCATGTATAGGCAAAATGTTCAAAGGAGAATCCTCACATCCTCCTGTTTTCATCTGATTCTTTTATGTCATGCGAACTTGAGCCATAGACATTTAACTCAGTAGGTATTAAATACAGGATCTACAGTCATAATAAAGACACAGGACCCAAACTGTGAAGCCAAAAGTATCATGTTGTTGATCTTACACATAACTCTGAAATAATTTCATTCTGTTAGAAGGAAAAAATAGCTCCTGTCAGAGAGAGGAATATAATATCGCCGAACTCTCCAATTTGGCAAATACAGCAAACTATTAGTCAAACACACTGGGAATCTGGCCTTCTCATGGGGACCTATTGTTTATAGAAATATCACAGCTGAAAAATAAGCAAACATTCCCCCTGAACTACTGTGATATAATTCACATGGCTGTTGAAGGATTTTTACAACCATTGAGGGAAAATCTATGGAAAATTTAAAATCATTACAAAGGTCCCTTTTGGTGCTTCTGAAAATTTTGATGCCCTTTGAATATCCTGATGACTGTTTTCCCACTGACAAACAAAGACATCTGAAGCAAAGCCAGTTTGTGCTGTGTTGGGTCCCTAATACAAATTAGCAAAAATAGAACAAGCTTAGGATGAATGAAATGTACTTGACAAAAATAAATCAAGACCTGAAATATAACTGAACTTTGCTTATTTTCTTATAAACACATATTTTAAAATCTGAAATACTGAATTCTATGACTATTCAAAATATAGCTGATAATTTTACAGACCATTTTAGGAGTACTCTGGGACTTCCTGCTCCTGGTTGCATTAGGACAAAGCCAAAGCTACTTGACTTGCAAAGTGTTTGTTGCTAGGTACAATAGAGAAGTCTAGGACATGCCAAAAGATTCAATAAGAGCAGTGAAGTTGTGTTATTCTCTGTTGTGAATCTGTATTCTAAACTTGTAAAAGAAAAAATGTAAGCATGTCATTTATAGTCCCCATCATTAGCCAGGGCCTTCACCATAGTGATACAGATGCCCAGGTTTACCTGACAAAGATTAGAAGTGAAAAGAACCAGGGCAAACAGTTGGGAACAGAAGTATTCCAGACATCTTGTTCTGGCACTATGGCAAGATGGGATAAAGTGAACTGTCCATGCCTCTAACATACAGATATGCTGCAAAGTATATCTATCATCTCTCTCTCTCTATCATCTATCATCTATCTATCTATCTATCTATCTATCTATCTATCTATCTATCTATCTAATCTCGAAAGGAATAATGGAAATCTTCAGGTGCCAGAAGCAAAGAGGAAACACAAAGCCTAAGAGATAAGCCCTACACTGTGACAGCTTTGGGGATATCAGACCCAAACAGATTTTATTGTCCAAGTAGGCTCAAAGGCATAGCAATAGACATGTGCAAAGAAAGGGGATGGAAATCATGCCGCTGCTAAGACCAAGACTTCGGAAGGGTTGCCTTTTCCAATAAAGGGTATTAGAGAGATTCTCCCCACTGAACCAAAGAAAGTACCTGGAGTGAGACGTTGAAATAACAAGGCTCGACAGAATCATCAAAATCAACTTTTATATTACCTGCAAACCATCTGATGTAGTATTTTTTACTTATGAAATTAACAAACAAAAAAATCCTGATTGATGATACCCCTACTGTGGTACAAAACAAAATATAACTCCATAAGAATGCTATGATAAGGATTTTTCTATGGACCTTCCTTGGAAAACACATCTGCATGAGATAAGAATCTACCTGTCCATGAGTCAGAAGATACAGAAAACACAAGGAGGAAAAAAATAGGATAAATATAATAAATCATGAACAGATTACCATGAAAACTACACAGAATTTTAAATAACTTCAAGAAATAGAAGTCACTGAAATGACATCAAGGAATGTGTTACCATGTTTCACACAGCTAAATTGAAAAACAGACTTGAAAAACTAACTAGAATTTAGTATACAGATAAAGAACTAGAACATTTGAGATGTCAAAAGTCATGGGGGACAAAATAAGAATAACTAAAGTTGGAGTTCTAAAAGGAGAGAAGAGAGAAACTGTGGTAAAGACAGTATTCTGTGATATAATGGTAAGTTTTCCAGAATTAATGAGACATGAATTACCATATTGATGAAGCCCTCTTAATTTATCTGAGAGATAAAACAATCTATACCTAGACTTCTTTTAGTAAAACTTCCAAACAATAAAAAAAGACAAATAAAATAATTTTGTGAGCAACTCTTATACTCCCCTCCCCCCATCCAGAAGTATACATTATCAAACATGGGTAGGGCAATGTAAGGAAGGAAAATTGTGACCAATATAATTTATAATCATAGATACAAAAATAATAAAATATTAGCACATCAAATATAGCTGAAACATTTACCCAATGAATGAAAGAATATATCTATTAATATATTTCATTGCATCTATTAATATAATTCATTGCAGAGATAATATTAACTGAGTAAAAAAGAACAGAATGATAAATTAAATAGTTGTAGAAGAAGTACATGTAAAATTCCAACTCAATTTGTGATATAAATTCCTAGTACCTTCTTAACCCTACAAAAGGTAGCTGTCAATACACTCATTACAAGGAACATTATATTTAATGGTGAGAGGTTAGAAGTGCTTCCTTTAAAGTAAGGGCTGGGACAAGGATACCTATTTTTTTCTCCTACCATTCAACATTTTATTAGAGATTGTAAACAGTACAATAAGACAAAAAAGATGAAGGAATAAAAAAGAAAGAAAGTGGAACTATAAGAATTGCAAAGGATAAAATAAATCATTTGTTATAGATAAGATTATCCATAAATAAAATCAATATAAGAAAATATTTGAATCCATGTTAATAATAGTGTTCAAAAAGTTTGCTGAAGTAAATCTCAAAACAGAAATTTGGTACGTGGCCATTAAAGAATTTAATGATGTCATCCTCAATAGCAACAAAAACATCTAAGGTACTCAGAATAAATCTAACAAAACACATGCAAAATTTTTATTAAAAAGGTTCTCAAACCTGAGAGGTCAATGAGAAACATATGCATACATGTATATATACACACACATGCGTGCGTGTCCACACATACACATACACACTCAGTCAGTATTATAGAGAAGTCAATTCCACTGATTTAATCTACAGATTTAATTTACTTCCAATAAAAATTCCAACAAAATTTTTATTTTTTGAGAATTTAGCCAGTTTATTATAATATTCACACAGAAAAATAAATGGCCAAAAATTGTCCAAAACAACTTAAGGAAAAATAAAATGCTCCCCTATAGAGATGAAAAATCTTTGCAGCTAGAATGATTTATACTCATTGATATTGGCACAGTGTCAGATAAATATAAAAGTAGAATGAAATATGGAGCATAGAAACAGACTAATGCACATAAGAAACTTATTAAATGACAAATGTGTCATTACAATTCAATGAGGAATGAATAGGCTATTAATTGGAATATTTTGGGACAATTGGCTATCCATATGGAAGATAATAACATTGTATCAACATACTATAAACAAAAACAAACTCCAGATGCAAAATACGTAAGAGGAAAAAAATTTTTTTAATTAAAAAAAATTAGAGGATGATTTAATGATATGGAAGTATGGAAAATTTCCTAAGCAAGCCAAAAACCATGAAAGCATAAATATTGATTAATTAGACTTCATTCAAAACATTCTGCACTAAAAAAATACCATAGTAAAGTATTTTTTAAGCCACAGACTAAAAAGATATTTGCAACACCCATAATTGACATAATATTAGTTTTTAGAACATACACATAATTTCTACAAACCAGTTAGAAAAAGATAAACAATTCAATGAGATATGGACAGTAAAGATGAAAAGGTAATTTCCTGAGGAAAAAATCTAAATAGCCAACATAAATGTGAAAAGATGCTCTACTTCTAATCAGGGAATTCAAATTAAGATAATCATGGGTTTTTATTTCACATGCATCCAGTTGGCAAAAATGAAGAAATCTGTTAATATCAACTATTGGCAAGGATGAAACAGGACTTTTCCTGTATTATATGTAAATGGAAAACCACTGTATTGGTCAGGATCCCAGCAGGAAACAGATGGCACACTGAAATGAAGTAACTGAAGAGGAGTTTGGTGAAGGACTAGGACTATTTACAAAGCTGAAAGTAAGGGTTAAGAGAAGCTGACAAGGGATGGTGAAGCACTACAAGGTTAGTAATGGTAGGAAGCAGTTGCTACCTTTAGGCCTGAAGGGTGATGATGGGGACAGCTGTCTTTTTGGAATGAGTCACCTAGCTGAAGCAGAGACTGATAACCATGAACCTAAGGTCATGGGAACCAAGTTGATATGGCTCATAATGGTTAGTCTTCTGTGTCACAGAGCAGTGTGAGAAAGAATGGACATTGTCAGGAAGGGAAGATGGAAAATATCTAGCACAACCACGATGTAGAGAAATGTGATAATATTTAGTAGCTTTGAATATATGCACATCCTATAAGCTACAGTACCATTTCTAGGAATGTACTCAAGAGACTCAACCATGTGGACAAGAAAACATGAGCATTCTTGCACACTGAAAAATAGTTTATAATAGCAAAGAATTTTGCAACAATCCTAATGTCCATTAATAGAAAATTGGGTACATATTTGATATATATACAGAAGAATACTATATAGTAGTAAGTATGAGGGAACTAGAGTTACATTGTAAGCATAGATAAATCTAGAAATAATGCTCACATGAATAAAGCAAATTGTAAAAGGCTACAACTAGAATTACATGATTTAGATACATTTTCCTGAAAAAGCACTAAAAAAGCCTTTTCCTTTATCATGGAAACATGCATGGGTAGTAACAGAATAAACTCCCGTATAAGAAGGGAACACACCAACTTTGGGATAGTCGTTACTCTGGAAAGAGAATGGAAACAGAAGCATGGAGAGGAATTGCCTTCATTTGCATCTAATAATGTATTTTTTTTTTTATAAAGAGATTTGAAAAAAACTGCTACAAACTTTCAAGTGCAAGTCTATATGTGCATATGATTTCAGTTCTTTTCTCAGGAGCGGGATTACCAGGTTTTATAATAAGGTTAACTTTATAAAAATGCTGGTAAGTTTTTCTTTTTTCTTTTTAAAGATTTTATTTATTTATTCATGAGAGACAGAGAGAGAGAGAGAGAGAGGCAGAGGGAGAAGCAGGCTCCCTGCAGAGCAGGGAGCCTGATGTGGGACTCGATCCCAGGACCCTGGGATCATGACCTGAGCCGAAGGCAGATGCTTAACCATCTGAGCCACCCAGGCGCCCGCTGGTAAGTTTTTCAAAGTGACTGCACACTTTTGCCTTCCTGCTACTCTTGCTATAGTCCTCCATATAAATATAACACTTGGTATGGTTAGCCTTTTAAATTTAGCCATTCTATCACTAGGAGAATGTATGTAGTACTGGTATCTTATTGTGGTTTTAATAGGTATGTGCCTGATGCTAATAATATTGAGTATCTTTTCCTTTTCTATTTGTGCATCTTCTTTGGGAAAACTTATTCAAACATTTTCCTCATCCCCCCCCACCACGTCCCCACCCTGGGTTGTCTTATTCAGCTGTGTTTTTTACAAATCATTTATCAGATATATATTTTGCAAATATTTTCTTCCAGTCCATGACTTACTTCCTTTTCCCTTAAAGAAGATCAATGGTTGCTAGGAGCTAGGGAGGTAGAGAAAACTGGCTGCAAAAAAGCACTAAGGAAACATTTGTAAGGGGGATGGAAATGTTTCATATTGTGATTATGGTGGTGATTATGTGACAGTATATATTTGTTCAAATTTATCTAAATTTATACTTAATATTAATTCAATTATATATACATTATGCCTTAATAAAGCCACCAAATAAAGGTGCCAATTATAGTTTTAACATGCTATTTTTTTAAATCAGTAGATACATTAGTGCAATATTGACCTTTGTACTTTTTTTGTATGTTTGAATTATTTTGTAATTTCTAAGTATGGGAAAAACAGTTTTATTCTCGTTCTAACTCTATAAATCTGGCTTCTTTAATGAACCATTGATCCACTGGGGAAACTAATCTGGAATGAAAATTATTAGTGAAAATTACTAAAACGAGAAGCAGACCCATCCCTTCAATGTCTGAAAAGCTTAATTGTTCTATTCAGATTCTGGAATCTACAAGCTTCTGGACATTAATTTATCAATTAATTACACATGAGCTAAGAGTAAGTTCTGCTCCACTGAAGGGATGGCAAGCTACAAAGCCTCATGTACAAAGTGCTATATGAACTCCACAGACATTTCCACTTAGGCTTCCTAGCTGCTTTGGTTAGGGAAATTCTTTAAACATTATTACATTGATTATCTGATTTGCAAAAAGGAATGAGTGCCATTTTAGCTGCTTTTCTGGGAATGTAGTGTCAAACAGGTGGGGAAATAGTACATATGCCAGAGCTTTTTCCTCGGTTGTGGAAGCTCTCCCCCATACACCAAGTGTGGGTATGAACATGATCTCCGATAAGCACTGTGTCACCAGTGAGCTTCTTACAACTCCAGATGCCTGGGTGAGACCTGGACAGGGCCTGGGTGTCTGAATGTACAGTTATACATTTTTGTCTTTGTTTCTTTTTTAACAATCTCTAAAAGTGATTCTTATGTATACCAAGTGTCAGTTCAGGCTGCCATACAAATGGCATAGACTGGGTGGCTTAAGCAACAGAAATTTATTTTCTCACATATCTGGAGACTGGAAAATCCAAGATCAAGGTACTAGCCAATTTTGTTCCTGGTGAAAACTCTTTCTGGCTTGTAAACAGTCTCCTTCATGCCTCACATGGGTGTCAGAGTGTGTGTGTGTGTGTGTGTGTGTGTGTGTGACAGAGAGAGAGAGGGAGAGGGAGAGAGAGAGAGGGAGAGAGGGAAAGGAAAAGATCTCTGGTAGTGTTCTTATAAGGACACTAATCCTATCAGGACCCCACTCTTATGACCTTATTTAATTCCTTTCTTATTTCAAATACTGTCACATTAGAAAGTAGGGCTTAAACATATGAATTTTGGAAAGACAAAATTCAGTCATAGCATTTCACCCCTGGCCCTCCAAAATTCATGTCTTTATTTCACGGAAAATACTTGCATTTCATCTCAACAGTACAAATTCTACTGTTTAAGTCCAAAGTCTCATCTAAATATTATCTAAATCAGTCATGGGTGGTACTCAAAATATGATTCATCCTGAGGCAAAATTCCTCTCTTGCTATGAACTAGGAAACCAGACAAGTTATGTGCTTCTAAAATACAGTGGCAGAGAGGCATAGGGTAGACATTCCCATTCCAAAAGGAAGAAATAGAAAAGAAGAAAGGGATGGTGATTCCCAAGCAAGTCCCAAACCTAGCAAGGCAAATTCTCTTTGTTCTTAAGGCTCAAGAATAGTCTTCTTTGGTTTCATGTCCCACCTTCCAGACCCAAGAGTGGAGGTGGGGGAGGGGACACTCTCAACACTCTGCTGGTGGGGGGGGGATTGTACCTCAAAGACTGTAGGGCAGCTCTACATCCAAGGATCAGGGAGAGGCCATCTATTCCTGTTGAAACTGAGGCAATGGCCCCACCCTTTGAAACTGAGAAGGTGGCCCTCATGATCTCTGAATCGTCTTTGGGGTCATTCTCTTTTCTTGAAAAACATTCCATATTTGCAACCGAATGGTTCTATGGTCTCAAAACTCTACACATTAGCCTGTTCCAAAGCTGCCTCCACATGTTTAGGTCTTTATTACAGCACCTGACTCTCAGTACCAAAATCTCTTAGTCAACTTGGACTGCCATAACAAATACCATAAATTAACAATTGCCTTAAGCAGCAGAAATTTATTTTCTCACAGTCCTGGAGGTTAGAAGTCTGAGATCAAGGTGTTGGCAATGTTTGTTTTCTGGTGAGGGCTCTCTTTCTGGCTTACAGGTGGCTGCCTTCTTGATGTGTCCTCACATGGCAGAGAGAAAGTGTGTAAACTCTCTCGTATATCTTCCTATAAGGACACTAATCCTATCAGGATCCCGAGGATATCACCTAATTACTTCCTTATTCCAAATACTGTCCCATTCTGACAGGTGTAAGGTGGTATCTCGTCGTGGTTTTTATTTGTATTTCCCTGATGATTGTGACGTTGAGCATCTTCTCGTGTGTCTAGTAGCCATCTGGATGTCTTATTTGGAAAAGTGTCTATTCATGTCTCCTGCTCATTTCTTAACTGGATTATTTATTTTTTGGGGTGTTGAGTTTGATAAGCTCTTTATAGATTTTGGATACTAATCCTTTATCCGATATATCATTGGCAAATATCTTATCCCATTCTGTAGGCTGCCTTTTAGTTTTCTTGATTGTTTCCTTTCTGTGCAGAAGTTTTTTTCTTGATGAAGTCCCAATAGTTCATGGCCTTTGGCCTTTATTTCCCTTGCCTGCAATGATGTGTCTAGTAAGAAGTTGCCATAGCTGAAGTCAAAGAGGTTTCTGCTTGTGTTCTCCTCTAGGATTTTCATGGGTTTCTGTCTCAAATTTAGGTCTTTCATCCATTTTGAATTTATTTTTGTGTATAGTGTAAGAAAGTGGTCCAGTTTCATTCTTTTGCATGTTGCTGTCCAGTTTTCCTAACACCATTTGTTGAAGAGACTGTCTTTTTTCCATTGGATAGTCTTTCCTGCTTTGTTGAAGATTAGTTGACCATATAGTTGTGGGTCCAGTTCTGGGTTCTCTATTTTATTCCATTGATCTGTGTGTCTATTTTTGTGCCAGTACCATACAGTCTTGATGACTACAGCTTTGTGATATAACTTGAAATCCGAAATCATGATGTCTCCAGTTTAGTTTTTCTTTTTCAGGATTGCTTTGGCTATTTGGAGTCTTTTGTGGGTCCATACAAATTTTAGGATTGTTTGTTCTAGCTCTGTGAAGAATGCTGGTGTTATTTGATAAGGATTGCATTAAATGTGTAGATTGCTTTGGGTAATACAAACATTTTAACGATGTTTGTTCTTCCAGTCCATGACCATGGAATGCTTTTCCATTTATTTGTGACCTCTTCAATTTCTTTCATAAGCATTCTATAGTTTTCAGAGTACAGATCTTTTACCTTTTCAGTTAGGTTTATTCCTAGGTATCTTATTGTTTTGGTGCAATTGCAAATGGGATGGATTCCTTGATTTCTTTTTCTGCTGCTTCATTATTGGTATATAGAAATGCAACAGATTTCTGCACATTGATTTTATATCCTGCAACTTTGCTAAATTCATGAATTTGTTCTAGCAATTTTTTGTGGAGTACTTCAGGTTTTCTACATAAAGTATCATGTCATCAGCAAATAGTGAAAGTTTGACGACTTCTTGCACATTTGGATGCCTTTTATTTCTTTTTGTTGTCTGATCGCTGAGACTAAGACTTCCATTAACTGTGTTAAATAGTAATGGTGAAAGTGGACATCTACATCTTTTTCCTGATTATAGCAGAAAGGCTCTCAGTTTTTCCCCATTGAGGATGATATTAGCTGTGGGTCTTTCATATATGGCTTTTATGATGTTGAGTTATGTTCCATCTATCCCACTGTGTTGAGGGTTTTTATCAAGAAAGGACACTGTACTTTGTCAAATGTTTTTCTGCATCTATTGACAGGATCACATGGTTCTTATCCTTTCTTTTATTAATTTGGTGTATCACATTGATTGATTTGTGAATATCAAACCACCCCTGCAGCCCAGGAATAAATCCCACTTGATCGTGGTGAGTAATCTTTTAGTGTACTGCTGGATTCAATTAGCCAGTATTTTGTTGAGATTTTTTTGTTTCAATGTTCATCAGGGATATTGGTCTGTAATTCTGCTTTTTAGTGAGGTCTTTGTCTGGTTTTGCAATCAAGGTAATGCTGGCCTCATAGAATGAGTTTGGGAGATTTCCTTCCATTTCTATTTTTTGGAACAGTTTCAGAAGAACAGGTTTAATTCTTCTTTAAATGCATAGTAGAATTCCCCTGGGAAGCCATCTGGCTCTGGGCTCTTGTTTGTTGGGAGATTTTTGATTACTGATTCAATTTCTTTTGCTGGTGATGAGTCTGTTCAGATTTTCTATTTTTTTCTATTTCAGTTTTTTTTTAAATTAATTAATTAATTAATTTATTTATTTATTTATTTATTTGAGAGAGAGAGAATGAGAGACAGAGAGCATGAGAGGGAAGAGGGTCAGAGGGAGAAGCAGACTCCCTGCCGAGCAGGGAGCCCGATGTGGGACTCGATCCAGGGACTCCAGGATCGTGACCTGAGCCGAAGGCAGTCGCTTAACCAACTGAGCCACCCAGGCGCCCCTATTTCAGTTTTGGTAGTTTATATGTTTTTAGGAATTTACCATTTCTTCCAGATTGCCTAATTTGTTGGCATATAATTGCTCATAATCTCTTAAAATTGTTTTTATTTCTGTGGTGTTGGTTGTGATCTCTTCTCTTTCATTCATGATTTTATTTATTTGGGTCCTTTCTCTTTTCTTTTTGATAAGTCTGGCTAGGGGTTTATAAATTATGTTAATTCTTTCAAAGAACCAGCACTTCGTTTTGTTGATATGTTCTACTTTTTTTTTTTTAATTTCTATATCATTGATTTCTGCTCTAATCTTTATTATTTCCCTTCTCCTGCTAGATTTAGGCTTTATTTGCTGTTCTTTTCCAGCTCCTTTAGGTGTAAGGTTAGGTTGTGCATTTGAGACTTTTCTTGCTTCTTGAGGTAGGCCTGGATTGAAATATATTTCCCTCTTAGGATTGCTTCTGCTGCATCCCAAAGGTTCTGGACTGACATGTTTTCATTTTCATTTGCATCCATGTATTTTTTTTTTTTAATGTCTTCTTTAATTCCTGGTTGACCCATTCATTCTTAAGTAGGATGTTCTTTAACCTCCATGTATTTGAGGTCTTTCCAAATTTTTTCTTATGGTTGACTTCAAGTTTCATAGCACTGTGGTCTGAAAATATGCATGATCTCGATCTTTTTGTACAAGTTGAGCCCTGATTTATAACTCAACATGTGATCTATCCTGGAGAATGTTCCATGTGCACTCAAAAAGAATGTGTGCTCTGCTGCCTTAGGATGAAATGTTCTGAATATATCTCTTAAGCCCGTCTGGTCCAGTGTGTCATTCAATGCCATTGTTCCCTTGATGATTTTCTGCTTAGATGATCTGTCCATGGCTGTAAGTGGGGTCTTGAAGTCTGCTACTATTATTGTATCATTATCAATGTGTTTATGTTTATTATTTATTGATTTATATATTTGGGTGCTCCCAAGTTGGGGGCATAAATATTTACAATTGTTAGATCTTAATGTATAGACCCATTATGATATAATGCCTTCTTCATCTCTTGTTACAGTCTTTGTTTTAAAATCTACTTTATCTGATATAAGTATGGCTACTCTGGTTTTCTTTTGATGTCTTTTGCATGATAGATGTTTCTCCATCCTGACACTTTCAACCTGTAGGTGTCTTTAGGTCCAAAATGAGTCTATTATAGGCAGCATATAGATGGGTCTTGTTTTTTTATCCATTCTGATACCATATGTCTTTAGATTGGAACATTTACATTCAGAGTGATTGTTGAAAGATATGAATTTAGTGTCATTTTACTATCTGTAGAGTTAGTGTTTCTGGTGATGTTCTCTGGTCCTTTCTAGTCTTTGTTGCTTTAGGGCTTTTTTTCTCCACTCAGAGAGTCTCCCTTAATATTTCTTGCAGGGCTGGTTTAGTGGTCATGAACTTCTTTAGTTTTTGTTTGTCTAGGAAAGTTTTTATCTCTTTTATTCTGAATGACAACATTGCTGGATAAAAAATTCTTGGTTGCGTATTTTTTCCATTCATCATGTTGAATATATCCTGCCACTGCTTCTTGGCCTGTCAAGTTTCTACAGACAGATCTGCTGTGAATCTGATCTGTCTTCCCTTATAGGTTAAGGACTTTTTCCCCCTTACTGCTTTCAGGATTCTTTCTTCGTCTGTGTATTTTTTTGAATTTGACTATGATATGCCTTGGCAATGGTCTTTTTTTTTTTTTTTAATTTAATGGGAGTTCTCTGTGCTTCTTGGATTTTGATGCCTGTATCCTTCCCCAGATTAGGGAAGTTTTCAGCTATAATTTGGTTGAAAAAATCTTCTGCCCCTTTTTCTCTCTTTTCACCTTCTGGGACTCCTATGATACAAATGTTATTCCATTTTAGTAAGTTGCTGATTTTCCAAGTCTACCTTCATGATCCATTACCTTTGTTTCCCTCTTTTTTTTAGCTTCATTATTTTCCATAATTTTATCTTCTACATTACTGATTCATTCCTCTGCTTTGTCCATCCTCATTTTTATGGCCTCTATTTGTATTTGCATCTCAGTTACAGCATTTTTTATTTCAGCCTGACTAGATTTTTAGCTCTTTTATCTCTGCAGTAAGGGATTCTCTAGTGTCTTCTATGCTGTTTTCAAGCCCAGCTAGTATCATTATAATTGTTGCTTTAAATTCTAGTTCAGATATTTTACTTATATCTGCATTGATTAAATCTCTGGATGTCATTTCCTCCTGTTCTTTCTTTTGGGGTGAATTCCTCCATCTTGTTATTTTGGAGGGGAAAAAAGAAAGAAAGAAAAAAATAGAAAAAAATAAGAATAAAAAATAAAAAATAAAAATTATATAAGATAAAATAAAAAATACAGGAAGCTAGATGCTAGGTTTGCTGTGATCTGCTTGTTATGAGAAACTTGTTAGAAAAAGGGTAGAAAGAAAGAAAAGAGAAAAAAATAAAAATTATATATAAAATACAAAAAATAAAAAAATGTTTTCCATATCCTAAAAACAAAACAAGGAAAAAAAAAAACCAGACAAACAAAAAGCAAAAAAGAAACAAGCAAAAAGAAAAAGAACCCCGGAGGACACTAGATCCTGTTTCCCCTAGAGCTGAAGCTTTGCAGCACTCTATAATCAGCAGATTTGATGTGGGCGAGGGTTTTGTGCTGGTCTTCTGGGAGAGAGACCTGCTGCTCTGTATCTCAGGTGAAATTGCCCTAGTGGAGATGCACCCACTAGGCGTGGGGGCAAAAGGGATGGGCTTGGTGTAGCGGCTCCGTTTTCCCCTTGGCACTGTTTACCTCACTGAGGTGGATCAAGCTGGTGGGTGCAGGCAGAAAATGGCTTTACCCCTTCTCTCCTCTCCAGAGCAGGAAAATGCACACCACCCCTCTTTAGTGAGCCCTCACAGATGTACAAACAATGACCCCTGCTCTGTCCCTGGTTTCCATCAGATACCTGCCTTCACCCTGTCTATGTCAGAGCTGTCCACGTGCCAAGCAGTGAGCACTCCTGTGTTTTATCTCAGGCATGGCTATGTTTCAACACCCCCCATTTCAAAGACCCTGGGGGCAGACCTGCACAGATCCTTAGGGTGGGGGGGGCGGCGGGTTTCCTTGCATTGTGGCTGGTGTTGGCTTGTAGCAGAAGACAGTGGCGCCACCATGCAGCAGTTTGGAGTTTATGGTGAACTGCAACACATAGCAGGCGCCAGGTTTTGTAACCCTCAGCCAGTGTCTTTGTTCCTATACTGGTGGGTGGGACAAGAGATTCTATTTTTAAATCCCACAACCTCACATGGAATATCACCTATTATGAAAGATTTTCCCTATCAAATATTAAGTAATATATTTTTAAAAATAAGATCATCAGGTTGGTAACACTGAATTGATATTTAGTCAAAAGAGAAGTAACTTGGTATGGTCGGTAGCCTGTGTAGCTTTGGGGGTAATGATTTTCTTAGTCTTCTTGAAATATTAAAAATGGTATAGTAGCCTTCAGTCAAGAAACTAAGTTGTGATTTATTGCCTATATTTATATGTCTTAACTCTGATGAGATTTTAACAGCATTTTCCCTTTAGAACCTTATCTATCATGTGAAACACACACTAAGTTATTGGCTGATTCTGTATCAGATAAAACAATGTTTAAAAAACATTTTATTACAGAAAATTTCCAACATATATAAAAATAGGAAAAATGAATAATCATGAATTCCTCATATAATACCTATGCCTCAGCTCCAACAATCATCTCCACATGGCCAGTAATATTTCACCTATACTTCTACCTTGTCCCTAAAAAAATCACTGGATTTCTTTTTTGATGATAATGACTCATATTACTTCACTTACAAATATTTAAGTATATATCCCTAAAAATGACTTAAAAATTTCCAACAGTCCATGATCACATCTAAAGTAATTAATAATCCATAATATCAAATATTACATCAATATTTCCATAATTTCTTCTAAAATTTCAGTTAGTAGCTAAACAAGGTCCCTACATTGCAACTGGTTGATTTGTCTCTTTTAATATAAAAGTTTCCTCATCATCTCTTTTTTTCCTTTTATTTGTCAAAGAAACTAGGTCTTTTGTAGAGTGTCTTATGTTCTGTATTTTGCTGATTGTATCCTATCTATTGTTTAACATGAATCTCTATCCTTCACATTTCTTAATACTGGTAGGTAGATCTAGAGATTTGATGAAATTCAATTTCATTTTTGGCAAGAGTGTTTTCGAAGTTTTGTCTTTTTATTGGAAGCAGCTAATATCTGCTTGTCTTTGTTTTTTGAAGAAAGCAACATTAATGATGAAAATTTGATTGGGGTCTGTTTGCAGTAATTTTGAAAATCAAAGGCCTAAGGTGATATAAGTCCATATAATTTAAAAAAATCAGGATAAGAAAGGAGGTGGAAAAATAACTGTGTTTTATTCAAACACTTTCTAATTTGTTATCCCTCCTGCCAACCCCAGAATATTATGTGTTTTTTGTTGTCGTTGTTGTTGTTGTTGTTAAAAAATAAAAGTGTGGGTATTAAAAGGGAGTGCCTGATAACAGGACACAGAGTTAAGTGTCTGGGCTCATGATGGCAGTGCCTATAGCTGTTCGTCTTCTCTACTTTCAAAGATGTCATAAAAAAACAAATCCTTTCTTCCTCTTTCTTTGGCAAATTTTGGTTAGAATTCTGATTTCTTCTAACACTGATTCTTCTGAGATTATAGATCTTGGAGTTCCCTGATTCTACTCAGAAAATAATATTTTCTACTGGCAAGGTAGCTTCATGCCACTAACTCAAGTGGTCACTTAATCATTCTCCCACTCATTCAAAGGGCAACTGTAAACTCATCACTGTCTATACCCAAGGCATCAGTGAGAGACTCCACAGCATGCTAGAATATACAAGGCTTTTAGAATCAAACAGATTACAGTTCAAATCTTCTCTTAGTCACTAATTAGCCCTGATGCATGGGGCAGGGCAATTACCTTATCTATGCCTTAGTTTCTTATTCTACAAAATGAACAGATCATAATCCCTACCTCATAGGTTTCTTTTATTAAATATCAGGCACATGAGACAACGCATTGTTCTTGTCACATGGTGGATGATAATGGAAGTGTTAGTATTATTAATGTGATGAGTATTTATTCAATAAATAGTTGTTTCATACCTTTCTTTACCTCCCTAACTCCCCACACATTCTGTTATCATCTAGAAATACAGTAAAAGTGTATAGTAAGTTAGTTCTACATTAATGCTTGATAAAACTATTAAGAAGAAAGTATTGAACATACAAAAGATATGAAGTAATAATCATTGAGAGGACTCAAAATATTTGAGATTAGAAAAAATACATGTTTTAAAGTCAAGGATACTGAACTATTCCTATTTTATTAATGTATTTTTAAAAGTGTGGCCCAGGCTAAAAGATTTATGACAGCACTTTGTAGTATATTAGTAGTGCCCTGTAGTATATTTTGTAAATACACTGACATTTTAGTGATAAGAGCTCTCATTACATGTCTCTGTTATTAAATCATTCCTCCAAAGACAGGTTAAACTGCCAGGTTTGGGGTAAGAATTATAGGGTTTATAGATTCACGAGGTGAAAATCAGTATGCTTGAGCTATGTAATGTATATTCACTGTGAAGGTGGGACATAGCAGTACAAGATTACAATACTAAGGACGCAAAAGAGTGAGCAAAAGAATTTATGTGTGTGTGTGTGTGTGTGTGTAATCCCTCCTAGAGTGATGTTCACTGTCACTCTTTGCTTAAATGAGAATAACATGTCACTACCGGCATAATCATTTTCATTTGGCTTAATAAAAAAATTGTGATCATCTTGGCAGTTATTTTCATTAAAGACTTTAACTCAGATTTAGTTTAGGACACCCTGCTGGCCTGGTTGACAGAGGGCTGACTGCTGTGCTTGAGCTGAAATTCTGGCAGTTCTTAAAAGAGATGAAAGTAAAATCGATCAAGCATACATTTTGATGAAATAGTACTGACTCTAATACAGTAATTGCCACATTTTCATTTATTAGAGAATTGAACCAAAGAAGTCCATAGAATGCCAATGTGGCAATCTGGTCTGATTTGACACATCTACTCAATGCAGTCAGAACTGTACCCTTAAGGAGTGGTGTGGGCCAACTGTACTCCCCAGGAGAGTCATTGAGTCAGTTCCACCAAAGGAGTACTTCTTCATCAAATAAATTAAATAAGCATGTAGATCTTTTATAACTAGATGAGTATTGATTATTGAGTTCTCTACTCAGGACAACAGCAACAAAAGTCATTATTATACCATTCTTGTTCTATAGAACCTTGCTTATAGAAGTGGGGCTACAGAACACCAAGACAAGATTTTAAGAACAGTAAAAGAATTTAGGTCACATGATCTCTTAGCAAAGACTTAAGTTATTTTTGGAATGGTATATAAGAATGGCTCTCCATCTTCAGCTTGTATCAGAATGACTTGGAGAACTTGTTAAGACACCAACTGTTGCTCCCTCAACTCCAGAGATTTTTGATTCAATAGGTCTGGAGTGGGTTCCATGAATTTGCATTTCTAAAAGTTCCCAGAATTACAGCCACTGCTGGTCTGACCATCACTCTTGAGATGTTCTGGTGTATATATTGTGGATGTCTATAAGTCAATTTCCCATTTCCTAGCAGCTGGGAAAGTATAAGGGTCTGTTTGAGATGTCTCACAGACAGTTATCTTTCATTTATTCATTTATTCAATAAATACTTAATGCTCATTTAGCCTTGTTAGGTCTTAAACATACAGTTGTGAATAAAACTTAGATCATCATTGCTTTCAATACGCCTAAAAGTTGAATATGGAATTCTGATAGTGTGATGCTTATGAGTATCCTATGAATTGAAAGAGAGGGACACCACCCAGACTTACAGGGTGGATAAGGAAGTCTTCTTGAAGAATGTGACACTTCCACTTCCTTTTCTAATATCCCCACTAAACTTGAAAAAAAGTCTATAAAATTTGGTCAGTGTCCTCTCCCCTGAATTAATGTGAGAGCTTCCTTAGAATGTTCAACCTGCCACCTCTCTTAGTTACTCACAATCCCCCCACAACATCACTATCCTCTTATAAAAATGCATCATATCATCACTCTCATATCATCATATCACTCTCATGCCTAAAAATTCCTCTATTTTCAGGATAATTCCAAACCTTTCCTTCAGGATCTTTTCCAGTCTGCACTTATAGCTATTAAACATGCTACCATTTGACCCAAACACATTATTCTCCAGTCTTTTGGTACTTCTTGCTCATCCTGAATGCACCCTTTTCTCTTTCACCTCTAGGATATTGCATATGCTCTTTTCTCTGTCTAGATTTTTAGTTTTTTGGTGCCTGAATTGTCCACTTCCATCTTATTTCTTGCAGCTCAATCTGAGTCTCTATGAAGCCTTTCTTGATTCTTCCTGGCAGATAAGTACTTCTTTCCCTGCATTACAAACATTTGGTAGATATATCCTTGCTAGGTATGATGGGCTAATTATATGTTGACTTGTCCATCGCCAAGACTAGACTATGAATTCCTGAATGGTAGAGACTGAATCATTTTGTAATCATAGTATTTACACAAAAGTAGGTACATAGTAGATACTCAATTAATTGGTTGCTAAGTGAATAGATTAAAAAATGGAAATGAATGGAAAAATGGAGGTTGGTTATTCCTACCTTGGATATTACCATAGCCTAATATTTTTTACTTAATACCAATTTAAAATACCTGGGTGAGAGAATATAACAGACACAACTTGAGTTTCAAAGTCATTATTTGTCCTTTAAGCTATGACTTCTAGAGAGTAGGGCAGAGTTACGTGATACATAAGTTTTGTTTGTTTGTTTTTATCAGCTGTGGGTCAGCAAGTTAACCACCAAGGACAAGAAGGGGCATGAGTAAAAATGATAGATTCATGTCTTATATTTATCTCCTTTCAAATCCCTAAATATCACTGGTATTCCTGTAAGGATATTAATCCACAAGAACAAAATAATTACAAAAAAGAAAATAGAAGATGAGAGGTTCATTGAAATTTGAGGAGATGGAGAAGCAATAGGAAAATAATAAGGTGAATTCAGGTGAGAAAATTTAAACCTAATTATCTTTGGGTGGGGGAAGTTATAGATGAGCCAATTCACTGCATGGAATTTTGACAGCCTCAGTGACTGGAGGCAACTCAGATAGAGAGAATGATAGTTATGCATACACAGTAGTGTTTCCACAAGGGGATTATTTTTTTCGGAAATTTATATGTTTTCCTGAGTCCCGAGAAAAATCAGTTGGGAAAACAGGAAAAAGAATTAGAATTCCCCTGCTGGAGTTAAACCTTAATAATCACCATAGAGATGTTACTAGTTTGAAGAAATAGACTGATTTCAAGTTGGAAGAAAGAGCAGGAATCACTGATATGCAGAGTGGAAGGATAAGACTGACATTTCTAGTATTGGGACTTAAGCAGGGAGGAGAGAAGCAGTGAAGATGTAATCAGCAGCTGCTGCCATGTTGTGACTGTGTGTTTGTGGCCCCATCTGCTGCTAAGGGTTCATCATTCTTGCAAATAAAATAAATATTAATACATTTATATGCATAGTATACTTTATACAAATTCTTAAATTGTTGTTCCAAGAAATAACAAGTTCCAGAAGCAAAATACGTTCTCAAATTGGCAATTTCCACACATGATTCTGTGTAGTGCTGTTAACTGTTAGGATATTGGAACATTATGTTACTATAATACCACCCAATAATGTTAGCTGGATTTTTCAAGTGTTTGAAAATACTCCATGCACACAGTGGTTTGTAAATACTTCAGCAAAAGAAATGCAAGGGGAAGAAGATAAGAATATTGTTGCAGAATACTCAGACATGAAATTAGTAACAGATCTAAAATCTCAATCAGGAAAAGCAATATAGATTTCAAGAGCAAAGCCAAGTTCAGGGCAAGTGGGTGAAATATTTTCATCACTGAAGAATAAAAATGAGCTTTTATGAAGCAATGTATACCCCAACGTTCAACTTGAAGATCTTTTGGACTCACTTTACCAACACTGTCACAAAAGGAAGGGAATTTTTCTACAAAAAAGGAATATTTATTCTAAAATAAAGATCAAGACTATTGGATAGGGTTATTAATGCTTTGCACATTTAAACTTTTCATTTTAAAAACTTAACTTTTAAATATTTTACATATTTGTGGTATTTGTTATCTTTTAATACTTTGGATGATTTTTATTTAGCATTTACTTTTATTTTATGTTTTCATCTTTTAATGTTTTCTATTATCAAATGTCTATATCAAAGAGAGATCCTTTTTACATGTTATTAAAATATACAATCTTGTCATAATAATTCATAATAATCAAATCTAGGCATTTATTACTATTTTTTATCAAAAACCTCTGCAAATTTACACCTGTGATTTTACACTACCACAAAAAAGGGTTTACTTATTATTATTAAGCTCACTCATTATTATATACAAATAGTCAAATAAAACATTATGAAAAATACAGATTAACTTATGATTTGGGTCAGTCCAGAATTGTATGGGGAATCTGCAAGCACAAAAATGAAGTTGAACACAGAACAGCTGGTGGAAGGTCTGTATAGAGAGGAACCCTGCTTAATCTTATAGTCAAGAGACTAGCACCCCTTCCCACCTAAACTCCTCATCCACCACATCTCTAACCATGGGATACTGGGAGTTAAGTTTTTGGAGAAACGTCTCCAGACTTAGGCAGTCTGCAGTGGAGATCTAGAATGACCTATGGGTTGAAAAAGGCAGATTAAGTAAAAATTTAGATACTCTACTCTTACTCTAGCCCCTTTAAGTGCCAAAATATTACTAGCCAGAGAGAAACTGTCTCTAATTTGCTTGTCCTCTTCCCACCTCATCAAATTCAGGAGCATGGAGAAGTTAACCGCCTAGTTTATGCGATGAGTGTATTCCCCCAACATGAAAGTGTGGTGGACCTGGTCCACGATCCATATCACTGCACACCAATCAAGATTTCAATGATTTATACTTAAGTAAGAATGGAGAGCCAAATTAAAGAATTCCTTGAAAGAGAAAGGCCAAAACAAACCAAAGAACAGTAAAAGGAGAGGACCCTGAAGAATCAGAGGCAATGGGAAAAATTTAGGCAGTAGGTGAAAACTTCAAAATAAAATGACTATATCTTCAGAGAGACAAGAGAAAAAATTGCACCAATAAAACAAAAGCAAAATGAAACAAAAAGAGGAAACAGGTATGAGACAAGGAAAACATTTGAAAATTAAAAAAAGAATTCAGTACAAGATTTGGATGATGAAATCCCAGAGAAAATGAAACATTTAATTAATGGAAAATTTGGGAGAAAATATTAAATATTACACAATAAGGCCCACTATTTAAATAACAGGTGTTACAGAATTAGAAAACTAGAAAAAAACAACAGAGGTGCAGAAACTATCTAAGAAATAGCATAGAAATAATTTTCATAACTGAAGAACAGTTTTCCTGATTGAAGATTCAGTAAGTGCCCAGCACCATGAAACATACCCACCTCCCGCACTGCCCTGGAAAACCCCACCAATTTCAGAACACGAGAAATAAAAAGAAAATCCTAAAAAAAAAATTGGGTGAGAATAAAAAATTACAAAATAATTGGAGTGACAATGGCTTCTGACTTTTCAACAGCAACACTAAAAATTAGAAATTAGTGAAGTATTGCCTTTAAAAGTCCTTTCTGAGCAAAAATATTTTCAACCCTGAATTCTATATTCAACCAATATATATCAATTAAATGTTATGTAAAAGCTTTGAAGATCATGTGTTATTTTTAGGAAACTATTGGAGAATGTTCTTCAAAACAAATGAGTAGCTATTTTAGAAAGAAGAACACTTGGGATCCAGAAATGAAAGACCATCCAGCTCAAGATAAACCTGAAGGGAAGTACCAGATGTAGAGAGCAACAATACACACTGAAATCAGGTGGCAGGACACAGTGGGAAGAATGTCTCCAAAAGAAAAAAAGAGGGAATACTTTCATATATATGGGCACTTGGGAAAACATCCACAATTATCTGATAGATCTGTTGAGCATTTAGGAAAAGAAATGATAACATCACCAAAAACTAAAAAAAAAAAAAAAAAAAAAAAGACAGAGAGAGAGACAAATGACCATAGTATGCTGCTTAATATAGCTTTGAAAAGATTTGTTGTCTTAATTATGTAAACAGTTGATTATTTATCCAAAATGTGTGGTAAAACAATACTGCAGAGGCCAGAGTGGCAAAGAATTGATGTCGCTGGCCAGCAGCTAATGCCTAACAAGGACCAGAGGTTGACCCATAGCCATGTGAGGAAGCATAGAAGTGGATCCTCTCCCACTTTAGCTTTGAGATGCCTGAAGCCCTGGCTAATACTTTGACTGTAGCTCTTAGGAAAGATCCTGAGTAAGAGCCAGCTCAACTGCTCCAGGATTTCTGACAACTTTTGAAATAATAAATATTTGTTGTTTCATGTTGCTAAGTTTTGGAGTAATTTGTTCTGCAGCAGTAGATAACTAATACACATTTCTTTTCTTAGAAATGATATAGCTAGCAATGATGGTATTCTTCAATTATATAAACATATTTTGTTTGATACAGAACCACAGACTTTTTCTATTTTAGAATTTGTTAGTAGCCAGAGAAAACGTTATGCTTCCTTCCTTTTGAGGCTCAGGAAACATAGTCAAAGACTCAAAATCAGACTGACTATGGAAGAAATGCTTCTAATGATATTTTTGTCTAAATCTGTTGGAGAGGATCATCATAACTGACATGCCTACACTAACTTTATTCATCATCACTTTAGCTTAATGATCTCAATATAGACAGCATCCACAGCCTGAATATATGAAATGTATCATAGAAACGCATCTTCCAGCCCACAGAAGATTAGTTGGTGTGGACATTTGATTCTAGCTGAGCCAATCAGATCCTCTCTCCCAGAAATTTAGAAGAGGGGTATTGATGGAGTCATTAAATGTGGAGATCTAAAAAGAATGTTATGTAGATTTAGGATCTACATATAAGCATCATGGAACATGTTTATATGGAAAAACAAGAAAAGATAGTCATAAGGCTGAAGCCAATACACTGAAAGAGCCACAGTCAAGCAACCCAGGAGCTACATGCATGTGTGTGTGTGTGCGTGTGTGCATGCACACACACACACACAGTTCCTTTAGCTAAATTTCTTTTAAATGGACCCTGTGAGCATTTCTTCTTAGGACAGTTTAGCTTTGGTGGGTTTCTATTACTTGCAAGTAAACCATCCCTGGCTGGGATGGAAGTTAAAGCATACCATACATAGAGTTTGCCTAAAAGGTGAACTGAAGGAACCATTTCTTCATTTATAAGTTTTGATCAGGACTGTATTCGAGAGATGCTGACCCCAGGAGAGACAAGGCCAGTGCACTAGCAGGTGCTTCACAAAAGCCACAATCAATAAACAAGCAAAGAAATTGTGATTTTTTTCTTTTGAAACGTTTCTATATAAAATAAAGCTATCTAAGTAACAGTTGATTCTAATAGAAACTACTCAATTTTATTTAGCAGTCTGTACCATGGGAAAACTGACATTTCTGAATTTAAGGCCCTGTAGTTATAAAAACCACCTATAATAGGAGATTATTTATTTGTATATATTAACCAGCATTGTAGGTATATATTTTATTTTTTAAGATTTTATTTATTTATTTAATTGAGATAGAGTGTGAGAAAGGGAGAAAGCACAAGCTGGGGGACAGAGGGAGAGGGAGAAGCAGGATCCTCACGGAGCAGGGAGTCTGATGCGGGGCTCGATCCCAGGAATCTGGAATCATGACCTGAGCTGAAGGTAGATGCTTAATCGACTGGACCACCCAGCTGCCCCAATATAGGTATATATTTTAGATTATCTTATTTTCTTATTGATGTGAACTGTTGTGGATTATAACTGAGACTAATTTTAAATCTCTTTTTAAGATTTTACTATTTAGTAGATCAGTTCTTGACACTGTCTCTGCAATAGAAATGTTCTCATAATTCAATGAAAAGCAAGGATAATCCCAAGGCTGACTAACTAAATTCATTATCCCTGCTCACCCCCTTTATGTTTAAAAATATCTGTTGGTTTGAAGCCAGATTTCATTCAGTTACATTCATTTATTTAAGAAATGTTTGTTGAACCTTTTCTATTGGCACATGCTTTGTTAATTTCTGATAGATTTATAAACATTGGTGACTTCCATAACTTCTCTGAGCTTTGTTTTATGATCTATAAGATAGTAATACTTTTTCTTATTTTTATATATTTGTGGATAAATAATCATCTTATTTATGGGTACATAGTAGATATACAATAACTATTACTTTCCTTGTAATTATACATACATATGAACAAATGAACTTGAGCTATTTGGCAAGCATTTGGCCATTGGGACTACAAAATTTCAAGCAATAGGAGGGAAATGTAATAAATCCTAGAGGTGTAAGAAGTCTGCAAACTGAGAATAAGTCAAATACTGAGAATTAACTACTCGTTACAATACTATATGCATCAACAGAGCCCTTTCTTAGGCACAGTCTGAGCAAAGCTGTGAATCTAAACCTAAGTACAGAGAGTCTGTTAGTGATCTTAGTCAAAAGGCCTATTACAAAAATCTATGCTCTTTTTTTGCAGACTCATTGTTTCTTTGAAACTTTTGGCTCTTATTTGATTAAATTCTAATAATTAATAAGCAGTTTCCCAGCCCACATCAAATTAGGAAAAGCAAATTAAGAATAAAACACAAACCTAAAGCACACTAACGCATTCAAATAGCAGTTGACAATCTAACCAAGAGTCAAGGGGTATGAAAAATCAGTCAAAGTAGGTACTACATACATAGCCAACTGAGCTGTTACAAACTAGCTCAATAATTAATGTACAAAATAAAGGTAGAAATATAACCAAAATATAAAGAAAAGGGCCAGTAATGTTTGAAATACTATTTTTAGTAAGGTAAGGTACTGAGTCATAAAGATCACGAAAAAAATTTTATATAGATAAAGAATGGCAAAAAGTTGAAGCTTTGAGGGGAGCCTGGGTGGCTCAGTTGCTTGAACATCTGACTCTTGGTTTCAGTTCAGGTCATGATCTCAGGGTCCTGGGATCAAGGTCTGTGTCAGGCTCCATGCTCAGTGGGGAGTCTGCTTGCTCCCTTTCCCTCTGCCCCTTCCCCTGCTCTCTCTCTCTAAAAAAAATAAATGAGGGGCGCCTAGGTGGCTCAGTCAGTTAAGGGTCTGCCTTTGGCTCAGATTGTGATCCCAGGGTGCTGGGATCGAGCCCCGCGTTGCGTTCCCTGATCGGTGGGGAATCTGCTTCTCCATCTCCCTCTGCCCCTCCACCCCACTCATTCTCTCTCTCTCTGTCTCTGTCTCTTTCTCTCAAATAAATAAATAAATCTTAAAAAACTCTTTAAAAAAGTTGAAGCTTTGAATATTAAATTACAATTTTGGGTAATCTTTAAAATTCAATTATATGGAATACAAGAGCTTCTGACAATACTGCATAATGAGTCATTATTTAATATATTCCATACAGAATTGAGCCAACTATTAATAATACAAATAGTTCATTGCTTTTAGCAAATACAAAAACATCTAATAAGAGGTTATATAAGAAGATACATCTACAGGCACCAATTCAAATAATCTTTCTGTTCAGTAGTCCTGGCACATGAACTAGTACTGGGGGGCTATAAATTCCTTGCAACATTTATTTTAAAACATCGTAAAGTAAACACAGCAGGAAACTGTATAAAGAGTATATTCATTTTGGCGTGTTATGGCATTGAAACTTAAAAGACTGTTATGTGTAGTATGACCCTGTGATCAAGCAAAAGCATAAGAATATATAAAGGTCAGAGATTCAAACTTGTAGTTAGAGAATGAGGAATAAAAGCAGACCAATTAAAGATCAATTCTTCACCTTGCTAGTAATAGGAAACTTTGTCATTACAGGTATATTGACTAGTATTAAATGTAATTTAGTTTAAAAATCCTACTCTATTCCATGCTAGGCATTTAATTTCTTTTATTAATGTATTTTTTTCTTGGTTGGAAACAGTTTTCTGTAAGAATCTGGAGCTTATTCTTGCATCATTTTATATTTCTCATATAAAAAGAGAACTATCTCATAATATTTACCTGCAGGGTTGACTTCATGAGTATATGATCTATGTAGCTGCACAGGGCCCATCACTCAGAGGGGCTGTGCCAGCTTAATGCTCTGATACTACCATCTTGAAATTTTAAATCATTTTTTAACAAGGAGCCTGCATTTTCATTTTGCATGGGGCTCTCCAAATTATGTTGGTGATCATGTTTATCTGTTTTACAGATCTGCCCAATTAGTCTATGAGGTAGTGCTTTTGGTATTAAAAAATAAATAGTCCCAATACATATATCACAATCAACTAGAAAACTAATTCTAAAGTATATGCCATTCTTTCCTCTTTTTCCTGTGCTACTTCTCTCTTCTCTAGTTAAATTATTGTATGAGACAAGTAGACCAATGACACTGAAATAGAGAGCCCAGAAACAGATTTCCATGCAAATGCATACTTGCTACTTGACAGATGTGCTATTAGAAATCAAGTAGAGAAAGTGCAATAGACATTGCAATAAAAAAAAGAATAATTATATTCCTAACTCTTCTCAAACAAAAGTCAAGTTTGGGTAGGTTAAAAAACTAAGTGTGAAAAGCAAAATGAAGAGTTATAGATGTGATTATATTAAACATGTGATCTTCTGCTCAGCAAGATACCCTAAAAGAAGTGAAAAGTCAACCCCTAAAATCTGAGAATATAGTTACATCACATAAAGTTTAAAAATGACTACCATCTGGAAGAAAATTTCGAACAGTTCAATAGGAATATTGGGCAAAAGACTTGAATAGGCATTTCAAAGAAGAGGAAACTTGAATCAACAATAAACATATAAAAATATACTTAGATTCAGTAATAATCAGAAAAAATGAAAATAAAAAGCATGAGATACCATATTACACCCATCAGACTAGTAAAAATTTTAAGTCTACATATCACCAAATATCAGAGAGGGTATGAATCAACAGAGACTTTCACATACTGCTAGATGAATCATAAACTGGAACACTTCTTTAGAAAAGATTGGTTTAACCTGAATATGAAATGCAGATGCCCCTTGACACCCCAATTCATTAGTTTTTAATAAATTAGATAAACTCTTATTCATGCATAGGAAAGATGTGTACAAGAAAATTTATAGCAGTGTAGATCTTAATAGAGTAGATTGAATATATAGAGATGTCATCATTCAATGGCATAATAGAGCAATGAAAATGAATGAACAACAGCTACAAATATCACCAGAAATGAATTTCACAATGAGCGAAAGACAGATCATTCAAAATATTCACATGATATAATTCCATTTACATAAGGCTCAAAAGCAAGCAAAACCAATCAATATAATGTTAGGGGCATATACACAAAAGGCTAAAATCATAAAGAAGAGCGAGATCATCATTCTTACATTTGTGAAGATAGTAGTTATTCCTAGAGATAGGAAGAGAGGGATATGCCATCAAAGACAACCAGATCAGGGACATGTACATTACTGATAATGCTTATTTCTTAATGAGGGTATTGACTATTTTGATTTTGGCTTTGTTATTATTCTTTAAAATATCCATGTAGGTTTTATGCACTCTCCTGATTTCATAATTTTAAAAAAGGCTTCATGTTTCAAGACACTCTGAACCTAGTATCTACTGTACTTAAAGGCAACATCTTTCAAGGAGATCTACATATTGTTGACAAGCTTTCAGTGAAAATGACAAATTAATTCCTAACTCTTGTACACACAATCTGCCAGGAGAAACAGTAATACATTCATTTATGCATTAAAGAATTTTTGAAGAACATTATATGTTGAATCCTGTGCTATTTGTTTTCGTAATAAGCATGAATATACTACATCCGATTATAAGAAGCACAAGGTCTTAATGGAGAGAAAAGACTGCAAGCAGATTGGTAGGAAGGCTGAATTTTATAAAAAGAACAATGATCTACACCTTCAAATCTTCAATAATATTTAAAGTTATGGGTCCCCCTCCAAAAAAAAATTTACTTCCTAAGAAGAGGCAATGTGAAAGTTCTTAAATACAGATTACAGCTGGTTTTGTAGGAAAGAAGACTTTGAAGGAGACAGCTGCCATGGGGATATACTTGAGTTTGGCCTCTCCTCTCACTTCCGGCTGCTTTTGTAGTAAGGGCCAGAGCTTCTTCCATAATGTGGATAAGAAGAGATGGTGAGGGGCGCCTGGGTGGTTCAGTCAGTTAAGCATCTGCCTTTGGCTCAGGTCATGATCTCAGGGTCCTGGGATCGGGTCCCATATCAGGCTCCCTGCTCAGCGGGGGCCCTGCTTCTCCCTCTCCCTTTGCCTGCCACTCCCCCCTGCTTGTGCACACGCTCTGTTAATAAATACATACATACATACATAAAATCTTTTTTAAAAAAGTAGAGGTGTTGAGGATGACAAAAATTGAGCCGAAAAAGTAGGTGAGTACTAAATAATGACAGGGCTTTTATGCCAATCTTTGGTATTTGGACTCTAATTAAGTGGTGGAGGAACATCAAAGTTTTCAACCAGCACCACCAAGGTAAATAGTCACATGTCTGTGCAGCTTAGAGTTAAAGGCAGGGAAAGGCAAATACAGATGTCTTCAAGAGATGGATCATGAGAACAGAAAATGATGGGGAACAGTAAAAACAAAGTTGATCAGCTGGAAATGAAAAACTCAACTTCCATAAAATGTTTAACCTTTTAAAATTGAGTATGTGATTTGGATATAGATAAGTGGAAGTTTTTCTCTTTCTTCTTTCTTCTTGATGTAAGGATCTTTGAAGATTGCTTTGGATGGACTGGGGTGCAATAGAAGTTTTTGCCTAAAGAACCATATTCTGAACCTAAAGCAAAGATTCTCTCGCATGGCTTGTCTGCCTTTGACTTCATGGTTCCTTAAGTCGATATATGTAAATCCAATTCCATAGTACTGTGGCTCTATGTGCTTTAGAGTATTTACTCCACAAGAACATTATTTCAAATGGGAGATGACATTACTGGTATTAAGCTATTGAATAGGCAGTATCTAAAATCATTACTGCTATTTCAGCTGAGAGATGCAAAGGCTGAACTGTTTTTGATTGTCTTCCTTATATCTTCAATTTGAGTCACCGAAAACTTGATTACAGGAAACAAGAATTTGAAGCATGCAGCTAGACCCTGTAGTCTCAGCAAAAGAACCAGTGACTGGCAGGCCCTTAAAACTTGTCTGTCAATTTCCATGTCTTCACATGGGTTTCTCTATACTGAGAAGAGGGCCTTGATTCAAGCTCTTTAAATGTTTCCTTGGGGAAGAGCTATTCAGCCCCCAAAAGACTGAAATCATACCTGCACATTTCTACCTGTTTTTGCAGAGGTGGTGTTACAAAATATATTTAGTCTCCTAGAAGTAACACCTCACCAGCTAGCATCAGAAGAATGTTTCTGAAGTCAGACACCAACATCATTATGGATATTATGAAAACCAGTATTCTACATTTAAATTTTGGGCCAGAAGAAAAAATGTTTTAAAGAACTTCATGTTTTTTTAATTATAAAATAAACATTTCCTTTTCTAAAGATATTTCTTTCTTACATTCCTATACTGAAGAGACTATGTCAGGAGAATTTATACCTATGATGAATGCTGTTCTTAAAATGCCAAGAGGAAGACATCAGTGACTTGATCTTCAAATGCTAATGCAATAAAGAGATATGACCATATGGTGTTTCTTACTATGTCATTTAGCTTGCTTTGTTCTCAGTTTCCAAACTGATATAGTCATATGTATCTTTGCTCTATTAACTTATTTTGTGACCAACTGAATAAAGAGAAATTAAAAACTTTGGTATATTTTTAAACACCAAATAGAAAGTATTACAAAAATAATTAAAATAATTTAAAATTTCTAAAGAACTACAAAATAGACTTTTCATCCCCTTGCTCCACAATGTGTGATCTGAGGATTAGTAACATCAGCATTATTTGGGAGCTTGTTAGAAATGCAGAATCCCAGGCCTCACCTCAGATCTAGTGAATCAGAATCTGCATTTGAGCACAGGCTCCAAGTCATTAGAATTCACATCAGAGACTGAGAAGCCCCTCTATAGCTGATCTTTACACATATACAAATATACCAATGTAAAAATTTGGTCATAGGAGTTGAATCCTAGAAATGGGAATTCTTTATAGGAAAACCAAGATCGTAGTTTAGCAATGACTGAATTTGGGATCGCTTAGTAAAAATAACCTAGCTGAGTTAAATTGTACATAAGTGGAAAAGTAATTTCTATGGTAACCCAGGTTTCCTAGTTGTTTAAAATTAGGAAATTGAAAGGTAATCAGTATAGTTGCTAGGGTACAATCATAATGGATGAAATTCTTTGCCAAATGACAAATGAGTGAATGGCTACAATTTGGCACCAAACTGAGATTCCTGCTGTTTTTTCAATGGTAACACATGAAGTACTTGCTACCAATTTTGAGATTGCTGTGACATGATGAAATATAAAAAGTCATCTCAATATTTGAGAGAAAAATGGTATCCAAAATGTCCATATTTATGGTGCAAGCGTGAGTCTTCTGACACACAGCCAATTTATTGTGACCAAGAACTCATAATAATGGTATCCACCTTGAACATGCAAAAACAATGTTTTAAAAGAAAATATCCCTAGAAGAGATAATTCATGTTCAATAAAATACCATTTAGATTCTTTTATACTGTAAACAGAATTTACCCATCGTAATTTTGAATCAAACCATTTTGTTTTTGCAGTGCCAACAGATAGACTTAGGACTGAAAATCATGGGCAAGTGTAAAAAATCTCTGCTGTTAATGTTACCTCCCTCATAGGTACTCCATTAGCACCTTCCTCTTATGTTCCTCTATTCAATTATTCCCTCCTTTGGGATATAGTCTGTGTCTTACTAATTTTTGCATTTGCATTACAGCACCCAAGTGGCTTAAATATTATAATTACTTGACAAATATTTATGGGATTCAATTTTACATGATCTCCCAGTGTTCAATACCCTGCACCCCAATTGTTGGGGTGTTTTCTTGCTCCCAGCACCTGGCTGCTGATTCTGGGTTCTTTGACTCCTGACCCAGATTACTATAGTATCCTAATTTCAATCTACCCGAGATTTGTACTTGAGAAAAACAATTGCTTCTCAACTTCCTGTTGAGATCTTGATCTCACTTTGACCTGACTCACATAACTCATGACTTACACTTGAGTTGAACACTGGTCTTAAATATACTTTCTGAATTCACATCTTCACACAACCATTCCTTGGCTACCTGTTTCTGGCTGTGCTCTTTCTCTGCCAATACCAAGACCTTCACTAACCAGACTGGCCTTCATCCTGGACCTAGTCATGATAGTAAGGCCTAAGCTACATGGAAGGCACACAAACTCTATCTTATCCTAGGTTAGCTACCTTGGCTGATTATTCTGAAGAGGCATCTGAAGTACATTTTAAGAGAAAAAAAATAGTACTGCTTCACACATGTATGTCTCATGCACAGTAGGATAATCAACACTCCATTTTGTTCAATCAAGGGAACTTTCACAAAACCCCTATTCTAGAGCAGATGCTTTGCTAGGGGCCTGGGATGGGTACAACAGAAAGTGGAAGAGATTGAAAGATGAGTAAGACACAGTACCTGCCTTCATGGGTTTGTTAGCATAAATCAGGCATCCTAGCTCTGCCACTTACTAGCTATGTGATCTTGTTCATGTCACTTAAGCTGTTTACCAGTTTTTTCAGTTGTCAAAAGGAGGGTAATTATTCCTACCTCAGAGGTATGTTTTAGAGAGTGTCTAGAATAGTGCATATGCATATATTACACAAGCTTAATAAACAGTAGAAAAAGTGTGCCAAAATCTTTTCTTCATTTGGTCGTTTTCATTATACTTAACACATTTTATATCTGAATTTGGTACATTTCTCAAAACTTGGTTTTCCACACTGGGTGGATCATTAGAATCACTTGGGAAGCTTTTCAGGCCCCCACCCCCAAAATTCTGATTTAATTGGTCTGGGCTAGAAATGAAGGAAGAAGTCAGTGATTTTGCAAAGCTCTCAGGTGATTCAAATGTGCAGTGAAAGTGTAGAACCACCTTGATAAGATGATTAAATTCATCTTTATTCTCTTCATTGTGCCTACAAATATTGAACTCACCTGTATACTCTGGCTGTCACAGGCCTTATCTCAATCTTTACCCTAAGTCAGGGAAATGATACTAAATGTGTCTCTCACAGTAAAGATGTCATAGTCTAGGTTACAAAATCTGGATAATTATCATCAAGCACAACTGGATGCTGTTTTCCTCCCCCAGAAACATTTTGAATTTCCTTTAGAAATAAAAACTAAGAGCTCCCTTAGGTGGATGGTGGATGGATGTAGGAACTTCTGATACAATACATTTATGAACAGGAACTTAGCTTTAACTCTGAAATCATATTGTATCAGTCCCTGTCTCAGACACATTGTCTGACAATATGAGTATACTTATAGTGATAATGGAATAGAATATTTGAAATTGGCCTAACCCTCAACACCTGGAATGTATGACTATCATACATTTAGATTTTTTTGAAACTGCAGGTCCTACAGAAGGGCCAATCAATCTAACTTTAATGTGAGAGGCAAAATCATCTCCCACTTCTATGAAGCCTTAATTTCTAATACCCAGAGACTTCCCAGCTGATTCTTTATAATTCAGTGTATGTCTAAAAATTGGGAAGCCAAAGTTCTTGAAGTAGTCCCTGAGTGAGATCACTGATTTCACTTAAACTGCTAATGCCCAAACATGAAAAGATGCCATCAATGTCCCTAGAACTTCCAATCATGAACTTGGTACTAGACCACAGTACAATGATCTCCAAACCTACAATGAAAGAAGTTTATGATAAAGTCAAGTGTAATAAAAGTCCCTGTCCCCTGAGATTCCATGAATATCTCCAGCTTTCAAGAAATTCTTTGGAATTTCTTTGGAAGCCAAGATGCAGGGGTATCATTCAGTGGAGGTACCATTCATATCTACTTGGTTCTGGGAGACATTTAAGAAATTTAACAGAGGAG
Organism: Neomonachus schauinslandi; assembly: GCF_002201575.2. Taxonomy (NCBI): domain Eukaryota; kingdom Metazoa; phylum Chordata; class Mammalia; order Carnivora; family Phocidae; genus Neomonachus; species Neomonachus schauinslandi. The sequence goes on along the minus strand of NC_058405.1, from coordinate 32,391,539 downwards.
GAAATACAAATCAAAACATTGCAATGGGCTATCACCTCACACCTGTCAGAATGGCTAAAATTTGCAGCACAGGAAATAACAGATGTTGGTGAAGATATGGAGAAAGGGGAACACTGTTGGTGGGAATGTAAATTGGTGCAGCCACTCTGGAAAACAGTATGGAGCTTCCTCAAAAAGTTAAAAATAGAACTACCCTGTGGATCCAGCAATTGCACACTAGGTATTTACCCAAAGGATACAAAACTACCTGATATTTATAGCAGCATTATCAATAATAGCCAAATTATGGAAAAAGCCCTAATGTCTACTGACTGATGAGTGGATAAAGAAGATGTGGGGTGTGTGTGTATGTGTGTGTGTGTGTGTGTGTGTATAAAATGGAATATTACTCAACCATAAAAAAGAATGAAATCTTGCCATTTGCAACGACATGGATGGAGTTAGAGTGTATTATGTTAAGTGAAATAGGTCAATCAGAGAAGGACAAATATGATATGACTTCACTCATATGTGGAATTTAAGAAACAAAACAGATGAACATAGGGGAAAAAAAGAGAGGCAAACCATAAAACAGACTCTTAACTATAGAGAACAAACTGATGGCTGCTAGAAGGGAGGTAGGGGGATGGGTTAAAGGGGTGATGGATATTAAGAAGGGCACTGGTTGTGATGAGCACTGGATGTTGTATGTAAGCGATGAATCACAAAATTCTACTATTGAAACTAATATAACACTGTATGTTAACTAACTGGAATTTAAATAAAAACTTGAAACTACAAAAAAAATAAGCCTTAAAAAAATTTAATGGAGGAAAAAGAGATAGAATGAGCAGGGGATAAAGAATATTTTTAAATGGAAGGTTCCAAAAATCTTCCTTAGTTGAGTGAACATAAGTTTTTACCTAACAAAAATCTCTTTGAATCAGCACTTCTTTCTCATCTTTAGTCCCTCCAGTTTGGGTGGGTCTGACACCACCTCTGGCTCCAGGCACAAACTCCATGACAAGTCAAAGTCCTCTTCAGGACTTCTTTTGGAAACATTGTGAAAGTGACACTCTCTCTAGGATGCAAGATGAGACAAACCTAGAGTTACCCATAGCCTTATTTTCTATTGTGTGGGGGAATTATTGTCCAAGAAAAAGTCTACCTAGAAAGAAATAAAGCTCAGAGCTTGTAAGAAATAAAAAGTGTCCTGATACCAGCTTCCTCTTATTCTACTCTCCTTACAAAATATCTATATTAGTCACATGAAATAGCTTTTTTTTTAATTAGATGTGAGATAGATGAACTTAACTATTCCTGTTTCAACTGTGAAAATCTAGGTTTTCTTTGTAACATATATAGCTATCTAACCAGTTAGTTGTCATCTAAAGTAGCTATCACTACTCTGTTCCAAAGGGGATTTGAGATAGTACTAGTATTAAGTCTCCAAGATCAGTCATGAAAATGTTTTGTATAATTCTCAGTGATTTATCAAGGATTGAAATCAGTCTTAGTTTATCTTCAACCTAATTTCAGGTGCAGATGGTAGGTAGATAAAGAAATATGGAGAAATCCCTCACATCTCTGGACACTATTTCTCAAAAAACTATCTCAATAACTTCCCCTAAATAAAAGACTATATCTGCAGCAATAATTGGCAGAGAGAGAAGTGTCAAGGGAAGACATGTTGAATAATGAAATAACAGCCATCTGTTTAAAGAGGGCTTGGCAGTCTCATCCCACAAAGGGAGCAGTTATTTCCTCTGCCAAAAATTTGTCCCAGTGATGCACAGTAGATCCAGAAATACTGTGGCTTTATTTCACACATTAGGTGCAAAAGATCTAGCACTCTTAAGGCTTCTGCATACCTAGATACTTCTGTAACACAAGTAACTTTAACCCAAGTCTTCAAGTTTGCTGTTTATGGCCTTATTACAAGTGTGACTGGCCTATCCAATTAACTGGTCTTCATAGGAGCAGAAAGTAATTCCATTCTTTCACAATATAGCTCCTTTAAATCTACTTTCCCAATTTAGATCGCCAACTCCTCAACCTCTTAGATGAAATCTCTGCCATCTTCCATAGCTTTTATTGTGAGATTTAGGTAATAAATGATTTAATCTAGTCCAATAATCACATGACTCAAAACCATCTTCCTGTTAAATCTTCTCTTCTATCTCAGCTATACTTGTTATCATGGAACATGACAAAGTTTCTTTATTTTTCCCACCTAACTCTTCTACTACTCCTGTTCCACCCACCAATCTGCATCTAGCTGCTCCAGAGTTTGAACTGAGAAAAGAACATGACACAGAGCAGAATAGTTTACTTGACAAGTACTACTGTAATCTGGTCTTGGTGTCTTCTGAGTATGTAATATTCCAAATGGTGGATCTTCCTCTTGGTAGTGATCCTGTCAGGGATTCTTTATAGGTTCTGTCAGGGATTCTTCACCTGTATATGAACTAATACAGGTGATGACTTTGTACCTGGACACTTGTGGCTCCATCCTCGGTCTCTCTGATTTTCGATGGTTCACCCACTGTGGGAATCATCTTGCCTGGCATTCCATTTGAGTGGAATTCCTTCCATAATAATGACTAGTCTGGTTTCCTTCCACTGGGTCTTCAGTAGATACTCAGAAAACTCACATTGTCTTGCCCCATCAAATTCTGTCATCTGAACAGCTCTTGTTTTTAGACTCTTCAAGTGTAAGTCAGGTTCAGGTACTGGTGTCAGCATAAATGCCAGGTGATACAAAATCAAACTCCCTAAGAGGTTCTCTTGAACCTTACCATCTGTACTCCACCCCCACCAATGTGGTTTGAGTTGCAGGTAGAAGAAACTCTGCTCTATTATGACTGGGCGCCCTGGGAGTTTTTAACTCTCAAGCTAGTCTTAGGAGGACTCTCAGACTTTTGACAGTTTTAACCTCCAGGAGCTCTACCAGATTCTCACTATGAAGACATGAGAAAAATCCTCTTCTGCTTCTAGCAAGGGGTCGGGGGAAAGGAACAATTCTGAAATATGCCCAGAGCATTCTGTTCTCCTTTACAAGATCTCCCCCTAAGGGAAACTATTTTACCTAAACATAACTAGCCTAGAGAAATGGAAACACCAAACCCAGTGCCTCTAGCCTTTGACTTGCAAGAAAGGAAATACCCAATTCAACCTCACTAAAAGACTGAGACCTAATCATGGGAACAGAGAGCCTGTCCCTGCCCCCACACCTTACCTACACATCATTTGGCCTCCTCTATAATAACAGGGGTTTACAGCTAAACAAAACCCCTGCAACCCTTAAACCCTATTTAAGGAGTATCTAGAAAAACTCAAAGACAACAGTAGAGACAAAAAGAGCACACCAGAGGAAATTTTAGCAACACCACAGCTACAGCACACAGGTAACACATCTAGCTACTAGCTAGAAAAACATGAAATCTCATACTAAAGGTCTATCCACTTCAATTCTTTTTACCTAATATATCATGTCAGGCTTTCAGCAACAAACTACAAAGAATGCTAAACAGCAAAAAATAACCTGAAGAGACAAACGCAGCATCAGAATCCAATTCAGATATGGTAAACATTTTGGAATTATTATATCAAGAAATTAAAATAACTATGATTAGTATACTAAGGCTTTATTATGACTTTTTAAAATTAACAGTTATTAAATGGAGCACAGGGTGCCAATGGTGAGCCAAAGTTCAACAAAAGACCATACAGAAGTTGAAATAGTGGTCATTACTCATGAGTCCTAGAGGGAGTATCTGGCATACTTTGAGGGACTATCTGGAGAGGTCATGGCAGGGTGCAGGCAGAGAGAGGGGCAGGACCTGAGGTGCATGTCTTTACTAGAGTCTGTGGGTAGGGTACTTTGGGATTCCTGAATTAAGGCCAGATTTGTCAATTTGAACAAATCAAACCAAACCAAACCAAACCAAACCAAAACAAATAAAGCAGTGTTTTGGTAAGCTCCACAGGGGTCTCATCCAAGGGACACACAAGGGGTAGGCCTAGGGAGGCAGGGGTGACTGCTGATCACAGAATTTGCTGAGGAAGTCATATCAAGAACTTACATTTGCTTGTGACTTTGTGGGCTGTTATCTGGGGCATGTGCTTGTGTGAGGGGGCTGGTGTCAGTTTAAAGCCTGTGTAGGCCACGTGGGCAAACAAAATGAATGTCAAAGCAGCAATACCATGGAGCAGCTTAGCTAATTCTCCTAAGCTCTAATGGAAAAAATAGACAACATGCAATAAGAGATGGGTAATACAAGAAGAGAGATGGAAACTGAGAGTCAAAAGGAAATGCTAGAAATCAAAAACATTGTAATAGAAATAAAAAAATGTCTTTGAGGGACTAATCAGTAGACTGGTCATAGCTGGGGAAAGAATCAGGGAACTTGAAGATATGTCAACAGGACTTTCCAAAACTGAAATGCAAAAAGAAAAAAAAAAAAAAGAATTAAAAAAGATTGAGCAGAATATCCAAGAACTGTGGAACAATTAAAAAAGATGTAACATACTATTACTAATAGTAATCAACGTACAATGAAATACTAGAAGGAGAAGAAAGAAACAGGAGGATATTTGAAAAAGTAATGGCTTAGGATTTTCCAAAATTAATCACAGAGCCAGGAAACAGATCTGGGAAGATTACAGAACACTAAAGAGGATAAATGCCAAAATGTCTACATCCAACATATCATATTCAAGCTGCGATAAATTAAAGACAAAGAAAAAATCTTGAAAGAAGCCAGAAAGGGAAAAAAACAAGACAAAAAACAAAACACCTTACCAATAGAGGAAGACAGATAAGAATTACAGTGGCTTTCCCTTCAGAAATTATGCAAGCAAGAAGAGTGGAATGAAACATTTGAAGTGTTGATAAACCAAAAATTTACCAACCTAGATTTCTGTATCCAGCAAAACTGACCTTCAAAAGTGAATGAGAAATAAAGATTTTCTTAGACAAACAAAAAATTGAGAGAATTTGTAACCAATAAGACCTACCTTGCCAAAAAAATGTTAAATTATTCAGAAGGAAGAAAAATGATAAACTTCACCTACATAAAGTAGTGCATTAGAGGAAGAATAAATAAAAGTAAAGTCAATTTTTTATTTTTATTATTCTTTACTGATCTAACAGATGGAAGTTTTTTCAAAAGAATACTAGAAACAATGTATTTGGGTGATTATTGCTTATGAATAAGTGAAATAAATGGTATCATTGTCAAAGGGAATTAGAATTCTTTGGTATAAGGCAACTGTCATACCCATGAAGTGAAAAAGGACTTGGATTAATTATAAATATGTATTGCAAATTCAAGGAAAACCACTAAGAAAAAGTGGGAAAAAAAAGGAAGTATAATTAATAGTATGATTGAGAGAAAAAAATGGAATCATATAAAATGCTCAATTAAAACCAGAGAAAACATGAAAAGAGTAGAAAACAAAATAAAAGAAACAAAGAACAAGTGCAATGATTAGAAAAAAGTAAAAAATATTATGCATATTAGTCCAAATGTATCAATAATCACTTTAAACATCAATGGTCTATATATACTAATTAAAAGGCAGACTATCAGAACTAATAAAAAACCAAGGCTTAACTATATGCTATCTACTAGAAACGCAATTTCATTATAAAGCCACAGACAAAAAATAAAGAAATGGAGAAAGATATACCATGTTAACACTCATCAAAAGAAAGCTGGAGTAGCTATATTAATTACAGATAAAGAAGACTTCAGAGCAAGAGAAATTATCAGAGATAAAGTGGGGTATTACATAATGATAAAAGGGTAAATTCTTCAAGAAGACATAAAAATCCATAATGTATATTTGCATAACAACAAAGCATTAAAACTATGTGAGGCAAAAACTGATAGAAGTGCAAGGAGAAATATATGAATCTGCTATTATACTTGGAGACTTTAACATCCCTCTAATAGTAATCAACAGATCCAGCAGGCAGAAAAGGACATAGTGAACTAAACGGCCTCATCAATCAACTGAACCTAACTGACATCCAACAACAGTAGAATACACATTCTTCTCAATCCCCTATGGAAAATTCACCAAGACAGACCATATTTTGGGCCATAAATTACAACCAATCAAAATTTGTCAGATGCACATAAAATGGTACTCATCAGAAATATATAGTATTTAATGCATTGCTGGAAAAACCCCAAAGATTTATGGTCAATAATCTAAGCTTCTGCCTCAAACAACAACAACAACAAAAACCTAGGGAAAAAAGAAAAAAGAAAATGAAACCCAAAGTAAGCAGAAGAAAAGAACTAGAGCCTTGGCATATATTATGTTTGTCAGAATTATATTTACAGAGGAAATTCAATTCAAATTAAATTTTTTATTATATTTTAGACAAAGAAGCTCAAATTCCATATCTACCATTTAATATCTGGGAAGCATCAAAAACTTATCAAATCTCTCTGAGGTTCAATTTCCCCATTTATAAAAGAGACAAAAATTTCTATTTCACGTTTAGTGTGAGGATTAAAATAATTCATGAAAAACACCACAATAAGCAAAAATGGTAAGAACTGTCTTCATCACCATTAGCAACAGCACCACCACCACCACCACAACCATCATCATCATCACAATCAAATACACATTGATGGACAATATTGAACACAGAAAGATAAATGAAACTTCCTGAGATAAATGGACAAATTGTGGAATCTATAAAAGAAGCTTTCTCTTTGCTAGAGAAATCTGCTTAACACCACCTTCCCCAGAATACATTCTTGGGTGAATCCATCCTAATATTGATGGCTTATCTTTTCCTGGTCCCCATAGTGACCCGATGATGAAACACTTCATCTCTTTGAGTTCTCTTAAGATATTCCACTCACATACATTCATTTATAGGAGACTTTGTAGCAGAAGGGAAAGGCTAATATCATATGCCTCATTGAAAACAATATGGAAATTCTTATTAGACATTTCTGTTCTGTCAAGGTCCTTCTTAACAGCCCTGCTAACAATGGTTTTGCTTTCTGACATTTTCCCCCCATAAGGTACTGATTTCTTCTGCCTTCTCTCCCTCTCTCAAATTTCTCTTCATAAACTTCAAATTCCTCTCTCCCTGTTATTCAGAGTAATTCAGCTCTTCTTGGCTATGCCTCTCAAAACTTGTTTAACAGGTTATATAACATAGACTCAAAGAATTCCCTTTTCTAAAACAGCCCATTTCACCCTGGTTTGTAGACTCTTTCTTGCCTAGCCATGGATGAAATCCTAGGCCAGTTCCATAGCTTTTCCTGGTACTTTTAGTTTTGTTAGCTCATTTACATTCAGTCTAACGTAATATCAAAATTATTTTCATCCAAATTGAGGCTTCTGCCCTCTCCCAATCTAAACCTAGTTCAGATTGGGGAAACTATACTGGGGAAGTGTTTTGTGGTGTCCTTCTTCATGATTTCCCCTCTTAGCTCTTCTTACTATATAGCCTCTCGGTGGTGAGGGAGGAGAAGTAAGGTTCAGAAAAAGTTTGTAATTTATAGTTGTAATCTGTTACTCATGCTTTCTAGGAGTGTTGAATGCTCAGCAGGTCCTTTGTTTGGGTGCAGGGCAATCTGAGGGCACCTCAGTGATCCCTAATGGAAATCTTCCAACTGTTGGTTCCATGATAGGTTGATGTTTCCCATGCTGGCTGCCTACAACTCTCCACATGGTCCTGGATTCCTTTAGTTCATCCTTATAAGGGCTATATCATTACTTCAAGTGGTCCTCATGGGCAAGACCCCTCTGAAGTGACCAAATTCCCCACTCTTCTACACTAGGATCAGATCTGGCTCACAGGAAATATAAGCTTTCTTGCTCAGCTACACTTTGGGAAACATAGGTTATTCTAAGAGCAGCACTGCCTCTTAGCATGCAGCCACAGTCTCCCCCAGACAGCTACTTGAAGACAGGCATCATTATCTCCCAGTGTTCAGATGAGACAGACAATACCGTGTTCTGACAGTACAGTCTCTAAAGAAACCTTCTCTACCAATACACCTTCATCAATCACATCCCTTCTATATATCCTAGAGATAGTGATGGTATATGATATAATGAATCAGATTTGGCATCAACCCTTAGCAAATTGTGCATTTGGCACCGCTATTAAGAACGTGTGAGCACTGAACACTGCCTTAACTTTAGGGCCCCATTCAAAACTAAGACAACAGGTTAATTCCCATTTTAACAACCTGCTTCATTTCTATATAGAAATCTGTCAGTATGCTCCGGAAAACTTAGGACTATAGATAGCAATTTGGTTTTTGCATATGTAGTAATTTGATGCACTGAGTTTCTATTTTTAAAAACTTTATTTTTATGCTATTTTTTATTCCTTGTACTTTGTGTTAAATTATAAGTTTTCCGAGGGTATGCTCAAGAGATATAACCAATGAAAGAGCTGGGGAAGGAAGTTCATGTGTAAAAAACACTTCCCTGTGGTAAAACCTCAAGGCAAAATCCTTCTCTAATGCTGGCAGGGTGAGTAGGGCAGGGTCTCTCTCATATTTTAAAATTTTGTTGGCTCTATTTTCTAATATCTGGAGATATAATGAATACTTCTATGCACATATAACATCTTCTAAAAATGGACATTCTTTAAAAGATTAATAGTAAAAAATGTAGACTGAAGATTTCACAGACTTCATTTTTAAAAAAACCTTCAAAGTTGAATTAACTTTCTAAAAAATAGCTTTAATCTCTTTTCATTTGCATTAAAAATTTGAACTTAATAAGCCACCAGTGGTATAAATACATTAGAAGCTAGGTTGCCAATTAACATCTTTTTGGCTGTGCAGAGATAACCAAGCATAGGAAAAGTTAAACAAGTTTGACTTTAATGAAATTATGTTGGAGACAAATTTAATCAGATATTTATCAGATTTCCCTGAGGATCCTCTGAAGCAGCAGCATTAATATTGTTTTCCTAAATATTCACCAGAGCCAAACCTTCGATGGAAATAAACCAAGGAGCTCTCTTGCAAAGCTTTGAACCTAGTTTCTCCTGCATAGTCTCATCCTCTGCAAGCATAAAACCCCATTATTGGCAATGGTGTTATTTGAGTTAAGTACATTGGCTGTTGATCCCACATTGACCAGCTAGTGTTGAGACTGCATTACAGTAATTGCTTGTCTGATTGCTCAGAGAATCCCCTAATAATCCTAGTGAGATTAGGGAAACAGGAATGTAATGGCAGGTGTGCACAAGGGTGTTACAGAAATATGTCATCAAGTTAAGAGCAGCCTTCAGCATTACAGATGGAATGCTTTACTCCAATCCATTTCCCTACTTATATTGCCTTTTCAGTACATCAGAATGATTTCTTCTCTTAGAAATGTGAATGGGAGTGCTTGAATCATAAAAGTTTGTGACCATTTTGTTTCTTAGGATCTCCTATGTGTTAGCATTCACATAAAATAAACAGGTTTGCAATAAAAGGGAGAGAAATAGAAGAAAAGCTTGACACTTTGATTAAACAATTTATGTCCTAGTGCTGGTTTTCACTTACTATCAAGATAATTCAAGTCTCTGAAATTTAGTGCTAAATCACCATTTGAATGTTTCCAAGTCTAGCTCCAACCACAATGGATCCTAAGTTTTCTATAATAGATTCTTCCCTGGAGCAAGATTTTATTCACTTTTTGAAATGTTTCTTAAACATATTACAGACCAGCTCATCCCCCTTTTATTCTGCATTAGGGTTTCAAAGAAAAACATGATAAACGCTGCTTTGGTTTCAGTGTTACAGTTCACAGATACCTTAAGCTAAGTTCTTAGGGAGTATGGAGATGAATGGCACTGGCTTTTCACTCATTTAATATTATGCTTTAATATAAGGAACAAAACAAGATGCTACCTTGCACTTACCTTTCTAAAAATAAATGGAGGAAAGGAAATTGGGGAGGAAGACGGTGCCATCTGGTAATTTCCAGGGTTCACGTTTTGTAAGGAAGTAAAATTTGAATTTTTTGTTATTGTTCATTTTTGTAGATTACCTTAAGACACTTGTTCAGTAATGAAAATGACTTTTAAAAATGTGCTCGAGTTTCTAATACAGATCAATGAGTGCTGACTAGAAGAAACAGAATAGGAAAGAGTAAGAAATACTGACTTAGTAGCTACAAATAGCTTCTCACTTCTGTAGGCGGTATCACTGGCCATCTCCTTGCCTGTAGCTATTGATTACCATTTCATTTTATATGTGTGTGATCCCGTTTTTGAGGAAACAACACAATATATGACCAATTTTTATACTTTTAGGAGGAAAGAGAAATTATAAATTATTACACAAAGATATGAACATTTCTTTGAGAAGCAGAAACAGAATTTAGTACACTTCTCCCTGGTTTACAAGGTGCCTGAAATGTATTTTTTCTAAATGGTGCTTTGAGTTTATACTTATTACATCTGTCTATCTGCTACACTACGGTCTTAGGAAGTCCAAGAAAATCCTAGGCTACCCAAGTTAAACCAAAGTAAAATATCATATACTCTTTCCTATTTCCAGAAACCACCCTCCCTTTGAAACAAATTCCTTTCTCACTTCCTCCACCCCTTATTCCCACTTTCCAATGGAATAGCAGCTGTGTTTAGCTTGATGAATTTCAACAAACTTGAACAGATGTTGGAGAGACCTATGTTAATAATAAAAAAAAGAAATAACTATCCAGAATTTCTGATCTCCAAATACAGTTCCAATTTTTTAACCATTCATAAGTCAAAGATCCCCAGTAAAAAGGAAGGGTAATTCTATTCAAGGTGGCCTGCTTATGTCCTGCCAAAGTTAATAGGAACACTAGATTTCACTGGGAGGTAGGGGAGGGGCTAAGGGGGAACAGTGCTCCAAATATGAAAGATTAACGTAAATTTATCCCACATCCTTTCAAAAAGCAAGTAATTGAGTCAGCAAATATGTAGATTCATGGACAAACAGGAGATGTTTACATTTAAATCTTTAAGGCTGCTTGAACAGTATGCTAAAGATTGTGTTGTTAAGGTTTGGGAAAGGAAGTTGGCCTGCAAACAAATCCCCTTATTGTTACTGAGCTGTAATTGTGTGATGGCTAATTCCCTGTACACTGTCCTAAAAACAGCCAAATGTTCATTTAGTACCAACTCAACCCTCTCTATTTGTTGTTGTATCATAGAAGAGGAAGAGGAAAAAAACCCCTAACATCTAATAAATCCCTACTACGTGCCAAGCATTGAATTAGCACAATACCTATTTTATTTAATTCTTGTTTAAATTTGTGCTAGAGTAAACTGATCCTAGGAGGGTTTCAGAAACTTGCCAAATTACCTGGCAAACTACCTGGTTGTCTGATTCCCAATCCTCCTCTCCCTCTTTTTGAGGGATAGTTGTACTACTACCTTTTAAAGAATCACCATATAGGAGAGTTTACATCCATGTCATTTAGAAGTTATTATGTTCAGGCATATCTGTGTTAAGCTAGGCCTGCATATTTCTGTATTATTTCAATGTTGGCTTACTCAGATTTTGAGGGGTTCAGACATTTATGGAAATACCCCAATGTTCTATGTTAGCATGTTTCTTCCTTTCTTAAAGAAGTAGTAATAATATTCAGGCATTTTGTTCTTTTACCCCTCATATTCATATAAATTTTGACTTTATTGAAAATTTTAAGTATACAAATTCTTTCAAAAGAAGTATTTTAAAGGATTTGGCATACTTGGAGATTGTAAGACTTGGTCATATATGTGGTTGTATTTAGGCTTGACAATTATATTCTGAGGACTCTAAAATGAATTCAAATAATCTCCCAGATCTGAATTTTTCATAAGCTTTTATGTTTTCCAAATAAATAAAACATGCTGCTACATAACTAGAAGAACTTATAGTACCAACATATAGTAATGAATGCATGAGCTTACATTAAGAAAATTCTTATCTTCCACATAAATCAGAAACTTAAGAGTTAGACTGGCTCAACACGCTCACAGCTGGAATGTACACATGTTGTGGCTTATTTGCCTCCCATCAAACGTTTCTCAGTCCAGATGTTCATTCTTTTTCACTCTGCATCCATTCTAGACTATTGCCTGCTGGATGCAAAAAAATGGCTGAGGCTGTCTCAGAGTTGAGGTTAGACCATGGACACCACTGAGGTTCTTATTAGTACCAAATGTCTTAACCATCTAGTACTGCTTTATTTTAGAAGTTTATTTCCTAGGCTTGAAAAGAAGAAAAGTATCTTCAATACTTTACAACTTGATAACTAGAATTCAGTCTAAATTTTTAAAGAACTCATGGGACATATCAACATACACTTCGCACACATATTGGAAGAATAGTGTTATATAGTTCCATGCTAACAAGTTCAATTCCTTCTATAAAGCAGATAGAAATGATCTGGAGAATTCACTTATCCTCCCTTCCTTACTTACAGAAAGGCAACACTGTAGAACCTCTATGTTTTGTCTTGTATTGGCTTGGTTTTCACATATGTCTCCTTTACTTAGAAACTGCTTCTAAATTCTCACTCCCAATGACACTTTCCACTTAAAATTTTACCATTTTTTTTAGAATCCAGTTTAAACACCAACTTCTCTGTAAAACCTCCCCTAATCTTAACTCCCCCAAAACACACAAATACCGTCCTTCCCTCCTATGGCATTTTTATATCACTCTTAGAGCATTTATCATTTTACAGTTATTTCTGTTCATATTTATCTCCTTTAATAGAATTAAGTTTCTTGTATATGGGATTTTGACTGGTAAATGTAAATCCCCATGGAAAGTATATTTTCAGGAAGAGTGCTTCACACATAGCACTTTTTAAAAAAAGATTTATTTATTTATTTTAGAGAGAGAGAGCATGAGTGGGAGGGGCAGAGGGAGAGGGAGAGAGAATCTCAGGCAGACTCCCCGCTGAGCACAGAGCCAAACATAGGGACTGATCTCAGGACCCTGAGGTCATGGCCTGAGCTGAAAATGAGAGTTGGATGCTCAACCGAGTGCGCCACACAGGCACCCCCACACATAGCATTTTAAGAGTTGTGGTTTTTGTTTTGTTTTTAGTGGAATTAAACCCAAACAGAATATAGACCATCATGCAAGAGGTCTCCATAACGATTATTTGGGCTTAATCCAGAGTGACAGGAAACCTGAGCCTCTATTTCCCCAGCTGCAGCCATAACTTTCCATTTCTTTTTCTAACCCTCCACCTATACAGAGAACAGTGGGCACCATGGGTATTCACCTCATCAGCGCCAACTGAATCTCTGCTGGATTTCATGGTACAAATGGTTAGGATACTAATTCTGTGCAGAACTGAGGCATCTCATAATATTACTTTAGATAAGACTAGGCAGAGATAGGTCACAGCAAATTGATTAGTGGAAACAGGCTCTCCTGGTTGGTTCAGAAAAGCTTGAATGAAGGCGGTGTCAAAAAAAAAAAAAAAACACCTCTGATAATACAGTGACTTTGACTTCTATGTTTCATCTTTTGTTTGAACAAACTCTCTAGGATTCAGTTGTGAATACCCTTTCTATTATGCTCTGATTTAATACACTTGATTCTACTGTCAGAATGTGGGAAATACAGACAAAAGATCCAATTCAGCAACATCTTCCTTGAGCAACAGGCGAAAAATGTACGTCAAATACATTGTGTGCTTATGGCACTTATTTAAAGGTTGGTGAAGTCTGGGTAAACTGTAGATGTATCTTAACACTCACCTAACATAGAAATTACCTAACAAATTGCAAATATTTAATGAATGGCTAAAGTAACCATGCTTTCAGAATAAAAACTTTTAAAAAGTCTATATTTTTTTTAGTTCTAGAAATTACTCATGCTCATTTAAATCTTCTTACTGAATAAATATTCTGAGTTTTGAAAGTTATATATATTCCCATCCACTAAACAAAAATAAATGTGGGATTTCTCTAATTCTAAGTCATTTCAAATTGCAAGCAAAGAATTCATTTCAAATAGTTTACTGCTCCATTAAAGTTTCTTCACTAAAATCAACCCTGATAAAAAGGACAATTTTTGTCAGGTTTAAATTAAAGTCATAGCAACACATGTGGAGCATGGATCATTTCCAGTCCACAAATTCTCTTGTGGTCACATTGGAATAAGTGTTAGGATGAGATAGAGTCATCTTAAACATAATGGCTATGAGTAAACTCCTTCCTTACAAATAAATAATTAGACTAAGCTAGTATCCTTTCTCTATAAGTTGTATGTGGTACCTTTGAAGATCAGACGCCACCTCCTTTGCTTCTATGTTAGTGATACGTATTTGTTTTTGATTGGCTGATAGCTTAGGACACCATTTTGGGATATGCCTCAAAGGCAAGAAACCCAAACATATTTTTATCTTCTAGCTCCACACAGCTGTGGAAACAGCATGGAATAGGGATTAGAGAGGGTAGGCAATTGTATTTAAACAGGTATAGTGTTTTCTACTCACATTTTTTCTGAAATTCTAATATATTCAGCTCAATTTATATTTATTGAGCATCCATTATGTGCTAGGTACTGATTTAAAAGCCATGTAGTTGGGCGCCTGGGTGGCTCAGTTGGTTAAGCGACTGCCTTCGGCTCAGGTCATGATCCTGGAGTCGCGGGATCGAGTCCCGCATCAGGCTCCCTGCTCGGCGGGAAGTCTGCTTCTCCCTCTCCCGCTCCCCCCTCTTGTGCTCTCTCTCTCTCTCACTCTCTCTCTCAAATAAAAAAAAAAATGCCATGTAGTTATCATCAAAGGAAGTAATAGTCTAGTGATGGAGACATGCATAAGTAAGTTATCTGTCAGTTGCAGTGTGATCAATGATGGGCAGAGATACACACAAAATTTGGGGTGGATGGGAGAAGCAGTTCAGGTAACAACTTTCGTTGTAGTTAAAAGATCAAGACAGCCATCCTGAAGGAAGGGACACTTGCATTGTGTTTTGAATGACAGAAAAATTTCAACAGGCAGAAATAAGAGAAATACGCTTCTTGGAAGATGGAAAAGTAGGGGCAAATGTTTAGAAAACAGAAGGGTATAGTAGACCTGGAAAATTGAATTTATGGAGGTATGGTGAGGATATGGTTATAAAAACAGTGTTGTCTGGAATTTGTTCTGTGAACAATTGAAAGCCATTTAAGACTGATGGAAGGAAATGATGTTCTTTGTTTTGATTTTCCACATAAGTCTTTTAACAAATGAGATTAAGTAAAGAAATTTTAGAAAGATCTTTCATACAGCAATGCATCTTATATCAGTGGTGGAGACTTGGAAGTAGAATAATCAGGTAGGATGGCATTTCAGTCATCTAAGTGAGAACCTTAAGGTGATGGCAATGAGAATTCAAAAGAGGAAACCAATGTTAAATACACTATGAACACCAAATTAAGAGTCCTTGAACACCAAATGCGTGTAAAGAGTGAGAGAGGGAGAAGACCCAGATGCTTCTGAAAAGAAAGTTTCTGAGGAGAATTCCAAGGTGGGAACTTAAGAGAATTGCACACACAGGGGCTATGATCCTCAGAATTTGTCACTTCCAGGCTGGTGCTTGGGAAGGGAATAATAATAATGGGAAGGAAGATTATCACTTGAGGCAGTGGTATAGTAAGTACAAAACTGAGAAAGCAAGCATAAGTGCCAAATAGGCAGGAAGACAGGGTACGCAACTGAAGTAAAGGGGTCAAAGTGGCAGATGAAGGTGCTAAATCCAGAGTATAAAAGCAGAAATCTAGATCCGAGGAGAGAAAAGTGTATACGAGCCAAGAGCAAAAGGGGAGAGGGTCTAGGGAAAATGCTGTAACTGAGTCTCATTTGGCCAGAGTGATTATGTAGGCCCAGCTTAGAGGACCCACACAGGAAAAGCAACTTTGTACCTTACGACAATTTGAGGTGACTATATAGATAAACTGCTGGAAATTGGATTTTGATTCAGAGAAAAGATAGAAGCTAAAGATGGAGACAGTTTGGATTCATCTTCATAGAGGGGTGTCAGTGTGGTGGAACAGAGTACACCACCAAAGAGGAAATACAGAAATTAAAAGCAATTCATCTTTGGTGGAATGGGTTCCAAGTAGAAGTCACAAGGCTAGTGGGTATGAATTTTCTAGTAAAAAAAA
Source organism: Neomonachus schauinslandi (assembly GCF_002201575.2). Classification (NCBI taxonomy): domain Eukaryota; kingdom Metazoa; phylum Chordata; class Mammalia; order Carnivora; family Phocidae; genus Neomonachus; species Neomonachus schauinslandi. The sequence continues at coordinate 32,375,424 of NC_058405.1, read as the reverse complement.
TACCCAAGTTTGCCAAAAATGTAATTTGATTTACCTTTCCATAACTAAACTTAAGTATCTCAAACTCCTATTTTTCCCGTAAGGCAGAAAAACCTTACACTGGTGAATAAATATCAAGTTGTTTCAGTCTTTTCAGGTTTATTCAGGATTTCTCCCTACTTGTGCATCACCCCTGGGAGGCATCTTAGTCCTTAAAGGCACACATGGGACCAAAGCATTAGTGAGGTTGGGTCATCTAATCCTGAGTTGTCAGAATGGGTTGAGCTCTTTCTATTTGATTTTCATGCACCTGAAGTAGGGTTCGTTCATCTGTTCATGCAGGACATGATGAGACTTCCATTTCCTATGGGATGTCTATCCTCCTTTCCCTGACCGTATGTGTCACTACCAGGTCTGCCAGCCCTCCCTCAACTACCTTCTGTCTTCTAGAAAACACAGATGCCTCCAGTGCTAAGGGAGAATGTCTGAGACTGCCTGAGGCACTCTCTGAGAAGTCACACCCAAAGCAGCCATTTGCATTCCCACGATGTTTGAACAGTGAACTTGTTTAGTTTGTGTCTATACAGATGTCAGATGAGAAGTAGACATGAATCCTTTCTACTCAAGGATGGTTCTACATCTCTCTGAGGTATCCTATTCAGTCCTCAAATACTATAATAATCACTGATGTAAACTATTAACTGGAATCAAAGAGAATAAAGAAGGTAAATAAATTCTGAAAGATTTTCATTGACCATAACCTTTAATGGATATATTATTTAAAATCAAGATATATTTATAGAAGCTTTTGTTCTGAGCACTGGATTATGCTGGATTCCACTAACCTCCAATCGAATTAATGCATAAAATCAGACAGTTGATGAAAGCCGTCAGTTTCACGGTGTCCTATTTTTAGACCCTGCTGTGTATACCTGGAGCCCTTCAGCAGAGAGTTTTTCAAGTCTTCTGAGGCAGTAGGAGTGTTGGGGGTTGTCAATAAGGGGCCAAGGAAAGTAGGATTTTAACTGTTCCTTAGATGAACTTTCAGACAATTACCCTGTTTTCAACCTGACCCCTTATCATTTTCAGAGGTAACTGGTGCTTCCAATTTCTGATTCTTTCTAGAATTCTGTGATAAAAATTGGCTCCCACTCCAGGAAGTGATGCTTCAATGTTGCTGCTCTGCAAATAACTAATAATTACACTTCAATTTTCTGCTTTCCAACTTTCAAAATTGTATTAACATCTCTCATCTGTTTTCATCTCCTCTCCTTTTACCATTTTCCTCATTTAAAAATTTTGTATACTTTTTAATACTTTCTTCCCTATTTCCTTTAATTTCATAATAGCAGGATTTCAGAAAAATGACTATATCTTACTCAACTGAATTTCCTTCTACAGCATTCTAAAGTCTCTAAGAACCTGTGATGCTGAGTTAAGTATGATTCAAAATAATTGAGGTGGTTTAATGCTGTATCCTATGAGCAAAGTCTAAGATAGACTCTGGGATTAACAAAGGAAAATAATAATTATAGCTATCATTTATGGAGTGCTTACTCTATGCCAGACTCTCTTTTAATCTGTTTTTAGATATTAAATAATTTAATCCTCATATCTGTATGAGGTATGTTCTATTTTATTTTATTTATTTATTTTTAAAGATTTTATTTATTTATTTGACAGAGAGAGACACAGCGAGAGAGGGAACACAAGCAGGGGGAGTGGGAGAGGGAGAAGCAGGCTTCTCACGGAGTAGGGAGCCGGATGCGGGGCTCGATCCCAGGACCCTGGGATCATGACCTGAGCCGAAGGCAGACGCTTAATGACTGAGCCACCCAGGTGCCCCAGGTATGTTCTATTTTAAAGATGAGGAAATTGTTCAGTAAATTAGAGGTCTCACAGCCTCTAAATAGTAGAGTTAGAATTCAAACCCAAGCTGCTTAACACCTTAAGTAGAAACATGTTAATATCTACTTTGGCAATAGGGATTTGGGGGTTAGAATTTGGCCTGAGAAGAACCCTGATTGTTGTCTTTTCCATCTCCATTTAAATTCCACCTCTATTTTTAAGCCGTTGGTATGCAACACCACTAACACAATTCCTGTAGAACTCTGGGAAGGCCATTCTGAACAGTCTAGGCTTATCTTTCTTAAACATGATTTAGTAGAAATAGAGCTGCCCTATAAGTGACTCTCTTGTATGACATGGAGCAAAACACTACACCATTCAGGGACCTGGCATTCTTATCTGTACGTTGAAGAGATTATACGAAGAGATAATAATCACAACCAAGGTTTATTCAGCTCTGTTGTGTGTTAAGAGCTTCATATATACACATAGGTAGTTTATTCATTTAGTAATTTTTTAAGTTTCGAGAGGTTGTAACTAAATGAGTATGAATTTGTTTCATTACTTTACTCCTCTTCAGGACACTGAAATAGATCCCATTTAACTAAATGTCAAGGGCAGGTTGCTCTTTGTACTTTCAGGGATCTGTATATTGTCCATACTTGTATTCTTTTTTTTTTTTTTTAAAGATTTTATTTATTTATTTGACAGAGAGAGACACAGTGAGACCGGGAACACAAGCAGAGGGAGTGGCAGAGGGAGAGGCAGGCTTCCTGCGGAGTAGGGAGCCCGATGTGGGGCTTGATCCCAGGATCTGAGCCGAAGGCAGACACTTAACGACAGAGCCACCCAGGTGCCCCACCATACTTGTATTCTAACCGCCATTTAAAATTCAGTTCTCAGTTGCATGAAGTTTTCTCCTTTTATTATCCAGCGACACTGACTTCCTTTCTGAATTAGAGCATATACTCAAGAATCAATGTTATCAGTGATTAAATACAGAGTTATACGCATCTTGTTTTTTACCTTTGCTTTGTTTCACCAAAGAAATTATAAACTTTGTGGAGGGTAAATATAATATCTTGCTCTTATTTTTAAAAAGTCTCCTATGAAAACTTATATAATGTTTGGCACAAGTTGAAAAATGACATTTTAGTGTTGGTTCAGCATTTAGAAAACACCAACATGTGAATTTTACATTCAGACTTGGGGATACAAAACTTGTTTTGGTCTTTCTTGAAAGACAGAAAATCCCAAATATTTTGGATAAAGATTTATTTCTAATTTGAAGTTGATTTTCTATTTTCTCATTTTATAAGTAATACATATAGATTCCACTGTAACATCTGAGAGTTCGTTGGAATTGCCAGATTTTCATCCTCTTTGCTTCTCAATTCAGTGGTTAGCAGGTGATGTGACATATGAAATGGTATTCAGTTAGAAAATAAAACAAACTCACATCCACAAAGAACAAATGCCTACAATTACAAGAAAACCTTGCCTTCCTTTAAACACTCTCTATGTGACAGAATGATAGTGACCAAAAATAATTCATGGGAAAAACCTGACAAAACAAGAACATTTCTTATAGTTTTTAGTCTTAGCTTTTCTGCAAACCTGTGTGTCATATCAGTAGATATTTATTGGTCATCTGTGATGCTGTTAGTTCAATCCAAAATGAACTGGATTTCCAACACAGAAGTATCAACTTCCTTGTCATAATTTATATCTTTATTTTATTTTATTTTATTCACTATATTCTCTTGTAATATCTTTGTATCTATGTATTAATGCCCCAATGATACTAAAAACTCTTTAAGTATCACACGACTTAAAAAAAAACTGGTATAGGGGCGCCTGGGTGGCTCAGATGGTTAAGCGTCTGCCTTCGGCTCAGGTCATGATCCCAGGGTCCTGGGATCGAGCCCCGCATCGAGCTCCCTGCTTGGCGAGGAGCCTGCTTCTCCCTCTCCCTCTACTGTTCCCCCTGCTTGTGCTCTCTCACTCTCTCTATCAAATAAATAAATAAAATCTAAAAAACAAAAACAAAAAAACAAAAAAAAACCAAACAAACTGGTATAGTGCTAGGCTCATAGGGTTCAGTTGGAGCGTTTCATTTGTTAAGTAATTTAGAGAAACAAAGTGGTTATATGGGAAGACATTAGAAATCTTTACATTCTTTCAAAGTTTATAGCACATAAAAAGGAAATCTCATTGAAGACTGTATTTCCATAATCATATCAAGAAAGAAAAAAGTCACTGAGGGCTGGGATTCGGAGAAGTTCTTGAAGGACTCTTCAACTGCACTTCTCCTGACAGTCCTCTCAACCCAGAATGAAATTATAAGACACTTCAATGGAATACAAGCAATTAATATACTCTGAAAGTAAGTCCTAGACAGAATTAAAAAAAAAAACAAAAAACTTTCTTTCTTCAGTAGTGTTTTAAAGATGAATATTTGTTCTATTTATTTAGATCAAGGGTTAGGGAACAATGACAGGTGAGCCAAATTCAAGCACTGCCTGTTTTTGTAAATAAAATATTATTTAGACACAGATATAGTCTTTTGTTTACATATTGTTTATGGCTACTTTGCAATAGAACAGAAGACCTAAGTAGATCACTATTTGACTCTTTGACAAACTGGAAAATTTGTTAGCCCTGATTTGTTGACTCCTCTCTCATGTCCCGATATGGGCACAACACACAGAGGTTGATTAATAAATCCCACTGATTAATTTGTTCATTAATTAATTGTTTATTAATTAATTTGTTCTGGGATTGAATCTATCTGATTTGGACTACCTGGCAGGTTCATGAATAGGAAACACAAGCGTTAGTCCGGTGACAAAATTCACTTTCACATTTTCCAAATTCCAAATGATCAGAAATTACGGGGGGGATATTATAGAAACCAAAGCATGAATTAAAAAATCATAACTCTTAGACTGTCTGTGAGGAATGTTATTCTGAAGGTAAACCTTATACTCTTACATTAACAAATATTACTTGATTGACAACATCCTGCCAAATCCTACTGTGCATATTTACCTGGATTTAAGGACTATCTTAGTAAATAAAGTTTGCATAATTGTAATTTATCAAATCCTATAGCAATTATAAATCCTATGAATGTATTCATCAGTTTTTTTTTTAGTTCTTTTTAGATTCATATCCAAACTTTACTTTTTATTTTTTTAACTTTTTATTTTGAAATAATTTTAGACTTATAGAAATGTTGTGAAAATAGAGTTCCTATATACCTTTCACCCAGCTTATTTTATTTATTTTATTATTTATTTTTTATTATTTAAATTCAATTATTTTTCATATAGTACATCATTAGTTTCAGATGTAGTGTTCAATAACTTATTAGTTGTGTATAATATCCAGTGCTCATCACATCATGCACCCTCCTTAATGCCCATCACCCAATTACCCCATCCTCCCACCCACCTCCTCTCCAGTAACCCTCAGTTTATTTTATCAGTTCTAATACAAAAAAACAGTTTGGAAAATAGACTTCCATGGGCCATTTAATGCTGAGAAAAAGTGGTTTCTCCTGATGAATCATTCTGCTTTTATTGGTTCTTTTTGCTTTGGATATGAGTTTGATGATGAAACAGAGCACTTATTTTGGTTTAGATTTTAAAATATGTCACTTCCTTCATTACTTGGCTATTATTTTTTGATCCTTATTCTAAGGATTCTTCTACACGTTTGTCTTTTTATTGTGCACTATTTTATTATTTGGGAAATTGTTTTTTTTTTTTTGAGATATGAGACACTAAAAATATATAATCAGGTTGTCATGTCCAGCATATATTTATGAATCTGTATAAAGGCAATTAAATCAATTGATTGGATTGGGGTCCATTGTTAAAAGCCAAAAGTAGGCTTCCCTGATTAGCTGTGGAATAGGGAGGAATCCTGTGGCTATTCCAGTCATGATAGAGAAGATATTTAGCTTTGTCCTATAATTAGCATTTTCAGAAGGGCCATAATTATATATTACATTACTTCTCCAGGCCATTGCACACAAAGGGGTCTTTTTGTGAATTTAGAAATAACTGTAATAACATGAATTTTAATGATTGACAGTCATGGGCTAAAATGTAATCATGAGCTGATGGCTTTTTTTTTTCTTTTTGTTTGAAAAATTTTACTGACTTTCAATATATTACTTGGAATAAATACTTCTTACAGACTAAGTAAGTGAAAATATAAACAACATGTCTTCTGAGAAAATAAACAGAAACAAAACCAAAACCAAAAAAAAACACAGAAACATTTTTTCCTGGATGAGTAATCCTACTCTTGCCAATTACTTAACTTTTATAGTTCTTTTTATAACTTTATGAATTCATGTCCATAAGCATGAATTAAAGAAATAATTATTTCCTTTTATCTCATCTTCAGGTAGTATGCAGAAGTAATTTGAAGATTATGTTGTAAAGGAAAGAAACTAAGCTGAGACACAAACATGCAAGGTACTATGACCAAGCTTTCCAAATGCAATTTGCTTTGTACTTCAAAATTTACTTCTTACATGCAGAACAACAAAAGCTGAATACACAAACAGTTCCAGTTATCCATCTGGAAGCACTAGTCAGTAGTAAAATGTATACATACCAAAAATAAGGCTGTAAAATCTACTTGCTATATTTAATTCAAATTATCAGTGGTGTTTCTGCAAAGGTTGAGCTGCATGGCTTTAATGCAAAGCCAATTCTGTCATCAGAAAGACCAGCTCATTTTGTATTGTCATAGAAGTCTGATTCATAAAGTAATTCATAATGTTTATTGAATGCTTAATAGAGGCCATAAAAGTCCCTTATGGGTCTTGGGTGAAACCTTCTTCTCTTTGTTTTATTTCCTCTCCCCAATTTGGAGAGACATCCTTAATTGTTTTCAGAACTTATTTTTGAAAACCCCAGGGAAGTATTTTTCTGATAAGCATATTTCCTTTCTGATGGGCTTAAAATTCAAAATTGCTGCATGAGAGGGGCTTTAAAAGTTTTACCTCTAGGGGTGCCTGGGTGGCTCAGTTGGTTAAGCAGCTGCCTTCGGTTCAGGTCATGATCCCAGGGTCCTGGGATCGAGCCCTGCATCAGGCTCCCTGCTCAGCAGAGAGCCTGCTTCTCCCTTTCCCTCTGCCTACTTGTGCTCTCTATCCCTCTGTCAAATAAATAAATAAATAAATAAATAAATAAATAAATAAATAAATAAATAAATAAATAAAAATTAAAAAAAAAAGTTTTACCTCTATACAACACCAAAAATCAATGTGATAGAAACTCTATAGAAAAAATTTACAAAAAAATTCTCCAGCAATTAAGTTACATCTGTCAGGAGACAGTGTAAAACTACATCAAAAAAGACTTAGACAACTCTGGCCACCACTCTAAGCTGGTATTTATTTTATAAGCATGAAAATCTTGCTGTTAACACAAACCAAAACAAAATAACACCCTGACTGGAGAAATGTACTCTGTGCACTGAATATCTTCCAATTTGATCATCTTACCGCTGTGACCATGCATGTAGATGAGGTATTACTCCCTCTGATTTGAACTGGTATTTTTCATGGGGAAGAATTGTAAAATCAGGTAGCTACAGGAATGCCTCTGTAAACTTTGTAGTAAGCCAGTTTTTGTCCATGTAACCTTTATAATTTGGTCAACTTTTATATAAGCAGTTTGAGAAATATCAACAACAAAAAGGAGAAATCAATCATAGTATGAAAAATATATTTCATAAATATCTAAATATCTTTATTTTAAAATGGAAAGACTGTGAGAGCCTAATATAACTATGAAAGATTCATGATTTTTACATGAAAAATGGTGATTCCATTAAAACCCATTATTAACAACCCCTAACATGTATGGTAACTTTACATAGGGATATTTATTGAGTGTTGGAAGAAAGGAAGTATTAGACTTGCTTCCTGTTCTTTAAGAAACTAAAAACATTATTGCTTGCAATGGAAAATTTAACAGAAATAAACCTGAAAAATTTCCAACTGCATAAGTTAGTAGGGATTTCTATACCATTATAACTAAAATAATTCAAGGAACAAGGGAAAGTTGCAAAAGAAAATCATTTGTCTCAAAATTCTCCCCATCTTTAGGCATGATGGTTAGGTTTTCTGGGGCAAGACCTGAGTATTACATTTTAATTATAGGATATACTTTTCTTACCATTCTCCTTTATGCCTATTAATACTACTTCTACTACTACTACTAATCATAATATACAGCATACGCATGCATGTGTACTTAAATCAATGCAGAACTTACATAAAGTTAGTATAGGGGCACCAGGGTGGCTAAGTTGGTTAAGGGTCCAACTCTTGATTTCAGCTCAGGTCATAAGCCACATGGCTTTAATGCAGGGTGGGGATCAAGTCCCACATCAGGCTCCACGCTCAGCGTGCAATCTGCTTCAGATTCTCTCTCTCCCTCTCCCTCTCCCTCTGTCCCTCCCTACCGCTTGCTTACTCTCTCTTTCTCCCTGTCTCTCTCTCTAAAATAAATAAATAAATCTTTAAAAAAATAAAGTTAGGGGGCGCCTGGATGGCTCAGTCACTTAAGCATCTGCCCTCGGCTCAGGTCATGATCCCAGGGTCCTGGGATGGAGCCCCGCATCGGGCTCCCTGCTCAGTGGGGAGTCTGCTTCTCTTTTTCCCTCTGAAGCTCCCCCTGCTTGTCCTCTCTCTCTCCTACTCTCTCTCTCTGTCAAATAAATAAATAAAATCTTTAAAAAAATAAAATATAAAAAATAAAAAAATAAAGTTAGATAAGAACTGGTCTTATCTTCAAATGTCTTAAGGCACAGTCTTTTGTTATCTGAGCTGTGGTATTCATATTTCAACAAATCATGATGCTTACCTTCACATGACTAAAAATAATGAGCAGCAATAGATATTGAACTTTATATAACATTTATTAATATAAACCAAGATCATGAATGAAAGCAATAACTACAGCAGTGTCACTAATGAGGAAATATTTTTAAATATTATGGATTTAATAGCACACAGACCTTGGATGACACAATTTAAAATGACAGATAAAATTTAAAGACTAATATTTTACTTTTATGATCAATAAATTATCAGTAGTCATGTCATATGGAGTCTAGTCATTAATATAATTCTAAAAATTTGGTATTAATGCAACATAGTTAACTCTTTATACCTAAAACTATTCTTTGATTTGAAATATTCACACTACATGAACAGAATATGTGAATGTATGATTGCATTTTTATTTAAAAAAAAGCTTATCAGTATGTAAATATCAATTTGTTTCATTACAACTCTTTATGTACAAATATACATGAGTATAGATGTATATCCCTGTATATTCTCTCTATAGAAAAATGATAGTAATAGTGATCATTTGTCAAATGATTATTATGCTAAGTACTTAATTTATATTATTACATATATTCATACCCCAAATACTTTGAGGTAGGTTCTATTATTACTATTGCTATTATTGCAGTTACCATTTTTATGACTAATATTATTATTTTGTAGAAGATAAAACTGGAAAGTAAAGTAACTTATAAAAGATGTAAAGTAACTTGTCAAAGATTACATTGCTAGTAATCAATTAGATTCCAGGAAGACATTCCTTACCATTAGGTACTCTGCCTTCCCTTTGTCTTTAACTATCTGTACTACTTCCTCTCCAAAATTATACCTATAAGATCCATGACTGGGCTCTGGGGTTTCACAAGCATACTAAATATAAGGGCAAAACCCCCAAAACCTTTATTTAAATTTCCCAATATTACTCAGTCTCTGGAGGTAGAGAGGATAAGTCCTTCACTTAGGGAAAATCCCAAAATAAGCCCTGTAGTTATTAATGTAAAGCATATTTAGGGGAAAAAACTATAAAATCACCATTAATCTGAATGCAAATGTCAATACTGTGCTTTGAAAAAGGAAATGGCCGCAAGTATGACCGAGCTACAACTATATCTCTAAAGTTGAGATGCCCTCTACTTAAGGCATTGGGGTTAAGGGGAAGTACAGAGGTTTAAAAGAAAAAAAAAAATTCCCATTTGCAAAATGTTGCCTTTTCTTACATGGCTTGTGTGTATGTGAAAGAACAAGTTTTCATATCAAGGCAAATAGGAAAGAGGAGAACTTTGTGGGAGGGAGAAGCATCCGGTACAATGAAGGCCAATACTTCATGTTTCATAGGTGGAAAAACACCAGTTTCATAAAGAGTTTGTATACATTAAATAATCTTTGCTCAGACCTAGAGTCGTTCAGGAGGGGCACACACATTCAGGAATCCTGTATTCCTGAGGATACAGGAATGCTGCGTATGTAATGAAACATTGTGATTTTTATAATGCTCCTATGGTTTTGGAAGTGCTTCAAAACACATTACTGAACCCAACTTCTTGGACTGATACTACAAACAGGGCACCTGGTGGCTCTTTTTATGTCAGTATTTTTCAGTGCGCTGAGGGGAACACACCAAATCATCTCTAAGTTTCTTTCAGTCCTAATATTCTATAATTCTAGCTACCTTGTTCCCTGTCAACTAAGCTGTGACTACCCACCTGCCACTCCCCCCTCATTCTGCCCTCACTCCCCATTCAAATTCTGTCCTTCTCCGATGTCTACCACTGCTTCTAAATTAACCTCAATTTTCTCTGATTTTTTATAAATGGTTGTTTATACTAGGATTTCACCATGGCTGTCATATTGCTTACATTGTTTTACATATTTACTGGTACATTGTATTTATTATATGAAAGTAACTTGATTCTTTCTAGTTGAGCTGCCTGGAGGATAGAGACTTATGTGCATCTCATCTAGCAAACAGTGAAGAATTCTTGTGAGCTCTGCACAGTAGATAGATACTAATAATGAGACAGACAAACAAGAAAAGATGCATTTTCCAGAATCAAATAAGATGTCAGTATGCAAAATAGGAAAATAGAATCAACAGAATGAGATTAACAACAACAGAACCTACCAACAGAAATAATGAAAGCAGAATCTTACTAAAATGCCAAAATTGTCCTATCTTCAAAACTTTTATTTTTTTAAAGAGTTAATTACTTATTTGGGAGACAGAAAGAGAGAGAAAGCACACGAGAGAGAGCAGGGGGGAAAGGCAGTGGGGGAGGGGAGAGAGAATCCAAGCAGACTCCGTGTTGAGCATGGAGTCTGGCTTGGGGCTCTATCCTATGACCATGGGATCATGTCCTGAGCTGAAACCAAGAGCTGGGTGCTTAACCCACCTGAGCTAAAACCAAGAGTGGGGGCACTTAACCAGCTGTGCCACCCAGGTGCCCCCTATCTTTAGAACCTTTGGCAGCTCTGCCTACTGGAAAACAAAAGCTTGCAATAATGTATGATACATACTAATAATATAATATAGTAATATAATATATAGATTAGATTATATAAATACAAATACATATATATACACATATGGAATCTATTCTGGCTAATAAAAATAGATACACACTGATTTTTGAAAACTACAGAGAAGGCCTTTGGAATATGTTTATAGAGCTATTAGTTAATAGGTTTTTAAAAAATTTCTGAGTAATGACTTAAGAGGCAAACATAGCCACAATAAAAGGAAAAAAGCCCCCAAGTATCTAATAGAATAGCATTATGGCCTATAAGCCCTCAATTAACAATCAATCCAGAAAATCAAGCCAAGTAAAACTCATGTGATGACAGAAACAGCAAACACGTTTTCAGGTAATGAATAATCTTGTATCACCATAGAATGTCAGCTGAGGTTAGAAACAGCAGTTTTTTTCTGGACTTATCAACATCTTATGTGGGTTTAATATGACTTTACCTCTTCAATAAATCACTGCTAGTTTCTAGACCTTTGTTGGTCCTGGATATTATTGGACCTTGTGTTAACTTCTACAGTCTCTTATCCAGCTGAGTGGGACAACTTAACTTCTATTTCCATGAACTTCTAATTAATACTCAAAGAAAAGTTTAGAAATGGAGGACATCTTTAATCCAGTCAAGTCATATTTAAGAACCCCCCCGGAGACTGGCACCTCCTTTGGATGCTACATGAAGACCGCTATTCAAAAATTATGTTCTGAAATCTTCTTTGGAAAACTTCCAAGAATCTTTCATTGTATTTAAGAATAATCTATTCACCAATGTACTGGATTGTTTCCAAGAAAACTTTCCCCACATTGGATCCTGTTCCTGGTTCCACCTCTCCTTCCCTAATGGCTGTTTCTCCCTACCCTTCCGTTTTCCCTTCTCTTCCTTTTCTTTTTAAGTACACAGACACACTACAAATCTAAATCTACTAATCTACACACTTCATACTAAATATTAAAAAGACAAACCTTAAATTCTGAGTTTCCACAGGCTCTCGTTGTGCTTCCCTTCTGTTCTTCTCTAACAACATTTATACAAGATTTTACCAGATACACTCTATTTGCTTTCTACCTCCCAGTACTTCATAATTTCTTTCTTTTTTTAATGCCATGTTGCATATAGAAAATGATAAGTGGCTAAAGCTGTCAATGGGTATGGGGACGGTCTCAGAGGATCCACCTTCCCCAGCCCCTCCTGGCTGTCCCAAAGTGCTGAGAGAGTCGATAACATTATACCCATAACCCTCCCAGGGCTCACCACTGTGCTGAGGTACAATTGAGGGACCCTGCTCAAGTCAACTCATGCCAACCTGTGTTCTGCCTACAATGCAAACCTGACACGTTTCTTCACTCATGTTCCCTTAAGATTTCTTTGCTATCCAACATATGTTTTGCTGACCTTATTTTGCAGAAAATAAGAATTTACTGTTGGCCTCTTTTTCCTAAAGATCTTATGTCCCTTTATTTCTATAATCCCATTCTGTACTTCCTTTCCTACTTGCATTGGACACATTTTATGGGCCCCCTTATATCCTCTTGGCTCTTTCACTGTAGCAATCGCAATAGTGATCAGTGGCAGCCTCATGCCATGTGATCCAGGGGTCTTAGGGCGCTAAGGACCTTACAGTGGAAAAAAAAAAAATCACATGCCTCTTTGGTGAACCCTATTAGGAAGGCTAGTTCTAGTACAGATGGCTGGGTTCTGAGCAGGGCATGGTCTCTGTTGCAGAGAACTACTCATGTGTTGAAAAGCAGTTCTTGGCATGCCACGGGGATCAGTAGAGACTGAGTGCCTCACTGTGGGAAACTAAGTGACTATGAGATCAGAGACACTATCGCTAGTTGAGGGTTAGCAGATCCCTCAATTTCTAAGTTTGGGCTATTGTAGTAGCAATCTATTATACAATGGGTGATGCAGGTCTGGAGGAAACATGCAAGTTTTGGGAGCATGGAGCCCAGATCCCTGTAGCAGCAATAGCAGTTGCAGTGATGCTCTCATTGATGCTTCTCTTTTAAAGTGTTCCTATGGCTTCATGGTGGGGGTCCCAATGACCAATTCACAGAGAAGGAAAAACATAGGCCTAATTCACAGATGGGTCATTCCTGATATTTCAACCCTGTCACCGCAATATAACTCAACTCAGAGGTGACCCTGAAGGACAGTGGTAAAGGGCAACCCTCCCAGTGGGCAGAACTGCAAGCTGTGAAGTTGATTATTTACTCCTCTTGTTTAGAGGCAGCTGTGGACTGAGGTACAGATATACAAAGCCTCTTGCGTGGGGATGAATGGCTGAGCTGGTTGATCCAGAGATGGGAGGGAACAACATTGGAAGATTGGAAACAAAGAAGCTTGGGAAAGAGACATGTGGATGGACAATTGGGAAGGGCCCCAAAGTGTGGCAACTTTTGTATATGGTGTTAATGTCTATTAGAGACTATCCTCCACAGGGGACATTAAAAAAGCATGTACATGGGTAGATTTGTCCTGTGAATGTCAGCCTGCTTCTCTCTGGGACCCAGTCCTTGTGCAATGAGCCCATGAGTAGTAGTGTGGCCCTGTGTGCGGGTTATGGAACGATGGCATCTCAGCTCCAAATTTACCCTTTTTGCCTACTTTGTGAAAACAAATCTGGGCCTTTTAAATATCTGTCCTTTGCCAGATGGCACAGGGTTGAGTCTTGTTACTTTAGAGGGTGGGAGAGACCTGGCAAGTATTCCTTCTTGGTTGCAGTGTACTCATTTGCCAGCCTCCTGTAGTTTGCTGGCTTCTCCAGCTTTGGCCCCTGCATTTTAAAGCTGTCAGCAGCACCCAGCAGCCTATAGCTTCCTCTTTCTCCAGTGATTTTGTAGCTCAGTGCCTGTGGGGTACACTTCTCCATGAACAGCTTTCCCCAACACATTACAGAACAGATTTCCAGCAAGTTCTGCCGGCTTGACATCATGGCGACTTTATTGCCGTCCAGTAAGCCACAGCCGTGTTCTCATCAATAAGGTCTTGATTATAGCCCTGGGGTTTGGGGGCTTTTTCTTTGGGTGCTCTATCTCAGTCCTAGGGGGAGTGGCTACTCCTTATATCTGCCATCCCGTATTTTTTAGATTTCTCTTTATTTGTTACTAGCCTATCCCACATTACTCAAATACTCCCTTACAGCTAATAATTCTTTTTTTCAGCTTTACTGGGATAAAACTGACAAATAAAAATTATATATATAATTAAAGTGTGTAACTTGATGTTTTGATATATGCATACATTGTAAAATGAACACCACAATCAAGCTGTAGTTAATAATTCTTTATATTAAACTTTACCTATTCAAATTATGGTATGATTTATCTTTCCCAATTGGACCCAGACTAATAAACCATGGTTGCGGGAAAAAGAGCTATGCAGGGGCCCAATTGAATGGTCTCCCTCTCTCTAAGCTTGACCTTGCTACTGGCATTGCTGAATGCCTTTCTTTCAGCAGCAACAGAAACCAATGCAGAGACTTAATTCAGGCTCCACCCTTGAGAACTCCAGCCAGTCACTTGGTGGCAAGTTGACTGCTGTCAGACCCCAAGGAGTACACCTAGGTTTCTACCCAGTGATAACTATAAATGAGCAACTGCAGCAGTCACAATGCAACAAGAACAAGCAACTGTGAGCTCCATCTCCTCATGGATGAAGTCATCACACCAGGCAAGTGAACAAGCTACACCCACTTAAGTGCTGATTTAGGATGAGAGAAATCTTGAGTGGGTGGTAGAAGAAAAAGATGATGGATACTAAGAGAGGCATTAAAAGGACATTAGCTGGGACTGTAGCTTGTTCCACTTACCCTTGTATATTGTTTTGTTTTAAGGATTGCAAACAGCTACTAAATCAAAGTACGTGTTGATTGTTTTTAATGTGGTACATGAGTAGATATGAGTGGTGTTAAGGAATAGACCTATATGTGCCCCACTGCTTCTCCTCTTGGCCTTCCTTTTTACTCCAGGTATTGCTATGGCACCCAGCTGCACACACTGGTAACATGAAAACACCTGGCCTCATATATCTCTCTATTTCTATCTTGGGACTTCCCTCCTACCACCTCATGAGATACCTATGTGTACCCTTTCAGTCATTCTGAAACAGGCATAAACCTGGAATTACAAGAGATCTAACAACCCAAGGGGCACACCTTGACCATGGGGACCGGAACTAAAGAATAAACGCTTCCTCTTTATGTCCTCTGGGGTGGACAATTTTGGGGTGCATTATACATGGCTCCTTAGAGGTACCCAGCAGCACAGAACCCCTGTTGCCCATAGTGGTGGTGAGCTCAATGAGACACCTCAGATTGACTCTCCCTCCTTGTTCAGCTCTTCCCAGTCCCCACTCCTATTCTCTAGAAAACTTACCAAGATAAACTACCTGCACTGGGCGCCTGGGTGGCTCAGTCAGTTAAGCGTCTGCCTTCGGCTCAGGTCATGATCCCAGGGTCCTGGGATGGAGTCCCACATCAGGTTCCCTGCTCAGCAGGGAGTCTGCTTCTCCCTCTCTGCCTGCCGCTCCCCCTGCTTTGTGCTCTCTCTCTCACAAATAAATAAAATATTTTTATTATTTTTTAAAGATTTTATTTATTTGACAGAGAGATAGAGAGCACAAGTAGGCAGAGTGGCAGGCAGAGGGAGAGGGAGAAGCAGACTCCCTGCCGACTGGGGAGCCTGACGTGGGGTTCGATCCCAGGACCCTGGCATCATGACCTGAGCAGAAGGCAGACGCTTAGCTGACTGAGCCCCCCAGGTGTCCCAATAAATAAAATCTTAAAAAAATAATAAAGTACCTGCACCAAAGCACTGTCTGAGGTTGTAGTTTTGGGTGAAATAAGGCTAAGACAGATCACTCCTGTGTTTTACTCTCAGCTTCCTAAATGTGTTCTTCTGTTGGCCATTCCTTAAGTGTTGCTATTCTATAGGGTTCCAACCTTGGCCTACTTCTTCACCATTCTCCTTCCTGCTTCATATCATAATTTAATTGCTGAAAACTCTCCATCTGGTACTTCTGTCCCCTTCACTCTTCTGACCCATACAAGCACATCCATGCTCTATTAGACATTTCTAACTTAAATGTTCTCATATAGGTTAAATGTAGTATTGAAAGGAGAATTGAGCTCACCTTTGCCCACCCTATCTCCCAATGGTTTCTTCTCTGGTGTTTCCTGTTTGGTGAATGGCATCCACGCTCTGGGTTGTAGAAGTTAGAAAGCTGTCAATGAATCTTTAGTAAAAGGCAAAAGCTGTCAATGAATCTTGATACCCCTCTTTCTCCATTTGTTCCCAAGGCAAACAGTGAGCAATACATGCTGATTTCTACCTTCTTCGTGCCCTCAACTTTCTAGCTCCACTTGCCATTGCTGTACCCCTCGTTTACTACCAACTCTCCTTGTCTCTCAATTTCTGTACTAATCATTATAAAGGGAGGTCACAAAAAGAAAATGAGTCAGTGGATGAAACAGAGAAAATATGAGATAATTAGTTGCCTGTTATCTGCCTGCCTATGTCAGTGGAGAATGCTGAACTAGCTTAGTATGTAATTCATACCAAATACTCAACAGACATTTGTGGAGGAACTAAATACATGCTTGACTTTTGGAGATGTTGTAGACAGGAAGAGACTACAATTTAAAGATTTATTTATTTATTTGAGAGAGCGAGAATGAGACAGAAAGAGAGTACATGAGAGGGGGGAGGGTTAGAGGGAGAAGCAGGCTCCTCGCCGAGCAGGGAGCCCGATGCGGGACTCGATCCCGGGACTCCAGGATCATGACCTGAGCCGAAGGCAGTCGCTCAACCAACTGAGCCACCCAGGCGCCTGAGACTACAATTTAAATGAGAAAAGAGAAAGGAAGCATCTTAGTAGAATACTTTAGGTTAGTGTTTTATTGTCTTGAAAAAATGTCCGAGAGTTAACCTGAAAATATTTTTAAAACTTCATTTTTTTTTTAAACTAAAGCTAATTTTTTTTTAAGATTTTTTTTTTGAGAGAGAGAGCGAGAGAGAGAGCACGAGAGTGGGGAGTGTCCAAGGGAGAAGCAGACTCCCTGCTGAGCAGGGAGCCTGATGCGGGACTCGATCCTTGCTACTGGCATTGCTGAATGCCTTTCTTTCAGCAGCCAACAGAAACCGGGACTCCAGGATCATGACCCAAGCCGAAGGCTGTCGCCCAACCAGCTGAGCCACCCAGGCGCCCCTAAAATTTCATTTTTAAAAAGACTTTACCAGTAACACAGTGTTAAGAATATTTTTATTCTAAATGTTGGTGAATTGGATCTGGGGAAACTTTCATTCCCATGAGAATATTAGAAAGCAGTTGGCTAATGTTTATACTGGCAAGTCATATATCTCTCATAGACCCCAAATCTCCAGAGATTTCTGTAGTTGGTAGGAACAAACATAATGTTTGGCACGCTTTCCCCCCCTCCCCCAGTAATGGAGGTAGTTATACAATAGAGGGAAGATACAGAATGAGGGAGGAAGTGTGAATCATTCGTTCTAAAGCACAACCTGGAAATGTCTCTTGTCATCCTTCTCAATTTCTTCATCTGTTTATTTATTTTTTATTTCCTACATGTTTTTGCATGCCTCAAGTATTTTTGGAAACAAGGTAGGAAGAGGGCTATTTTTCTTCTTTATTTAAAAAAATGAAATTAATTAGAAAACTGTACATCATGTAAGAAATGATAGGCAATTTATGGTCATGAGTATAGTAGAAATAATTTTCTGCTAAGAAAACTTTAGCTCTCATGTCATTAATGAAGTTAGTAAAACAAGAATTGCAGCTACAGAGATGTCGAATTATTCTCAAGCAACCCTGGCTCTAGCTGAAATGACCTATTTTCCAAGTGTGAACATACTTATGTTTATTATCTTACAGGTCAGTCTCTTTTGTTAGAAGTGGTAGTTGGCATCTTTGTAGTTGACATAAAGACACATTTTAAAATATTACCAAAGAACACTGATTTGAAGGTTTTTTTTTTAAATGATGTGATTCAAAATAATCCAGCACAATTATTATGAAAAGTATTTTTTTCTACCATCATAATTCAATATTAAACTCCTTCCTGAAAATATATTATTTCCCTAAAACTTCCTGGATCAGCTGGAATATAGCTATTGGGCCTAACGTATTAAACTCTTTATTTTTGTTCTGGACTAAAGCCAAACAACAATAATTGCTTCTATGCATTGCCTAGAAGCAGGTGACTCTGCCATCTGGATATGTGTCCTCCACTTCACTGAGCAGGGCTCTGATAAAATGCTATATTCCTGGCCTCCAGGCAAAGCATAGTAAGGGGAGTAAGCAGCCCTATAGATCCCGGTAATAACTTTTCTTTCCCTTTGGGATTTACAGTCTGCTTCCATTTTGTGAAGATTTTAAAGAAAAGACCCAGGATATGGGAATTGAAATGTGGCTATTGTCCCGGACATTCAAGTTTTGTTTGCCATTGAATATTTCAGGATACTAGAGATTCTTGATTTTCCGGTTGTGATCCAGAAACTGTTCATAGTTATAGTTTCATAAAAGATTGCTGGGAAGCCTGCTGAATTGACCAGTGCGGATCATGAATGGGAAAGCTGCATTGCCCATCTGGGGGCTCCTTTTTTGATCAAGTCTAACTATGTAGTTCCAGCAAATAAAATAGAGTAGGAGGTTGCCTTGAAACAAGCTATCTATCTTTCTCTTTCCGTGTTTGGCTTAATGGTCCATTTCCTAAAAATTCCTTCGCTTTCTCTCTTCAGATCGAAAAATATTATGATCTTGGTCTTGTTTCTCTCTGTGACATATATGCTTTTCCCCTTATGTGTTATTTCTTTTTTTTTTTTTTTAAATTTTTTTTTATTTATTTGAGACAGAGAGAGAGAGAACACAAGAGGGGGTAGGGTGAAAGGGAGAAGCAGACTCCTGCTGAGCAGGGAGCCTGATGCGGGACTCGATCCCAGGACTCCAGGATCATGACCTGAGCCGAAGGCAGTCACTCAACCAACTGAGCCACCCAGGTGCCCCTATGTGTTATTTCTTAATCCAATTGGTCGGAATCACCCAAAATTCACTAGGAGGGCAGTCACTGGTTGCCTTGTAGCCATTACTTGACAAGGCTGTAATTAGTTGGGCCGTTTTACACCTGCTTTCCCAGCTGGGCACTGCATTTAGCTTTACAGTCATCTGCATCAGAAGTGAAAGGGCACTGCTTTAAGAGTGAACTCACAATATCCAGCAACAGTATATAATTGTACAGATTCCACATTGTAGAGAACTTACATTAAGGAGAACTCATTCACTCACCCATTCATTCATTCAGTTACGCATTCTTTTTCTTTCTAGTGAGTCTATCTTTCTTCTACCATTTAACTCTTCTGATAGTTTTCAGGAGACAGCTCCTAACAGAGAAACCGAAATTGCACCTGCCCCGCCATGTTGGTAGCTCCTTATTTAATACATCAGTTAACATTTGGAGAGACTCATCAGTTAGGCCTAGTTTTCATAGTAATCATAGTTACAAGTTAAACTTTAATCCATGAAAAGATGCCTTGCAAGTAATTCAGGGAATATATTTGATAAAGCCACATGCATAAATTAATTCTCATGCTAAATTAACCCCTTTTTAAATGGATAATATACCAATATTTTTCATTTTATTCCTGTTTCTATTATTGCTCACAAACTACTGGCCATGAAGGAATGTGATGTAGGAAAATTGAACAAATCCTTTCCTAAATACTCTTTGTTGTCAGTGCACACTGCTTCATATCCTTCCCACTTGGAAATCAATTTGTCGCACGCATTCCATTTCTTTCTGTATTCATGATGTTTACTGTAGGCTTATTTACTGAGATTATTTTATGGTAAATTGATATTTGCCTATGTGAGTGATCCAGAAAAATCACAGAAATGCAACGAAGCTCCAGCAAGTATTCTATAAAGTCAATGGTGCTGCAATTGTCAACACAGTGGGTCATCCCTTGAACCAATAACGGATGGAACTTTAGACGACCATTATGTAGCAATTAGTTACTTGTCATCAATCATTCTTTTACCAAAAGCACCACTAGTGGAACTCTGTGGAGTGTTAATCCAAGAGTTTTAATGGCCAATTTAACAATGTCAAAAAGTTTCTCTCAGTTTGTTGCTATTTAGAAAATAAAAACATACATTTGCCTTAGCTTACTGTTTTAGAAAATTAAAATACAAAAATCTTGCCCACAATTTTTAATGTTTTTCCTCTTTGGAATCTATCTGAAAAGTAGTCAAACTTCTCCCCACCCCCATCTTTCTCTTTCTGTTTCATTAGGAATGAAAAATACTTGCATCATTTTTACAATGCTACCAATTACTTCCTAATAACCACCAAGCTCTCCTTTCTTCCTTAAAAACTGCCTTTCACCTCCACATTCCCCTTTCTCTACTCGCAGCCATCACTCTAGTTTAGACCCTGGGCACATCAAGCCTGACTTTCTGGAAAATTCTCATCCAACTTGTCTCCCTCCATACAAATTATTGCATTCCTGTTGCCAGACCCATTTCGTCTTCCCTGCCAAATACCCTGCAGTGGTACTCCCTTATATACTGGCTCCTTATCCAGGTATTCAAAGA
This sequence comes from Neomonachus schauinslandi, assembly GCF_002201575.2. Classification (NCBI taxonomy): domain Eukaryota; kingdom Metazoa; phylum Chordata; class Mammalia; order Carnivora; family Phocidae; genus Neomonachus; species Neomonachus schauinslandi. The sequence goes on along the minus strand of NC_058405.1, from coordinate 32,354,585 downwards.
CTTTGACAATCTGTCCCAAAATTCAATATCTGAATATTCACCACTTTAGCAATATCAGCTTCACAGATTCTCTTGAATACATTTTGATCATTCTCTTTCCCACTGCTAGAATGCCTCTTTCTTCCTCTCTACTAATTCTGTTCGATGCCTATCAACATCCCACCCCCTACAATTAATTTTTTTTCCCTCTTTTTTGGGTCTATGTCCTGCCTTAACAATCTCAGGTCTCTGAATAATAACATTTAACCTTTAAAATCTAGTGTGTATATGTATATATACATATATATAATCATATATTACCTTATATTTTTATCTAGTTTAACTTTGATTATTTGCCTTCATCCATGTATAATTTACCCCACCAACTAGATTGAAAATCTCTAAAGGCAGAAACCTCACCTTTTTTTTTTTTTTTTAAAGATTTTATTTTATTTGATAGAGAGAGACACAGTGAGAGAGGGAACACAAGCAGGGGGAGTGAGATAGGAAGAAGCAGGCTTCCCACTGAGCAGGGAGCCCGATGTGGGGCTCGATGCGGGGCTCGATGCGGGGCTCGATGCGGGGCTCGATCCCAGCACTCTGGGATCATGACCTGAGCCGAAGGCAGACGCTTAAGGACTGAGCCACCCAGGCGCCCCTGGAAACCTCATCTTAAACTTTGTATTCCTATCCTACAGTACCTGGTAAGTGTCAAGCTTATAACAGAGACTCAATAAAGGTATGTTGAATGTCCTGTTTCTCTTGAATTCTGGGAATCACATGATTATTGCAATCCCAGATAAAAATTCTTTAGTTAGACTATTAAATAATCATAGAGTTTCCTTGCTGTGAAGCACATGGCTACATGAAAAGAAATAAATTCATTCATCCTAAGAGGATTTGTTAAGAAATGTCTCACATATTCTCTCCAGAAAATCTTTCACAGCAATGTCTTATTAAAATGAATATTCTTCTAACACTTTTACAGTAATATGAAATTCCACATAAATTGGATCTTTCTTGCCAGATTCAGGTTGCCACAGTAATGCATCTTTGAATGTACCTATGATCACATTTCCCATGGTCACCTTTAATGCTATACCATGTAAGCAGCCTACTCTGGATTTACTTTTGGAAGCAACTTGTTTTGATATATTCTGGGGTTTTAATTTCATCCCAATTCCTTCACACAAATGCTGAATAAGAACAGCTGAATGAATGCCTGATTACTTCTGTTATTTGCTGATAGAAAAATAGCATCTAAACAAACACTAAAAAGCCTGATCCATTTTATCTATAATCATATTTCCTCTGAGTCCTAGAAGATGTTATGACCTGTGATGGTTTTTGTTTTTAGATATTATCTTTGGCTGGAAAGATCCACGTGAGTCCAACAGTGTTTTCTCTGCTGCCCTGTAGATCAAACTTCTTTTACACTGGCCCTTTCTGTTTATCAAGGCTGCTACTGTCTGTGAGAAGTCCACTTTCCGTCTTCATAAGGCCTTTACTCAAAACAAAACGAACAAAAATCATGCTCTCTCTGCTATTTTTGCAATTCACAAACAATACTTTCTCACACCTTGTGTTGCCGGCTCTTCCAAATTAGATTTTAAGTACCTTGGGCCTTATTTTGTCTCAGGCCCTAGATTGTTTAAGTATTAGATAAAAATTTGACTTATTAACTAATTATAATAGCTGGCATTTATTGTATACATATTAAATGTTCCAGGTGCAATTCTAACCCAATTAATCCTGAGAAAGCTCAGTAAGTGATACTCCTTCGTTGACCTAGTTTATTGATGAGGAAAGTGAAGCCCAGAGAGGTTAGGAGATGGACCGACGTCACACAGCTAGCGTGGCCTGGATGCCAGCTTGGTCTCCCAGCCGCTACAGTGTCCCCTGTACTAAAGCTGGGCAGCATCCTCTGAAACTGTTCTTTCTGGACACCTTTTCTCCTACTGCTCTGTTTATAATTCTGCTGCAGCTAGAGTAGTCTGCTGTCTTCTATGCTTTGCAAATGTTGAGCAAAATGTCTAATCTGAGAGTGGCATTACATTAAATATGGCTTTCTAAGTATATTGTGGCCTTCTATTCTAGGGATTTGGTTTCACCATTTCATACGTGACTGGCAGGTGGTGAGAAAGCCAGTCAGATTTCACATACCCAATAACCTTGGACTGGCCTAATGCTTGACCTTCTAATTTATTAGGAAGGAATTGGAAAACTGAATTCCACGGAACCATCATGTTTTTGGGGAGATGAAAGCTCTAAGCCATTTATAGTGGATTGTGTGCTTTTATATAATGTTGGGGCTTACAGGCTAAAATTATATTTCCCAGAATCTCTTGCAGCTAGTATTCTTGATGCACTTGAGATTCCATGAAGCAGATGTATTTCTGTGAATCTTGACTGAGTTAGATCTGCAAACAGGCAAGGTCAGAGATCTCAATTTCGTTTGTGTAGATCACAGCAACAGTAACCACCAATTTCCCAGTCTCACTGGCAACTTTCTGATTCTACAGCTTCCCAATCAAGGCAAAATTTCCATGGCAGCTCAGTCTGTCCGTGTTCTTCCTAGCTCAGTCTATATTTTGTGTCTTTAGCCCTTCTAAAAATTCTTTGGCTGTTTAATACACCATTACAAATCCCTTCTGCATAAGCTTGAGGAGTGAATTCTGTACTCTGCAAGTAAATCTGATTGATGCAACTGTATCTGAATGATACACTCTGTTTCAGTTATTAAATAATAAGCCAGATTTTATAGTTGTATTTTAGGATAGAGAAGTAACAAATCTTCACTTAGAATAAAATGCTTTGGGCATCGGTTATTTATTCTTGTTGGTAATGTTTTCATTATTCACATAAAAAAGAAACAACGTGGATCTAAAACAACGTGGATAATTTAGCATTCAGGTTTAATATTTTACTCAATATATTTTTATTGGGTGCCCATTGTGTCAGTGACAGTTCCTTGGTGAGAAAGATATTTCAGTGAGCAAAACAAAAGCTCCACTCACATGTAATTTATAATCTTTCCCATCAATTTACAGATTGAAAGGACTTCCCACATGTGATTAAATAAGTTAAAAATAAGCCAAATAAGTTAAAAGTATTTCAAAAGTTTAAGAGATATTAATAATAATCCAGAATAGAGAGGGCTCAGTTTGGCATCGACATCACTAATTTAAAGGTTGGCCTGCTTACTAATCTATAAATGGGGATTTCTATTTACTTCTCATGATGAGGATGGCAAAAATTATCTCATTGGGGAGATAGTTATGAATCACTTATATAAGGAATAAGTAATTTTGAAAAAAATCAATTTGGCAATACTGATAGGAATCATAGTCATTTTTAACTCTTAGTACCAGCAATGATACAGAAAACATGATGAAAAGCAATAAAAGCTTTTTTTAAGGGTTTGTATTAAAATGAAGCTCAGGTTATTATGCAACATATGTACCACTTAAATCATCACAAATTCAGGAAAGCCCTATAAAAGTGGTCTAACAATATTATCCACAATATTCAAAAAGAATATAAGAGAACTTTTCAAAATTGTGTTAATTAGTTCCAGTTTCAAAAGCAGTGATTCCAGAATGGACTATGCATGCATTTAGGGTGTTACATCAGAAAAAAGGGTGTGCAGATATTTTTAACTGTGAAATGATGGCATTGCTTATTATGCATTGGGATATTTTTCTATAGACATTGTCAAGCTTGATATGATTTGTTTCAATAGGTCAGTAAATAGATATCTGACCATAATTAGAATATAGATTTTATGTTCATTTTTGTAAAGCAGAAATAGGAAAGTATTACTGTAGCTCTTTCATTGCAGATGAATGTTAATGAGATTAATCTCAAAGCAAAGATCTTCATAGTAAAGGGGAAGACACTTGTAGTCGTCAGTGAAGTTGCATATATGTAAATGTAGTTTTCCTAGGATTGAGTGAAAGTAGTAAGAAAGTAAAAGTATACTCAAAAGTCTCGGCTCAGCAGTAGGAAGGGAAAAGATGTTGACAGTGATGATGGCAATGCAGATCAACAGAGAGCTGACATTTCAAAATAAAAGCATTTTTTCATAGAACCTTTATTACAAACAAAATAAAACATAAGAAATTAATGATGAAGGCATCAAACATACAGAATGGTTCTGAGCTTTGGAATGAATGGCACAGATCTCCTATGCTCAGTTCATGCCATCAGTCCCCCGTTTTCTCTCACTTGATGGTGAGTTTTATGAAGATTTGCACATACCCATTGCGGATGTAATGAGATGCTTAACCTTGACATACAACCTGTATTTGTAATGAGTTCAGAATGGCTAAGAGTTTTGTCAGAACACTGAATCTCATTTCTTTGGAGACCAGGTGAGTATAGAATATCAGAAGCTCAAAATGAAGACAAGAGTTGGGCTGTGTGTTTTTAATCTTTAATTAAATTTTTGTGTGTTAATTCAGGAAGATTGTTGAAGAGACTAAGTGATCTATATTCAAAGATAAAGTACGGTATGTGGGATCTGGTAGATATTTTACAAAAAATTAGCAATTATAAATATTAATTATAAGAAGCAGAAATATAATTTTCTCTGTCATCTGAGTTACTATCTAAGGACATATGGGAAAAAGTGAGCCATCCTAAATGTAGCCTTCAACCTTGTATGCCAGATTCCCACTTAGTTCTTGTCTTACTGTATTGAATCTCATTTCTTACTAAGCTAGTTTCTTCAGACTGAGAGCCTATACTGATCTTTCCCTCCCTTTTGATCTCTTTCACACCAAAACTGGAGTTCAGCCTCAAGTCAGGGTCCTACTCCAGCTGCTGATGTATCATTCCTGAATTTTCACAGCATTTCTACTTCCAAACTCCCCTGCTCTTGCCTGAGCATCTGCACACTTGCTCACTCTTGTCCTCCCAGATGACATCTCTTCATTGTCTGAAACTAGGATAGCATTTGTATTCCTCATCTCAGTGATGTGTGCAGTCTCCAAGCCAGTGCTCTCCCAAATCCTGAGCTCCCATTCTGACCTGAGATGATTTGAATTACAATGTAATGGGGAAAAATTTAAACAAACAAGCAAACAAAAGAAAAAAAAAAAAAACAGAAACAGCAGAAGAGATGCTTGATGTTTTCCTCTATATTGCAGGGAATGCTGAATAAGAACGTCTTTGAAATGTCAACATAAGCCATAGAGAAGAAATCTTTCTAATCCTATTAAGAATTCTATCCCACAAATGAAATTAAAATTAGCCATTTTTCTTTACATTTTTTTTTCCTTAGGCCCTGTTGTCTTCCTTCCTTCCCTGAGAGTAATATAATAACAAATTGTTGTTTCCTATCATTTGAGAATTTTTAGGTTCTTTTTAAAGAACTTCATTTGGTTTGTTTCTTGGAGACATATTTCTTACATTTATCTCATTTGGACTGCACTTTAATTTCTGTTCTGTCAAAAGGAGTGTTATGCAGGTGTTTTCACTGGTCACCTGTAATCCAAAGGAAATCTTTACAAACCAAGACAACCTAAAGAAACTTTCCATCTCTCTGGTGACCCTAATCATCTTTATAAAACCAAGTTTGCTTTACAGCCACTTTATCTCAATGCCCAGGTGTGAATAAAGAGATGTGATACCTAAATGTAACTTTCTTACTTATACTATTTAGAGAATGAGTTTGAATAAATAACTTATGTGAGAGCCTATTTTCCCATTTATATGTATCATATCACATAGCTCATAAGCAAATATATGCATGTACATGTAAAGTTCAGCCTTTTGCCTTGTCTTTCTGAAAGCAAGATGGGTCACTGGCAGCTCTACTGGGGACACTGACCAAAACTGGGCTAGGGTTCTTACTCTTGTCACATGTGCTCAAACCGGCAAGGTCTGATCTGGAAGTATGCCCTCAATATGTGCTGCCAGCGCTTCCTTCATCAAGTTGGACTAAGTGAGCTGCCATTAAAGATATCTATCGTACAAAAGAGACAATGCTAGTTCTTTGTACATAAACACACACACACACACACACAAATACTTCAATGATGAGTATTTCAATGTGAATGGAATGACTAATTAAATGGTATGGAAATCTCCTTTTTAAAACTCACCTTCAAAATATATGGCTTATTTTCCCTCAGTTATATGAAAGTATTCATGCTAAAAATATTAAGTTCAAATCACTTTGATTCCTTATTTGTTATAGTATATAAATTCAGGGTACTACCATCTAACAAAGACTTATGGCCACCAAAGACTACCACGTTATTCTTATTCTTCCATCTTCTACTTACTAGTTTTCCAAGTATTTTCAATAAATTTTTTATTATTCTGATCATAAAATTAATGCATACTCCTTGCAGGAAAAGTTCAAAGAGAATAAAGAAGAAAAGTGTCCATAAACCAATACCAAGCAGCAACCAATGTTAACAAAGACTGATTTTTTAAGCTGCAAAATTCTATTTGAAGGTTGTAAAATGATAGCTTGTGCTTTGACTTTCATTTATCCTAAGGCTTAGTGACTTTTCTCTTAACCTTACCTTTGAATATTAATTGTTTCTAATGAAAATACCAAATATTTGTAAAATAAACAATTTACTTGTGTTAGTTTACTTTCAACCTGCTATGCCAGTGGATAATGACAGACTTTAGTCATGACATATATGCAGTATAATAAATGTAATTAAAAGCTATCAGGTTTCTCAAAAGTTACAAAACTAAGAGATAACTTACATTCAACTTTTTTTCTACTGTAATTTTACCTGCTATTCAACTTACTGTCTTCTTACTTTTGCCCCTTTTGTGTGTTTTAAACACTTACTATTAATTTAGAGTCTTAGCCTCATTCCCTCCCTTTACAGAGGAGGAAATTAAGGTTTAGTGAAATTAAATAACATATAAATGATCGGCAGGACAATGAGACAAACAGAACCCAATTTCTGTTCACTCACTATTTACCACATCACAATCTTTGGGTTATATCATGCAGAAGAAAATGAAATACATTTTAATTCACTTGAAACTAAATTTATGTAATGCTTTTTTCCTTCAGCAAATTTGTAAGGAAGCTTCCTAATTGTATTTTGGGTAGGCTAAAACTCAAATAAGTTCATATTCTTAAGGTGTACATGAATTAGGTGAATGGATGTGAATGGGGGTGAAAAATGAGAAAATTCTTGTCTGGAAGCCTGCAGAACTTTTGGGAAAAGACCTTCAAACAAGATAAAGATTCACCATGGGTGAATCATAGGCAATTATATATTTAAGTACCAGACATTTTTGCCTGGCTTTTGTTAATACTGATGCCTTCATCATTCCCTTCTCCCATCCCCTTACCCCATACTTACCCACCCTTTCTCTCAGACATGGAATGATATTTCCACGTATACATCAGGATGGCCATACAGATTGTTACTAATTTATATTGGTTGATTTACAGCTTCTTCCCTGAGCCCCCAAGTGCCATTTCCTCCTACTCAGGCCCTCCACAACGATGTACCATGATCCAGCAACCAAAGCGTTAATGCCAGAGGGAAGGGGGTCTCCAAGACTGTGTTCACATCCATTCTGATTATCTGATGCCATTCCACACTGCTGTTAGATACTTTTAATATCATCCTGCTTATACCAATTTCTGTTTGTCTTCAATCATTTCCACTTTTACTTCTGTGGGGGCAGGATGGGGATAGGGGAGAAAGGTTGGATGGAAGGAAAAGTCAGAAAGGAGAGAAAAATGGAGAGGTGGAATTGTGTCTGGCAGGCAGGGAATGTGAGACAGAAGCTAATGATGTTCTTCTAAAGAGACTCTGTGTGCTTATAGGCAAAAGCAGAGCTGCTTTAAGGATTTGATTACAGGATATGGCACAGAGTAGGGGATGAGGGCCTTCTCCCAGTTCATGCAATGAACCCCTCACCACCTGAGCCCCTGGTAGATTAGAAGCTAAGGGGATCATTCATGCACCTAAATAATGATAGCAGCTCCTCCCCTTCCTCTTTCTTCTCTTTCTTGTTCTTTATCTCTCTCTCAATATATAAGTAATATACATTGCAAAATGATTACTGCCACAGCATTAGCTAATAACCTCTATCAGGTCACATATTTCTTTTCTGTGGTGGGAACATTTAAGATTTACTCTTTCCACAACTTTCATATCTTTAATACAGTCCTAACTATAATTACCATGCTGCTGTACCTTAAATTCCCAGAACTTATTTTTCATATAACTGAAAGTTTGTACTCTTTAACCAACCTCTCTCATTCCTCCTACCTGCCAGCCCTTGGTAACCAAACTGAAATCTCTCTTCCTGCACCTTCCACCAGTTGGTCCTATTTTTATTCCTTAGGGTTTTACAGAGAAATCTAATTCTTTCATGGGGGTAATTCTTCAGATAATTAAAAAGTACAGTCCCATGTCCACCAACTCCTCTGTTGTGGGTAAACACTGTCTGTTTCATCATTACTTAATGTATGACATGTACTTCATCCTGTATCTTGGCTTTGAATTTCCCTAAAATTACTCTTAAAATGCAGTACCCAGAACTTGGTACCATGCCACTTAAAATGGCTAGCTCAAAATAGAAACCACCAACTTCTATATTCTAGACATTTAAAGAAGCCTAAAATTATATGGGTTTTATTTTTTAATGTTTTTAGTAACATAATATCATTTCCTCATATAGTGCAAAATGTAACTAAAGTCACTAGGTTTTTCAGATACTGTTGTGTCTTGCTTTCTCCCCATACACTTTTCCCTAACTAAACTTTTTATTCTGAGATAATTGTAGGTTCATATGTAGTTGTAAAAAATAATACAGAGAGATTGTGTGCACTCTTAACCCAGTTTTCTCCAATGGAACTAACTTACAATATCTCAACCAGGACATTGACACTAATACAGTGAAAACACAGAACATTTTGTATCACAAGGATCCCTCGTGTTGCCCTTTTGTAAGTCATATCTGTTTCCTTCATGCCCCCGGTCCCTTCTTAAACCCCGGCAACCGCTCAACTTTCCTCCATTTTGGCAATGTTGTTATTTCAAGAATGTTATATAAATGGAAACATATAGCATGCAATATTTTGAGATTGGATTTTTATACTCAGTATGATTCCCTGAATAGTCATCTAGATTGCTGCACAAATCAATAGACCATTCCTTTTTACTGCTGAGTAGTACTCCATGGAATAGATGTATCCCTATTTCACCATTCGCCCATTGTAGGACAGCTGTGTTGTTTCCTGTTTGGGGCTATTATAAGTATAGCTGTCACAAACATTAGTGCACCAGGTTTTGTGTAAACATAAGTTTTCATTTCTCTGGGATAAATGTCCATGCGTGCAATTGCTGGGTTGTATGATAGTTGCAGGTCTAGTTTTGTTTTGTTCTGTTTAGAGTGGCAGTATAATTTTACATTCCCATTCACAATACATGAGTGAGCCAGTTTCTCTGCATCCTCACTAGCATCTGGTGGTATCACTATTTATTATTTTAGCCATTCTAGAATAATATGTAGTGATATTTTATTGTGGCCTTAAGCCATTTTCCCCTCATGATTAATGACATTGAACATCTTTTCATGCACTTATTTGCTATCAGTATATCCTCTTTGGTGAAATGTCTTTTCATGTCTTTTACCCATTTTCTTAATTGGATTGTTCATTTTTACCACGGAGTTTTACTCTAAAATAATAAGCAAGCTTATGTTCAACATTTAGGAATCCGTCAAAAATTTCACATGATGTCTTCTTACTTGTTTCTACCTCTTCCTCTCCTGCAGTGTCAAACCTGAAACGATTTGAGTTTCCTTATTTTTCTCAAAGAGGCTTGTCACTCTGAAATTAAGTTCACTTGGTTGCTTCTTTAACCTCAGATCTCTCATGAGTTCAAAAAAAAAGTATGATTCTGTAAATCATTCAAGTTTCTCTTTTTGTTAGGATAGGGGCAATGCTATTTTGAAGATTTCTAGTTACTATGTGGAAATGGAACTACTTAGGAAATAGATTATGATCAGCTCACAAATAATGCTCACCAGAAAAAAGAAAAATATATTAGACTATAATTAAAGATGTTTATTTGTTGGCAAACACCATTAAGAGCATGAAAAAGCAAGCCACAAAGCAAGAGATGATATTTTCTACATATATAACCAACAAATGGCTCACACCCAAAATGTACAAGGAAATCCCACAAATTAATAACAACAACAACAAAACCAAGCAAGAGAAATTGGGGCAAGAGTGAAGAAGCACTTTATAAATGAGGATATCCAAATAGGCAATAAATATATTAAAGGTACATAACCTTATTTACCATCAGGAAAATGCAAAAGAAAACCTCAATGAAGTACAACTATACACAAAAATTGCTAAAGTTAGGAAGACTGTGTATTGGGATAGCCACTTGGGCAAAGATTTCAGCATCATCTACTAATGCTGACCATATGCATTTCTGTGATCCAACAATTCCCCTCCCAGGCATTTAACAAATAGAAATGGGGGGATGGGAAGATGGTAAGATAAGGGGTGTGTGATAAATATCTGTAGTAGGACCCTTAACAGCCAAACTCTGGAAACAACCCAAGTGTATCACAGTAGAATGGATAAAGTACGGTAAATTCCTCGAATTGAATACCATGCATGCATCACTGAGAATGAACTACACCTATAATTGACAATATAATGCTGATCAAAAAAGCCAGGCATAAAAGAATATGTATTATATAACTCCAATTATATAACACTGAAAACCAGGCAAAACTAATCTGGGAAATTACAAATCAGGATAAGAGATACCAGCTGGGAGGAGACTGGACCTTGGGACATGACAGAGACATGGGGAAAACTTCTGTTGTGCAGGTGCTAGTCTATTTATTAATTTGGGTGTATTCATTTTGCAATAATTAACTGAGCTGGGCGCTTATCATCTGTGCAGTTTTCTCAATGTAAGTTATGCTTCATTAACAAAGGTTATCTTTTTTAATTATCCCATTTTCCCCCTTCCCCTGCCCCAACCAGGGACAAGCATCCCTCCAGGTTGGCCAGTAAAAGATGAGATTTTTCTGAATTTCACTTTTGACATATATCCCTGAGATTTTATTGGCATGCATTAGTCATGTAGTGAGTTCAGTTTCAAGGAGCACTTTGTGACAGCGTTAGATAGTCATTCTCTTATGCTGTTGTAAAAATCACACTCAAGAGCTGCAACATTTTTACAACACCTTGAGAGAAGCATCTTAAGGTTTATTTCCCTTACTTCATAGTAAGTTTCTCAATTTGTGGTTCTAGCAACATATTTCTCCAATTTTATTAACAACATATTTATGTTCATACTTTTGAGCCTGATGAAAGCACAACTTGCCAGTGGGCATGTGAAACAGTCAATAAGAGCTACCCAAGATTGAGTTCCGGATTTCCCTCTTACTACTGATGGATGGCAGTGAACTATATCTCATCATGTCAGCGTTGAAATAGTCTGTAGAAAGTTTACCTAAGCCAGATGTCAGTCAAGCCCTCTGCTGGGTCTCCTTGGGGTTTGGGTCTTCGTGTTCTGTTTACTCAGGTTCTGCATTCAGGAAGGACTCTTGATCTCCCTTAGGTCTTAGCTCCCAGACTTGTTCTCATTTCTCAGTCATAGGTAGAATGTTAGGATGGCCCCATGACCTTTGTCCCCTGGTGTGACTCCCCTGATTCTGTTACATTAAATAGAAAAGTGATGTTGCAGAGGTAATTAAGGTTCCTTGTCAGTTGACTTTGAGATAATCGAAAGGGATACTATCAGAGTGGATCCAACCTAATTACGTGAGCCTTTTAAGATGGTTTTCTCCAGAAGATAGCTGGAGGACAGAGATTCTAAGCACAAGAAGGATCCAATATACTGTGGCTGTCTTTAGAGGACTGGAGAGTGACCCCTAGGTGCTGAGAATAATACCCAGCTGAGAGCCTGCAAGGAAAGAGGGTTTAGAACTTTGATAGCAATGAACTGGATTCTGCCAGCAATCTGGCAGAGTTTGGAAGGAGATTCTTCCCCAAAGCTTTCAGGTAAGAACCCAGCCCTGTTCACAACTTGATTCTGGCTTTGTGAGAGCCTAAAGAGAGAACTCCATCAAACCTGCCCAGACTTCTGACTTAGGGAACTGTGAGTTAATAAATGGGTTTTTGTTATTGAAGTTGATTTCTGAAATAGAATGTCAAGCTAATGAAAGTGTGCTGTTTTAAGCAGCTAAGTTTGTGGTAATTTGTTATGCAGCAATAGAAAATAAATACACCCTCCCAGATGTGCAATTTATCACATTTTTCTTTTATTTCCACAATACAACTAACAGATATGCACACAAGGCATTTGTGCTTTTTACAGACTTTTAATGAAGATTTAAAAGGTAATTACTACAGACATATTGCAGATTCTTGTACCAGTTAATCAAAATTTTGAAGTTAAGATGCTCTATTCTTTCAAAGCCACTTGACCATTTATGCTAAATCAGGAATCATCTTAAGTTCAGAATTTCTTTTTTCTAATTATTTCTTGGAACTATATTAATCAACTCAAAATAGGTACCATTATCATGTGCTCACTAAATGGCACCCTTCTTACTAGAAGCTCAGTTTTACATACATGATCTGATTTAATCTTTATGACAACCCTATAAAGTAATATATATTATTACGCATAACATAAAGATGAGAAACATGAGGTCCACAAAGTTTACCAATTCTGTTCAAGGACATAGTTAATAAAACCTGGAAGCAGGAGTAGTCACTCCAATACTGAATGCTTTATTCTTTTTTTTTCTAATTTTATTATGTTACTTTAATCACCATACATTACATCATTAGTTTTTGATGTAGTGTTCCATGATTCATTGCTTGCGTATAACACCCAGTGCTCCATTCAGTACGTGCCCTCTTTAATACCCATCACCAGGCCAACCCATCCCCCCACTCCCCTCCCCTCTAGAACCCTCAGTTTGTTTCTCAGAGTCCATAGTCTCTCATGGTTCATCTCCCCCTCCAATATCCCCCCCTTCATTTTTCCCTTCCTACTATCTTCTTCTTCTTCTTTTTTTTTTTTTAAACATATAATGTATTATTTGTTTCAGAGGTACAGGTCTGTGATTCATCAGTCTTACACAATTCACAGCACTCACCATAGCACATACCCTCCCCAATGTCTATCACCCAGCCAGCCCATGCCTCCCACCCCCCACCACTGCGGCAACCCTCAGTGTGTTTCCTGAGATTAAGAATTCCTCATATCAGTGAGGTCATATGATACATGTCTTTCTCTGATTGACTTATTTCGCTTACTGAATGCTTTATTCTTAACTGTCATACTGTGTCATCTCTTATGGGTTCATCAGTGATAATTAATACCCTATGAGTGTCATGGTATCTTCCCTCACAACTCTTTAAGATAAAATTACAGTTGGTAGAATTATTATCTTTAGCATTGTGGTCACTATGAATAAAGTTAATCTAAAAAACCCTTGAAAAACCTTCTATCTATATAGTTATAATAAGGGCTATGAAGAGAAGTCACTCATTTGGCAAATATTTTTGCTTGACACTCCTGTGCTAAGCACTGAAGATACAATAGTAAACAGATTCCTACCCTCAAAAGACTTATAATCTAGAGACTGGAAGACTGAGTAACAATTAAATGTAATTAATTTAATTTAAATATAAAACCATTTAATTGTTGAATAACAAAGTAATTTGACCACAATGCAGAATCCCACTGCCTCTGGTTCTGAATTCCCTCTGCTTCCCCCACCTCCATATTTTGAAAATAAGAACCTTTATATCTGAGTTAAGCAAAAGCATTTCTCTGCCAATATAAAGGGGGCAAATTTTTAAAAAGGTGCTATAAATACCCTCAGAGATTCTGATCCATTAAACTGCTCCTTCAGGGGAAATGGAATCTCCCTTGTCAGTTCACTGGTATAGATATCTGAAGATGTCTTCATGAAACACGATTTACCTGAATCAGAGGCCCTAGTAAAAAATTGGATTTGGAAATAAACCCTCTGGATTTATTTGGGGGTAACGGAGGTAAGGATGCAGAGTCAGGGAAAGGAGCGGTGTCTGTAGAGACGGTCACCTTAGGAGACATACTGCCCTTCCACAATCTCCCACTCATGATATTAACTTGCAAGAGTGCTCATTCAAGTTTATCTTCTGAAATAAGGAACGGTCCTTACCTTGAGGTTACTAATGGACTTTAAGGTTTGGGGATGAGAGGCTTATACAGATACTCATTTTACAATTAAAATGCATTACAGCCTTGTCCTTTGAATGCAAAATATGGAAGAATTTAAAGTGAATCTACCATAAAAAATACTATAAGATTTATAATTAGTTAAGCATGTCTCCTTTTGGTCTATTTCATTATTAGAGCAAGAATATTAGAATCATTATAAAACCTGAAGCAAACTCCAAGTAGAAGATGGTGATTTTATCTATAAACTAACGCTATTTGACTTTTTTCTCTGGTTAATACAAAATATCAGAGTTCTGATCTTGGTAGTACATTTCTACAGTACTGAAAAAAAAAGCACATTGTAGCATGTATTCATCTGTAGCAATTATTTGCTATTTAGTACAACCTGGCAGTAAGTGTCTTGCTGACTTAAGGAACTGATGAATACTTAAATACATGTTTGGGCCAGAATTTAAATATTAACAGAAGACATAAAAATATTCCAGTCACATTACATAATTATTCTTGGCTATTCATTATTGGATTTCTAATAAAAATTCTAGATGTTTATCATCTGAATCCAAACATCAACTGTCTTCAAGTTTCACTAAATTTAGGATGAGTGACATAAAGTGTTTTAACATTCAACTGAACTCAGGAAACGTTGTTTTAACACTTGCTGAATGACTACATTCATTTGCCTGAAGAACATTTTATGCTCTAGAGACAGTATATTCCACCAAATGGTACATTTTCAGATAAAAAATGTTCTTCATTATAAAATGAGCAGTTTCTTATAGGAAGCAGTTTGTTATTGTTTCTGCACTAGAACACATTATTTATTGACCTCTATGTATTCTATAACAAAAGGGATACTACACTTTTTAAAAAACTTGAATCTTACATAAACTCTTATTCCCTCTAAATTGCAACTTTGACATTTATTTCCCTTGCCTACAAGGTGAATTTGTTCATGGAAAATAATAGTTAAAGGTTGAATTCCTTTAATACTCAAGCATAATTATCATTATTTTCAATAGGGAAAAATGTTTTGCATCTAAAACCCTAAAACAAAACAAAACAAAACCCATTGTTGCTAATTCAACTCTAGTTCTCATTCAGATAGAAATAACTACTTCAATGGTTAACATGAGTTATTATAACACAATTTAATAAGACAGTCCCTCTTTATTAATGTGAGTTAACTAATTTGATTAAATTAACTTGATGCAGCTGCTTACCTGCTCCAGTTTAGTGCTTTGGAGGCTACTATGTAACTTACACAAGACCTATACTTTTAAACTAAACATATATATGATACTCTGTGCATTTCTATTGTAACTCATATTGCAACATTTCCTAAATGGAATAGTAAAGACAAAACAAACCAATAAACAGTAGAAATGGTGTGTCAGACCCAATGAACACCACTGGCACCAAGGAGATCTGAAACAAGAGTTCATTGTGGCTATAAATTCAAGCACTAGGACACTGAGAACTTAAACTTTGCTCTACTTCCACATGGGTGCAGATGACCAGGCTCTATTTTTGAGCTGTTCTTCTGTGGATGAGGTAAGCAAAATCCTAAAGACCTCTCATCCAAATTCCCATAGCCATTCTATATTCAGTCAGGGTACATTATTTTTTTTAAAGTCACATTTTAGTTAAATTGAGCATTAATCTCCCTAGCTTTCCAATTTAAGAAATCAGTTCAGCATTTCTCTTCCACCTTAAAGTCCTCTAAAATACACCTATAAATGATGTAATTTAAAGAAAGAACTTTATGAGGACTTATTACTGGCCATTTGTGTTGGCTTTTGTAAATTATTATCTCTATATATACTTTGGGGGAAAGTATTGGGAAAATGTCAAGCTCTGTATACATAGATTTTAATTCAAAATAATGTTCATATCTCCTTTTCTTTTTCTAGTTATTGTGGGGTATCCTGAACAGATGGGGGTGGGGGGCACCAAATATGGAGCACTCTGATCAGGTAGAGGTTAGCAGCATGGGAGGTGAAAGAACTCACCCAAGGCAGAACAAAAGAGATAGAAGTTTATTGACAGGCAGGACAAAAGAGACAGAAGTTTAGGGAGCAGTGGGAACGACAGCAAAGTAGAGACATTCTGTGATGAAGCGGTGGTGAGGGTCCACAGTTATAGGGCAGAGTGAAGGAGTATGGGGATGTATGGAATTTTCCCTTTTTTTTTTGCAATCTTAGGAACTCTGCCTGGTTGTAATTGGTCACTTAAGGCCTATGATTATCTTGAGGTGGGTCATTTAATGAGCCCGTTTGCAGTCAGCTTGGTGGTTGCTGTGGGCCCTTTTGCCTTGATCAAGTTTCCGTTGTTCAAGCCTGTTGCCTAAAAGTGGCCTCCACAATTCCTGTACCCTCTCCAGCAAGTATAAAAGCCAAACTTAAAAGATTTTTTTGTACATTTGTTATTTTCATCTTCCTTTCCATCTGCAATCTACTCTAATATGACTTATGCTCCCGTCACACCATCAAAAATTCTCTTGTTAATATGACTAATACCTATTCATATCACTCTCCACTCCCAATTTGCTCTACTCCTAGAAATTTCCCCCCTTTTGAGCCCTTCTTCCTTCTTGAAATCCTTACATCTTTTGCCTTCCAGAAAACTATACTCTTCTAATTTTTCTGTTACCATGCTTGTGGGCTCCTTAATGGTCATCTTATCTGGTACCCCTTTTTCTATCAAAATTTACAGGTACACAGCCGAGGCTTCTCTCCTGGGGATTCAAGTTCCATTAAGTCTACTTCCTAAATATCTCCCAGATCTGTCCTATTCCTTCCCTCCCCACTTCTGTCACATCAATAAAAGCTAATGTACTCTCTTCCAGAGCAATCTGGATTTCCTTATGGTCTGCACCTAACTTTTAATCCCAGTCCATTCTTCACATTACTACTACACTGAACTCTATAATGCCAATGTGATGGTGTCACTATTTTTAAAGTCTTTCTAGTGAAGGACACCTGGCTGGCTCAGTCCATAGAGCATGCAACTCTTGATCTCTGAGTGTGAGTTCAAGCCCCATGTTGGGTGTAGAGATTACTTAACATACATACATATATACATACATACCTTTAAAAAAATAAAGTCTTTCAGTGATACCCCAGTGTCCTTAAATTCCAATTCTCTGCATTCCACACCAGATATTCTATGATATGGTTTCTTCTTTCACCTCTCATTTGCTTGTGTACTTTCTATTTTACATATATACATATATATTACACATAATATATATAATATAATATATATGACTAAAAATAATATAAATAAATTGCAAGAGAAGTTATCTTTCAGATACAAAGAACATCATGTGTAAAAGCCTTGTGGTAAGAGAATAATTTCACAGGGGGAGCTGATGACTAAGTATCGGCTTTCAAGTGCTAGGCTTGTGGAGCACTTGACACTTAGGCCTAGACTCACGTTAAGGCAAGTAGGTGGATGAAGCTTCCAGACCACCATGTACTGGGGTCATGGGCAATTACAGGCTAGGTGTGCACAGAACATATGCAGTATGATAGGTAATTTTATGTGTCATTTGACTGGGACCAGATATTTGGCCAAACATTATTCTGGGTGTGCCTACAGGGGTGTTTCTGGAAGAGATTAACATTTGAATCAGTAGACTAAGTAAAGCAGATTACTCTCCCCAATGTGGGGGAGTCTTTTCCAACCCACTGAAAACCTAAATAGAAGAAAAAGGCTGAGGGAGAGGAAACGCTTGCCTGGCTGTTTGGGCTAGGACATCAGTCTTTATATGTCTTTAAACTCAAACTGAAACATTACTTTCCTTGGGTCTTGAGCCTGCTGGCTTTTGAATTGGAAGTTACATGAATGTGGACTTAGACTGGAGCCACACCATTGTCTCTCCAGGGTCTCCAGCTTGTGAACTGCAGATCTTGGGACTTCTCAGACTAATCATGTGAGCTATTCTTTATAATACCTCCCCTCCCCCCATGATAGATAGATAGATAAATAGATAGATAGATAGAGATATACCTTGAGCCTTATTAAGGATTACTGTTGACCCTTAAGATCTAATGAAATTTGCCTGCCTAGGTTTTGGACTTGCTTGGGACCCATCACCCTTTTTTTCTTAATCTATCTAGATCTATTCAGATCTGTCTATTGTTCTGTTTCTCTGGAGAATGCCAATATGGATTCCAGTACCAAGAAATGGGGTGTTTCTTTAACAAATATCTAAACATGTGGAAGCAACTTTGGTACTAGATAGTGGGTAGAGGCTGGAAGAGTTTTTAGGTGCCTGCTAGAAATATGGATGATAAGTGTAATTCTAGTGAGATCTTAGACATGAGGAACATGTTATTGGGAACTGGAAGAAAGTCAATCCTTATTATAAACTGCCAAAGAATCTGGCTTAACTGTATTCTGGTGGAAGGCAGAACTGTCAGCTATGAAATTTTATCTTTAGCTGAAGAGATTTCTAACCCACGTGTTGATGGAGCATCTTGGTTCCTCTTGGCTGCTTATAATAAAAAGCAAAAGGAGAGAGATGAATTGAAGAAAATGTTAAGCAAAAAGTAACCAGAATTTGAAGACTTGGAAAATTCTTAGCTTATCATATTACAAAAAAATGACGAAGCTTGTTTTGAAGCATGTGGCTAAGGATGTGGCTGAATCACCATTTGATAAAGAGATCATGGGTATGACTCATGGACTTAATCAGCCATTTCAGCAGAAGTCAGGAATAGAGATGGGATTATGCCCTCAAATACACCACCAGTGTGAACTAAAAGGGAAAAAGAAAGTGGGATGGAATGAAGGAAAGTTTGGATATCTTGGATTCTACAGGACTGGACCATAATGCTCCTCAGTCAGAAGCAAACATGCTCTATTCTTCAAGAAAAGGGAAGAATGACCCTGCTGGCAATCATCAAGCTTGCCACTCCCACCATAGACTCAGAGGCAAGGATGTTTTCTCCTTTGTTTCAAGAGTAAGGCCATCCCTCAGAGTTGTGGGGGTGATGTTGCCACCCCATTAGGTCTGGAGGGTAGAGTGTCAAATCAGAGGATTATTCTTGAGACTTGGGATCTAGTGAATTTGCCTTTCTAGGTTTTGGACTTGTTTAGAACCTGTCACCCCTTCCTTTTGTTGCCTCCCTTCGGGAATGGGAATGTCTATCCTATGTCTGCCCTACCACTGTGTTTTGAAGCACATAACTTGTCTGGTCACAGGTTCACATCTGGAGAGGAATTTTGCCTCAGACTGAATCATACCTCGAGTCTCAGCCACATCTAATTTGGTTATTTAGATGAGACTCAGGACTTTAGACTAGATTTGATGCTGAAATGAACTTTTACTTTTGGGACTGTTGGGATGGAATGAGTGTATTTGCATGTGATAAGAACATGAATTTGTTGGGGGGAGGGTTAGAATACTATAGACTAAATTGTGTCATCCTCAAATGCCTACATTAAAGCCCTAAGCCCCAGTGTGACTGGGTCTGGAGATAAGATCTTTAGGAAGTAATTAAGATTAAATGAGCTCTTGAGAATGGGGCCCTAATCTGACAGGACTATGACCTTGCAAGAAGAGATCTCTCTCACTGCCTTATGGGGACACAGGGGGAAGGCTCTCTATAAGCTAGAAGAGAATTCTCACCAGAACCTAGTCATGCTGGTATCCTGATCTCAGACTCCCAGGCTCTAGAACTATAAGAAAATAAATTTCTGTTGTTTAAGCCACCCAGTCTACGGTATGTTGTTACGGCAGCCTGAATAAACTAAGACATGCAGGAAATAGAGGCTGAACATTAGTGTCATAGTGCTTACATAGAGGAATCTGAAAACTGTTGCTAGGGTGTTTTGTCATTTATTGGTGTAAATAGTACATCAACAGTTACTATTTTTTATTGTTTTATAATGCTTTTTTTATTTTGCAGTAAATCTTTTGGCAGCAATGATCTCAAAAATGAGAGTCCGTGTTTAATGAAAAATTAAATCTGAATTTCCATTTCTCAAGATAGTTGATTATGGATGTGTAACTTGCAAAAATTATTTGTTGACATTTACTTTTCACTATGATGGATGGTACAGAAGCAGCTACAGAAGGTGTGTTTACAGATCAATCCATGAACCACATCTTTTCATCTAAATCAATTGTCTGTTATTCTAAATTAATGATGTTTATTTTGATTCTAAGTTTTCTTTAACACATTTGAAACCTGAAGTGACTGGTTAATGTATTGGCTTTATGAACAGAAGACTGTCACAGATGGTTAAATGACCCCAGGATAACATCAGGGTCATTAAATGCTTCAGGTAGAAAATAAGTGAATTCCAATAATACGGCTTTTTATTTTGTTTTGTTTCCCATGCAGTTCATGAAATCAAAGGAAAGCTTTTGGAAGTTCATTCTGCTAAAAGTGAAACATCTGATATTACTGCGAATGTTATTGTAAACTTGATTAAGTTCAAAATGGAACAAAAAATTATTTGTTTTTGTGGTGATAATATGAACAAGATGCATGTGTGGTGGAGCACAGCGTTTTGGTAAAAGCAATATTCTTTTTTTTTTTTTTTTTAAAGATTTTATTTATTTATTTATTTGAGAGAGAGAATGAGAGAGAGCACATGAGAGGGGGGAGGGTCAGAGGGAGAAGCAGGCTCCCTGCCGAGCAGGGAGCCCGATGCGGGACTCGATCCAGGGACTCCAGGATCATGACCTGAGCCGAAGGCAGGCGCTTAACGACTGAGCCACCCAGGCGCCCAGTAAAAGCAATATTCTTACTAAATTAAGGAACTTATGGGGCAGAAATTTTCCTTTATCTACTGTGGTATACATATAAGTAATAATTACATTCAAACAAATAGCAATGTCTACTAATCAAAATAGAACCTGTAGATGTCACATTTTACAATATTGTTATATATATGCACAGATAAACTAACTGAACTATAAAATTGCTGTGATGAAGCAGATGTAGAATTAATTAGAAAAAGCTTCAGCAGAGCTGTACATGCTTTCTCCCTTTGCTACTCAGCATCATTTGGATTTTAGAAATGTTTTAACCTCTGAAGGACTACGTTGAAGTCAACCTAAGTGTTCTATGATGATAATAAGCCTTTTTGTAAATTAAATAATCCTTCTAAATTTTGGTTCCATTTTTTTAAAAATCAGTTCAATATCTCTAAAAGTATTTAATGAAAGGTATTTCAAAAAGTTTAGTTTTCAAACTTCCAAAAATTGCAATTATTACAACTAAATCTTACAACCAAGAAGATTTTAACATTTACACTCAAAAAAGCAAAAAAGGAACTGAGCAGATTAAACAGTGAGTAGGAGGTACAAGACTTAACTTTTTTTTCTTCAGGTATAATATACATACAGTAAATTGTGTAAATTAATCATAAGAGTACATTTTGATATATTTTTATTGTCTAATGATTTTATATGAACTTATGTGTATATATTTATACCCGTGTACTTACCACCCTGATAAAGATACAGAATATTCTAACACCACATAAGCTTCTTTCATATCTTTGTGTAAAATTTCATTTTAAAAGTGAACAATTCAGCTTTGAAATATCTGAAGCAACTTTTGATTGAGCTATTTTTAGTTGTATAAATTTATATTACATCTCAGGATGCAAAGGAATTGAGAAGGTCCATGATTTTGAACATCTCAATTCGGATAAAGATTCAAGATTCATAAATTAAGCAAATCTATTTGATCAGTTTGTCTCATGAAAAATATAATCAACAAAGTTACTCTAAAGGAAACAAAAAGATAGTATCTATAAAAATATTAGGGTTGAAATATTTATACAACTTAATATAAAACAAATTAGAATTTAGCATATCCTTTATTTAATAGAATTAGCTCTGAATTTATTAGGTACTTCATCAACAACCAAGAGAGTTCTTTCTCCATTAAAAATACTATTATGCTCTATAGAGGTGGTTCAGTTGAAGGTGTAAATAATTCCTAGTTTATCAGCAATAAAGTGCATTTTAAAGAAGACTGCCAGCAATTTTGTAAAAAGAATAGACCATAATAAAAATATAGCCTTTGGAAAAATACTGTTGTGGTATTAGATACAGATATTTCCAGGAAATTGATTAAAATATGTGAATATGCACTGAATATTTAATCACTTATGATTAAAGATTTTAAATTTTGCTTAAATGTACAAGGTTATATGTTGTTTTGTTTTGTTTTTAGAAAACATGCTTTAACTTTTTGTTAGGGATTAATGTCAAACATACAGAAAAGCTGGAAGAATAAAAACTGTACAGAGGATAGCCATATATCCTTTGATCACATTCACCTGTTGTTAACATTTTGTCCCACTGCTAACATTTAGTCATTTGAGCCCTCACTCGTCTCTCACCTTTGAGAGTAAGTTGCATATATCCTATCATTTTTTTGCCTTCTATTCCTAAATACCTTGGCATGTATTTCCTAAAAGTAAAAATATCCTTTTGTAAAACAACAGTACAATTATCATTACCAGTAAATGTAATGCCTATATTAGATCTTTATCTAATCTAACATCCATATAGTAATTTTGTCAGTTGACCCAAGTCGATTTACAGCATTTTTTTTTCCTTCCAGTGCAGGATTGAAGATCCAGTGTAGGGTCAGATATTGCATTATTTGTTGTACTAATTATCTATTTCTGCACAATGAGTTATCCCACAACTGGATGGCTTAATGCAATAAACATTTATTTTTTAAATATTTTATTTACACTCTGAAGAGTTTTAATCAGGAAAGGATGCTGTATTTTGTCAAATGCTTTTTCTGCATCAATTGAGAGGATCATATGGTTCTTGTCTTTTCCTTTATTAACGTGTTCTCTCACATTCATTGATTTGCGAATGTTGAACCACCCTTGCATCCCAGGAATAAATCTCACCTGGTCATGATGGATAATCCTTTTAATGTACTGTTGGATCCTATTGGCTAGGATCTTGTTGAGTATTTTGGCATCCATATTCATCAAGGATATTGGTCTGTAATTCTCCTTTTTGATGGGATCTTTGCCTCATAGAATGAGTTTGGAAGTGTTCCCTCTGTTTCTATTTTTTGAAACACCTTCTGAAGAATAGGCATTATTTCTTCTTTAAATGTTTGGTATAATTCCCTGGGAATCCATATCTGGCCCTGGACTCTTGTTTTTTGGGAGGTGACAAAATACAGCATCCTTTCCTGATTAAAACTCTTCAGAGTGTAGGGATAGGGGGAATATTCCTCAATTTCATAAAATCCATCCATGAAAAGCCTACAGCAAATATCATTCTCAATGGGGAAAAGCTCTCAGCTTTTCCCTTAAGATCAGGAACACGACAAGGATGCCCACTCTCGCCACTATTGTTCAACATAGTACTAGAAGTCCTAGCAACAGCAATCAGACAACAAAAAGAAATAAAATGTATTCAAATTGGCAAAGAGGTCAAACTCTCTCTCTTTGCAGATGACATGCTACTTTATGTGGAAAACCCAAAAGACTCCACCCTCAAATTACTGGAACTCATACAGCAATTCAGTAATGTGGCAGGATACAAAATCAATGCATAGAAATCAGCTGCTTTTCTATACACTAACAATGTAACTGTAGAAAGAGAAATTAGAGAATCAATTCCATTTACAATAGCACCAAAAACCGTAAGACACCTAGGATTAAAGCTAACCAAAGAGGTAAAGGATCTATACTCTAGAAACTACAGAACACTTATGAAAGAAATTGAGGAAGACAAAAAAAGATGGAAAAACATTCCATGCTCATGGATTGGAAGAATAAACATTGTTAAAATGTTTATGCTGCCCAGGGCAATCTACACTTTCAATGCCATCCTTATTAAAATACCATTGGCATTTTTCAAAGTGGTGGAACGAACAATCCTAAAATTTGTATGGAACCAGAAAAGACCCCGAATCACCAAGGAAATGTTGAAAAAGAAAAACAAAGCTGGGGCATCATGTTGCCTGATTTCGTGCTATATTACAAAGCTGTGATCACCAAGATAGCATGGTATTGGCACAAAGACAGATACATAGACCAGTGGAGCAGATTAGAGTATCCGGAAATGGACCCTCAACATTATGGTCAACTAATCCTGACAAATCAGGAAAAAATATCCAATGGAAAAAAGACAGTCTCTTCAATAAATGGTACTGGGAAAATTGGACAGCTATATACAGAAGAATGAAACTCAACCATTCTCTTACACCATACACAAAGATAAACTCTAAATGGGTGAAAGACCTCAATGTGAGACAGGAATCCATCAAAATCCTAGAGGAGAACATAGGCAGTAACCTCTTTGACATCGGCCACAGCAACTTCTTTCAAGATACATCTCCAAAGGCTAGTGAAACAAAAGCAAAAATGAACTTTTGGGACTTCATCAAGATAAAAACCTTCACACAGCAAAGGAAACAATCAGCAAAACTAAGAGGCAACCCATGGAATGGGAGAAGATATTTGCAAATGACATTACAGATAAAGGGCTGGTATCCAAGATCTATAAAGAACTTCTCAAACTCAACACCCAAAGATTTTATTTATCTATTTGAGAGAGAGAGCATGCAAGAGTGCATGAGCAGGGGGAGGGCCATGGGGAGAGGGAGAAGCAGACTTCCTGCTGAGTGTGGAGCCCAATGTGGGGCTTGATTCCAGGATCCTACGATCCTGACCTGAGCTGAGTCACATAGACCAACCCTGATTCATTGTGGGTTAAGACTACACAAAGGTGTGAATACCAGGAGGTGAGGCTAATTGAAGGTCATCCTGAAGGCTGTCTACCAAACTTGGTCATTCATGTCTCTTTTTACCTCTTTTAATTAAAAATATTTTTTTTTAAAAGCTGTTTCAAAGAACTAATTTATATTTTATAATTCTTTTATAGTGCTTTAGCTGACCAGTATAATAAAATAAGATGGGATCAGCCAAATAAATTATTTAATTACGTTTATTGTCATGTTTTACCCTCAAATCTGTCCCAGTTTGGACAATAACTTACTTTGGTCACCCTAGTCTTAGCTTAAAAGGTATTTCTTCCTAGAGTTTTTTTCTGAACCCACCCTAGAATCAATTATTTTCCCCCTTTATGGTCTCTCCTTTTATCTTGAACTTTTCCTTACATGACACTAATCCAACATTCTCTTTGTGTTACTTCCACAAAGGCAAGAACTATGTTTAAAATGAATAAATAGATAAAATACTACCCTAATTATCAACATTGTTTAGTGTTTGATCATTATATTTAACCATAACTATACTCCAGGAAAATGTAATCATATAACAAAATACAAAAAGTAAATTTAGCCAATTAAAATGCTAACTAAAAACACTTTATTTATTCATTTATTCATTAGACACATGTTTACTGAGCATCTCTACTATGTGCTAGAAGGTATTCCAGAGGCTGCAGACTCACTGCTTAGGGGTACGTATAAAGTTCTCTCATGAAGCTTCCATTCAGGAGTATGACTAAAAATGAAGCAAATAAACTAATAAGTCAAAAAATAATTCCACATTGTGATGAGTGCTACATACAGTAAAATATCTTAATGTGATAGGTAGTTACCAGGAGTAGTGGTAAGAAATGGCTACTTTAAACAAGAGTTTATAGTGACTACTCCGAGGAGGTAGCATTTGAGCTGAGATTGGGGCAGCAAGGAGCCATCCATTCCAAAAACAGGAAAGTGCTGTGCATGAAATATAGAATAATCTGTTTTAGAAATGTCTATGTACAAGAACGGCTAAAGATTAAGCTATATTTGATGAGAAATATCCTTAATTTTTTCAAAACACATTTGATTTCCTTAAATTGAAAAGTATTTCTCTAGATTATTGCTATTACTATTATTATTACAGTATCAATACCTGCCTTTATGCAGTTGCTGTTGTCTGGTGAATACATATGTGGCTAACTGATTTCCTCACCATGTACTTTGTAAATTTAAGCCATCTGTGAGTGTTTAATCATATGTTAATACATGCACCTGGTTGTGTCTCAGCTCATAATAGAGTGTGAATCATCACATTCTTAGTTCTAAGGGATAGCAGAACTATTCACACTGCTCAAGCACACTGCTCAACAAATAGGATTCTGATATAAAAATACAGCCTTAACTCATTCAATTCAGGTCATGTCCTCAAGCCGATGCTTTTGACACATGTGTTCTTTGCCAGTGGTGGGAACGTTTACTTTATAAACCAACTCTGACATGGAGTTTTGTATCAGAATAACCTCAAACTGGAATTTCAGATTGCTAAGTATGCACCTGGGTTATAAATCTTGATTATATCAATACATTATCCTTATTCTGCAGTGTAAATAACCAAAATAAACTAAATATTTGGTTATGTTGGGTTGTCCATATGAGTTTATTATCCCAAATTATTTCTTCTTTAATCCTCTCTAAATATTGCATTTATTCAAGTACACTTACACATGGCTTATGGTACTTTGTGCTGCACATATATGTCTGAGAGATCTTGTGCAAATCCAACTACTGTAAATGGAATTGTTTTTCTAAAAGCCTAAGAAGAGGTTGGATTTTAAAGAAATCCTGAAGAATCATTTTTCTAAGTAAGAGTCCCTCTATAAAGTGACTCATCACTTCTTATTTCATCTATAGAGGTCAGATTTTAATGAATCAGATTTTCTTAGAATACATTTATATACATCACATTCCCTATTGACAGATACTGCTGTATGTTGAAAAACACTTTAATACCTGCATATAATCTATAATCATGTGATCTATTCTAGAAATGATCAAAGAAAGTGGCGCCTGGGTGGCTCAGTTGGTTAAGCGACTGCCTTCGGCTCAGGTCATGATTCTGGAGTCCCGGGATCGAGTCCCGCATCGGGCTCCCTGCTCAGCGGGGAGTCTGCTTCTCCCTCTGACCCTCCCCCATCTCAAGCTCTCTCTCTCTCTCTCATTCTCTCTCTCAAATAAATAAATAAAATCTTTAAAAAAAAAAGAAATGATCAAAGATGATGACAAACAGACCCTGTATCTGTTATTCATGAAACAATGTACACAGTGTTGATCTTTGATCTCTCACCTTCTCTAACTGATTTTGCATGTGGGTGGCCTCAGTACTGCATGCCAAGAAAGTCTGTCATGTTATATTCTAATTTTTTCCCCAGCATTTTATAACTATTTATACGTTTCTTGAAGTTTGACCTTAGTGTGTTCTAAGAGTATTATCTCATTCACACTGTTTTTGGTCATCGTGCTTCCATTTGACATAAAACAGGTAGTTCTTACGAGCATGCAATAGTGCAAAGAGCATGGATTTTAGATTCAAAAAGAACTAAGTTTTAATAATGGCTCTGTTTCTTATAAACTGTGTGGTCTTAAGCTGTTTATTTATATTCCCTGGACTCTGATCCCTCATCTAAAAGCCAGATAATGATAGCTCATGGGGATTTTGTGTTGATTAAAGGCACTAAGTGGTAACTATAATTGATATTAACAAGTGGTATTATTACTGGAGAGATTCAAAAAATTATGTTTTCCCTTCGTATATATGTAAATATACATACATACCACATACTTGTGTGTATCCTTCTCCCAAAACATCATTACCCAGAGGGATAAAATCAGATAGTGTCACATTAGAATTTTAACTTTCAATCACCTTTAAAATTTTTTTTCTTGAAACTTGAAAAATAGATGCATGAAAATAAACATAATTTAAGAATGAGATCAACTTAGAGAGATGCCCACTCCACATTCTAAATACTTCAGCAGTCTCCCATCAATTAACAGTATCACCGAGGCACCCCATCCTTCCTAAACACCAGTTTGTTTCAAAAGGGTGAGACAATACATTTGTATTCATCTTGCCTCAACATAACCTCTTCCACCGGGTGTTTATATATGTCAAGATATTGCCAACAATTCCCTACACAACATTTCACCACAAGTATTTGTCTTACCTTGTTGACAGGCTAATTAATATTTTCTTGTTGAAAGGAGTCCTACAACCACTTTTAAGGTATGAGTCCAGCATATTTCACTGTGCTAGAACTTACTAAATGGTGCTCAAGTCAATTTTTTCTGTTGCCTCTCATTAAGATAAAATAGAGGAGACTTTAAGACTAAAGTATTACTAGAGATAAAGAGGAACATTTTATAATGATAAAATAATCAGTTCTCCACAGTCATAATAAATTTGCATATAACTTAACATAACATCAGAATATATAAAGCAAAAAGAAATAAAAAGAAAAATAGACAAATTCATAATTGTAGTGGACATTTTTGACACCGATTTTTCAGTAACTGAAAAATTTAGCAAGGATATAGACAATTTTAATGACATAATTAATATTTCACCTAGCTGACCTAAATAGAATACTCCCAACAATTATAGAATGTACATTTTTTCATTTTAAATCTCAATATATTGCCAAGGACAGTAAGTTAGAAACTAATAATAAGATAACTAGAAAATCCCAATACTATGGAAAATTATAAATGAAATTCAAAACAATCTTGGATAAAGGTGACCCTAAAATGAAAAACAGAAATAGTTTTGTGCTGAATGAAAATAAATTTGGAAAACATATATCAGTGTGAAACAAACAAATGAAAATTCAAACATTTAGGTATATATGAAAACTACTGAATAAATAGTTGTGGGTCTTTTTTTTTGTTCTGAAATTATTTGTACTTTTGTTGAGAAACCAGTAATTTTGTAGAAATTTTGTAAAGAAATTTTGTAAGGAATTTCAAGTGCGGTATTGGTACGATCATAAAACACTATTGAGTCACTAGGTACAATAATAGCAACAAGAAAATATCGCCACATCAAGTATTGTAATTCAAAATATTCATATGTTAATGTGTTCTTCTTTGGATTGGTAATATTTCTTTTTATTTCTTTAACTTAATTTTTTTACTAGCATAATTATATATCAAACTTCAATAAAGAGAAGTTTTACTGTCTCATTACATCATTTCTTTGAATTCTTGATTCTTACTGAAAATTATTTAGTTTATAGAGGAAGGGTGTGAAATACACTGAGTAAAAGACTAATAACTGAGTAATCAGTAAGAACTTTTCTTTCAAAAGATACCATTAAGACACTGAAAAAGTAAGCCACAGACTGGGAAAAAATCCTTATAACACGTATGACTGATAATGGGCTTAAATTCAGAATAATATACTCAACAAGAAAAGATCAACTCAAAAAAGGAAACTGGCAGAAGACTTAAGTAGCCACTTAAAAGTCAAATACTATATAAAATTAATGCAAATTACATTCACAATGAAAATCCCACAAGTATCACTAAATTAAAAGAACTGACAATTCCGAAGGTTGATGAGGAGGCCTGCCAAAATGATATTGACACAGTAAAATAGCATCATCACTTAGGAAAAGTTCTAAAGTTGAACACATGCATTTTCTACAACTCAGCAATTTCACTCCTAGATATACCAATGCTTGTGTATACCAGATGTTCATAAGAATATCCAAAGCAAGTACAAGGATATTCACAGCAACAGTATTAATAAAGTCCAAAAAATGGAAGCAACGTTAGTGTTCATCACAGTGAATATAATAAACTTGGGTACAAAGGAATACTATATAGGAATAAACATGAGTGAATTACAGCTACAAAGAGCATGGAGGCATCTTGCAATCATAATCAGCTAAAGAAATCAGAAACTAAACAAAATATAATGTGATTCTTTTCATAAAAGCGGATTAAACTAAACTGCAGTCCTTAATGATTCCTATTTAAGTGGTAATTTGAATGAAGAAAAGCAAGAGAAGCTCTACTATTAAAGTCGGGACAGCATTTATCTTTGAGGAGAAGGGGATTTGGATAGGGAAGGAGCACATGGGGAAAATGGTGTGCTGGCAGGCTGTTAGCCTGGGTGTTTGCTTTACAGGAATTCAATGAGCTGTTCCTTTTTATTTTGTGTACTTTATGTGTGTCTTATTTCACCATAGAATGTGGAGGTTTTTTTCCTCTTAAGGAAAGAGCTGTGGCTGATAATCTCTGGCTTCCATTTCTTGGTATTATTTTTTGTAACCCTGGCTGAAAGGTAGAGTGCCTCTAGCAGCCATGGCAATGGAGTTTTTATGAAAACAGCAATTAACTCATCAGTCAACAAAACACCAAACCATAACATCTGGAAGACATCAATGAACAGATCAGCCCTATAGCTCTTTCTTGCACAATGTATGAGACCTAGAATAGACTTAAATATTTCAAGCTTCTACAACCTAAAGTCTAAGGTAATGGGGGCATTTGAGGGAAAGAGTATAAAAGGTTTCACTTCAAAGCATCCTACCATCCTAGTAAATTGGTGTAAGATCTTGTGAGTCCCTTGGCTGAGTCTGAAGCACTGTTCACATAGTTACGTATAACCCCAATCCTAAATAGTGGACTGTGATGTACTCTGAAGTGTTAAACACTATGCTTCTTGGTGGAATAGTTTCTTTATAATAAAGGGCCTTTTAGTGAACCATGAAACAGTTGTTGGTTCCTTCCCAATTTAATTGTAAAGTCACTTGCCTCATTGATACAAGAGAATTTTGTTCTAGAAGATAGGTTCTGGACTATAAGCTGTGTCCTTTCTTATCTCCAATAGCTTTCTTCTTTATTAGTAAACAAAGAACCATTTTCTATGATTAAAAATAGCAATTCTGGAGTCCCTAAACATATTCTGCTTTCTATAATGAAAAGATGACTATAATATAAGCAATTGTAAAATTTGACAATCAAATTATGAATATTCATGTGGAACATCTGAACTAAGGAACTTGGTAAGTGCACTTTAAATGAAACTTAATGTTCTGACAATAAAATGCCAAATAAAGTACAAAAACAATCAGGGCTATAAAATGAAAAAACACAAACATTCTACAAATATCAAGAGCAGAAGAATGTTTTCCATAGATAAATGAAAATTATCTTACTTCCAGTTTTCTCAGATAAGGCCTTCAATTCATAACCAACCATGAAACAAAATTTCTGAAGAGAGAGGTAGTAAGAGTTAAAATAAGGAAGAAATCACTTACTAAGTAAATGGATAAATTGAAAAATAACAGTCCTTTGGAAATAATGACATAAACTGCATTTTGCTTCAATATTTAAAAATGTAAAGAGTCAGTCCCAGTATGAAAAATATTTATGATTTTACTATTGTGGGCTAAGTAACAGATTCAACAGCAGAGATTGCCAGTAGTATTCATACTATTGTCTCCCATTGGATAAAAGTGGTCCAGTTTCTCCACAGTCTGCAGGGACTACCCTCCTTCCAGCTACTGTACTCTTGCCCCTTCCTCTTTTATATGCTCCCTATGAGCACTACTTATGCTCCTCTTTCAGGCATTTCTATTCAAATTTAAAAATGTTTTTCATGAAATGAAAAGATCCCATTTATTCTCTTTTACCTTTGTTCAATATAAAAGGCACATTAAATCTATCCTTTCTTTTTATTATAAATAGTTGATCTTAAATCTCAACATGGTCATATTATTTTTCTGCCTGTTAGGTCCCAACCAATATTTCTAGCCTGATATTTTCTCCATTTTCAGCTTTGGAAATCTACTATCACTCAATCTAAGTGGGTTACTAACCTAGTCATCTTCCAGTCTTGTATTTAAGTGACTATTAGGACATACTTTATGAAGTTTGAAGTGACCCTCTATTCTTTCTCATATAAAATATCTGTAAGATATCAGTGACAGTCAGATACCATTTCTAGGGAAAAGTTACTGTATTTTCTCCAAGGTCATAATTGTACTAAAACATCCAAGGGCAATGTTTTCAGACTGAATTCTATTTTTTCCCTGAGACATATAAAAGAGGATTGATAAGCCTATAATTCAGAAGCCACTTACAGACTTACAGGAAAATTATATATTTATAACATTCCTGATGAAAGACCATAGGTCAAAGGCAGAAAGGAAACAGGGGCAAGAAAAGTAGAAAGTAGAAAAAAAATCACTGAATCTTTCTTGACTATCGAATAAATTTCTGGGGATTTGAAAGTACTCTTAAAAAATACTGAGGGCATGCCCTGATGGGCTAGCCATGTTGCAGCTGAGCATGGAGAGAAGCATCAAGTAGACTGCATTTAGAGAATAAAATAAATTAGTGAGCTGTACAATCTTGATTTCAAAATGACATCTCCACATTGTCCATGTCACAGGTCTGCATTCTAAGTTTCCTGCATTTAAAGTTTCCTGAAACTGATTGGTTTGGACACACAATTCTCTGTGAATATCATTTAACTTGCATGCCATACTTTAAATTCTTGGAAGTATAAGGATCTGAGTGTATTTCAACTCCTTGGGGGAGGAGGGGTTCCCCTAAAGTCTTTTATCATTTTGCTTCATTTCACTCAAGACACCTTTAACCTGAGGACAATGAAGTCATCCAGTGTAACTTTTTTTTTATTTCAATCTTTATAAAAACCAATTTTTTTTTGATCTAGTATTCCATGATTCATTGTTTGCATATAACACCCAGTGTTCCATTCAATATGTGCCCTCTTTAATACCCATCACCAGGCTAACCTATAACACCCCCCACCCCAGAACCCTCAGTTTGTTTCTCAGAGTCCACAGCCTCTCATGGTTCCTCTCCCCCTCCGATTCCCCCCCTTCATTTTTCCCTTCCTACTAACTTTTTTTTTTAATACATATAAGGTATTCCATCCCCTCACCTTAGTCCCCACCAACCACATATACTTCCTCTCTCATCTGGCCCCTTTCCCCCAAACTGGGAGATGGTTAGCCCTTCTCCTTGCTAAAGCCAATCTCTCCATCTTTACCCTGGATAACATTCATTCCCATCTCCTTAGGAATCTTACTCAATCTAGTGTCCTCTCTTGCTCCTGAATTGCCCCCTTTCCAACTCAACTTTCACTTTTCCTTAGGCTTATAATCTACCCACATTTCTCTTATCCTAACAAGAAACCTCCTGGCTGCATATATATTCTTCATTAATACAGTACAATGAGAAATTAAAGAGTCAATCCCATTTACAACTGCACACAAAACTGTAAGATACCTAGGAATAAATCTAACCAAAGAGGCAAAGAATCTGTACTCAGAAAACTACAGAATACTCATGAAAGAAATTGAGGAAGACACAAAGAAATGGAAAAACGTTCATGGATTGGAAGAACAAATATCATGAAAATGTCTATGCTACCTAGAGCAATCTACACATTTAATGCAATCCCTATCAAAATACCATCAACTTTTTGCAAAGAAATGGAAGAAATAATCCTAAAATTTATATGGAACCAGAAAGGACCTCGAATAGCCATAGAAATGTTGGAAAAGAAAAGCAAAGCTGGTGGTATCACAATTCTGGACTTCAAGCTATATTACAAAGCTGTAATCATTAAGAGAGTAGGGTACTGGCCCAAAAACAGACATATAGATCAATGGAATAGAATAGAGAGCCCAGAAATGAACCCTCAACTCTATGGTCAACTAATCTTTGACAAAGCAGGAAAGAATGTCCAATGGAAAAAAGACAGTCTCTTCAACAAATGGTGTTGGGAAAATTGGACAGCCACATGCAGAAGAATGAAACTGGACCATTTCCTTACACCACACACAAAAATAGACTCAAAATAGTTGAAAGACCTAAATGTGAGACAGGAGTCCATCAAAATCCTAGAGGAGAACACAGGCAGCAACCTCTTTGACCTCAGCCACAGCAACATCTTCCTAGAAACATTGCCAAAGGCAAGGGAAGCAAGGGCAAAAATGAGCTATTGGGACTTCATCAAGATAAAAAGCTTTCGCACAGCAAAGGAAACAGTCAACAAAACCAAAAGACAACCGACAGAATGGGAGAAGATATTTGCAAATGACATATCAGATAAAGGGCTAGTATCCAAAATCTATAAAGAACTTACCAAACTCAACACCCAGAGAACAAATAATCCAATCAGGAAATGGGCAGAAGACATGAACAGACATTTTTCTAAAGAAGACATCCAAATGGCCAACAGCCACATGAAAAAGTGCTCAACATCGCTTGGCATCAGGGAAATCCAAATCAAAACCTCAATGAGATACCACTTCACACCAGTCAGAATGGCTAAAATTAACAAGTCAGGAAATGACAGATGTTGGCGAGGATGCAGAGAAAGAGGAACCCTCCTACACTGTTGGTGGGAATGCAAGCTGGTGCAGCCACTCTGGAAAACAGTATGGGGGTTCCTCAGAAAGTTGAAAATAGAGCTACCCTACAACCTAGCAATTGCTCTACTGGGTATTTACCCCAAAGATACAAATGTAGTGATCCAAAGGGGCACCTGCACCCCAATGTTTATAGCAGTAATGTCTACAGTAGCCAAACTATGGAAAGAGCCTAGATGTCCATCAACAGATGAATGGATAAAGAAGATGTGGTATATATATATACTGCAGGGTGTATATATATATATACAATGGAATATTATGCAGCCATCAAAAAGTGAAATCTTGCCATTTGCAATGATGTGGATGGAACTAGAGGGTATTATGCTAAGCGAAATAAGTCAATCAGAGAAAGACAAGTATCATATGATCTCACTGATATGAGGAATTTGAGAAACAAGACAGAGGATCATAGGGGAAGGGAGGGAAAAATGAAACAAGATGAAACAATAAGAGACTCTTAATCTCAGGAAACAAACTGAGGGTTGATGGAGTGGAGGGGGGTGGGAGGGATGAGGTGGATGGGTGATGGACCCTGGGGAGGGTATGTGCTATGGTGAGCACTGTGAATTCTGTAAGACTGATGAATCACAACCTGTACCCCTGAATAAAATAATACATTGTATGTTAATAAAAAAATACACTACACGTCTCCCTCATCTCTTCATTGAGCTTTTCCAAAAAAAGTCTGTACTTTCAAATTCTGTTTTCCAGATTTTCATTCTTAAAAAACAATCAGTTGTTTCTAAGTATCCAATCTATTGGCCACTTTCCACTTTTTTTTATATTAACTTATTGATAACAGATTTGACTACCTTCTTAAAATATTCTACTTTCTGTTAGTTTGAACCTTGTTTTCTTCTGTCATATTTCACTGACCATTTCTTCTCAGGTTTTGTAACTCCTTTAGGAAGTTAGGATTAGGCAAGCTATCTTCCAAGCTCATCTGAAAACTTCTAGGTTTCATATGATAGACTGATTGACATTTTTCAAGATGTGGAAATGAGACCCTTCAGGGAAAAAAAAGTCATTAGGTAGAATCAGGTGTTTCTGTAAAACAATTATACTTATTTCCCTGAGTAAAGTCACCTGAGAGATGCCAATTTCAAGATGTAGTCGGGAAACTGTCACTTGGATATAGACTTTAATATTTTGAACTATAGCAATTATCATATTATTTTTTAATATCATTTAGTTTCATCTCCTATTTTCCCACTGGAGTATGAAATGAGCCCTGTGTCCTAGGAAAGAATCTGGAAAAGTATTTTAATGGTTTTTCTGAATGCTAATAGGGCCAGTGAGGAATATTTCTGCACTTACAATCCAAAAGCTCCATATCCTTCAGCTGAGATGATCCCATTAGATGCAACTACTTTTTG
Source organism: Neomonachus schauinslandi (assembly GCF_002201575.2). NCBI lineage: Eukaryota > Metazoa > Chordata > Mammalia > Carnivora > Phocidae > Neomonachus > Neomonachus schauinslandi. The sequence goes on along the minus strand of NC_058405.1, from coordinate 32,318,826 downwards.
AGCTGTCCCCTTCTGCAGGGATTCCAGGAAAACCTGACCAGAGTTTCCTTGTCTATTAGATCTTTTCCTAATACAAGGCTAAAAGTAGCATTTTAATTGCACACACCACAAAGCTAGTCAATACTTTGACCTACTCTGGAAATTAGCCAAAATATATGAACAAAACGGGAGCTGGTCAGAAGGCCACAGAAGATGAAGCTCCACACCCTTCGCAGTGCTGACAGCATTGCTGCGGGGTGTACTACTACTGTCGTGTTTCCGGCTGGCATGACCGCAGGCCAAAGTCTCATGTGTTCCATGGACCTTTACCCCTACCCATACATTGAGAATGGGATGCACTGTACTGAAAATCACTAACGCCAAGACAGGTGCCAATTTAAGGTTTCTAGGAATTTCATACTTTGTGAACATCATGTTAATCTTAGTAATCATATCCAAGCCATAAGACTCAACCTCATGCAGATGTCCTTTCACATGATGAGTTAAATTATTCCACTAAATAGGGTAAATAAATAAATGATCACATATAAACAAAATATTATACTCTATATAAAGTAAAATATATATTACAGCATATGGAAATATGTATCAAAATATATGCCATATATATATTTAATGTGTATACATATATATATATAATATACTTTGAGTAAGTTGAAATTATGTGAAAAAAAAACCCCAGATATCTGCCATATTTTTTCCTAAAGAAAGTACTTGGTTTCCAGGAAATTTATGCTTTAGCAGCCTTGTAATAATAAATAAAAATCTGAGAGTTAGGATGTGATTCAGAGATATCCAGAGTCTACAGTTTATTCCCAACAGAAAGAGTCAATATAAATCCTGTGAATTTCATTGTCTGCTGCCAGAAAACCTATTTAATTATGAATAAGAAATGCTTAGAAATGTTGTCTCTTTAGGGATTGTAGTCCTTATTTGGAAACAAGACCTTGTAAGTCCTTTAAAAATTACCTATCGTAACTACTACACTGTCATCTTAGTTCATCATTAGGGAACTCTGCACTGGAGTAACCCTAGTACTCCTTAGTATATTGGAAAGATGGCCATGAGAGTGCACTGAGACTTCCTTTCGTTCTCAGAGATTTTGATTACTGAACCTGTTTTTAGTTACTTCTTCACTTGAATCTGCTTGGTGTGATTTCCATATTATGAATTGGATCCAGCTGTTCAAATAGTTACTTAGACAACACTTCAACATTTTTTCACTGCAAAGGTATCTCCTCTGAAGATGCTAGCCTACCATAATATGCCAAAGCAATTAAATTAAAAGCACGGTAAGTGTAAAAAGTATAAAAAGTAAGTGTAAAGGAGTAAAAAGATAACATCCCTTTCTAACACAACTCTCTCAGGTATATTCCAGAAGACCAAGAAGTTTCCACAAGTTAAGGCAATCACAATCACAGAGTAGTACAAATGTGAACCTACTTTTATCAGACGTTATCCAATAGGTTGATTGGCTTCCATGACAAGAAATGGGTTTAAATCTGCACTTTGTACATATAATAAGTAGAATGTATTCTGTTTCCAGTAACAGAATGTGTTTGAAACCAGAACTTCTCAACCAGTGTGCAACAGTGTGCCATGAATGGGGGGCAGGTGGCTGAGATGGTAATCTTAGGCACTGTATTAGTGGCTGGAAGGGGCTGCTTAAAGCAATCAAAAATTCCTATACAACTTGTCTCTGTCCATGAGGACTCTTACCTGTTTATTCCAGTGTACTAAACAAATATGATCTTATACACATATAGCCATGATGTGTAAAGATTTAAAAGTATTGGTTCAATAATAAACTTTGAATTTTCACTAAAGCAAGATATTTGGAAGTAGGCTTTCCAGAATTGGTTATATGGCTCATGATGTCATCAAGGACCTAATCTCATTTCTTTCTACTATTTCACCTTCTCAGTATGTTGATATTTGTCTTCAGGCTTGTCACCTCATGGTTGCAAGATAGCTGGCAAAGCTCTAGACTTCACATTCTCAAGAGCATCCAAAGCAGGAGGGAAGGAAGGGGTCAAAAGAAATCTTTTTGTCACGTGGCCTTTTCTTTTATAAGGGAGAAAAATCTTTCCTTAAAGTGCTCTACCACACCTTCCTCTCCATCTTTACATTGTATTGACAAGGGATTACTTATTTTATTTATTTATTTAACAGAGAGAGAGAGAGCACAAGCAGAGGGAGAAGGAGAAGCAGGTTCCCCGATAAGCAGGGAGCCCAATGCGGGACTTGATCCTAGGAGGGGAAGGCAGGCGCTTAACTGACTGAGCCACCCACGCATCCCAACAAGGGGTTACTTTTATGTGGACATTGGGAAACCATTACCATGAATGGCTTGGGCAATCATGATTCATTCATAAGGATGGGCATACTACCATCTGCATAGAATAAAACAGGACTGCCATTAGCAAGAAATATAGGAGAATGGCTACTAGTTAAGCAACAGCATCTGTTGCTGGGAGATTAATCAAAAGAAAGGAAACATTGTTGCTTATACTTCTAAGGGTCATAACCAATTTCAGGTGAAAGGGAATATGTAATTGCCTTTTTTAAAAATAGATTTATTTATTTTTGAGAGGGGGAAGGGGCAGAGGGAGAGGGAAAGAGAAACTTAAGCAGACTATGTGCTGAGTGCAGAGCTTCATTTGGGACTTGATCTCACAACCCTGAGATCACAACCTGAGCCGAAACCAAGAGTCCAATGCTTAATCGACTGCGCCACCCAGGCACCCCTGGCAATATGTAATTTCTTAAGTCTAATGGGCTTTTCCTCAAACCTTCAACTCTATCTGGTTCAATTTTTATAGCAAATTTAGGATTTTCATTAATGTATAAATAAAATGTTAATATATTATTATAACCACAGCAATATTTACAAAAATATTTGCAAAAAAAGATATCTGATAAAAAAACTTGTATCTAAAATATACAAAGAACTCTTAAAACTCAAAAAAATATTTAATTTTCAAAAATGGGCAAAGAAGCTAAACAGACATCTCACCATAAAAAATATATACGGATGGCAAATAAACACATGAAAAGGTACTCACATTATTTGTTGTCAGGGAAACTAAAACAATGTGACACCATTATACACCTATTAAAATGACAAAAATTCAAACAACTGAAAAGGCTAGTGATGATGTAGAACAAGAACTCTCATTCTGCTCCTGGGAATAAAAAGTGATAAAACCACTTTGGAAAACAATCTGGCACTTTCTTAAAAAGCTAAATGTAGTCTACAATCCAACAATGATATTCCTAGGGATCTAACCAACAAATCTGAAAAGGTATGTCCACACAAAAATCTGCATGCAAATGTTTACAGTACCTTTCTTTATAATCACCAAAAATTGGAAGCAAGCAAGATGTCCTTCAATAAGTGAATGGATAAACAAACTGTGGTATTATCCATATAAAGAAGTCAGCCTGATAAAGCTATACAGATGGTCAACCAGTTAGTGGTGGCCAGCAGTTAGGAGAGGTTCGAGGTTTGAATTGGAATAGCACAGGGAATTTTTTTTTAGAGTAGTGAAACTATTCTGTATGATTATTTAAGGGTAGAAAATTATGCATTTGTCAAAACCTATAGAAATTTATAGCACAAAAAGTGTACCATGCTCCACATAACATATAAAAAGGGAAATGGAAATTAAAATAACAATGAGATACCACTACGCACCTATGAGAATAGCCAAAATTTAGACACTGACAACACTAAATGCTAGTAAGGATGTGGAGCAACAAAAACTGTCATACGTTGCTGATGGGAAAGCAAAATGGTACAGCCACTTGGGAAGACAGTTTCACAGTTTCTTATAAAACTAAACATACTCATACCATACAATCCAGCAATCACACTTCTTAGTATTTACCAAGAACTGAAAACTTATGTCCACACAAAAAACTGCTTAAAGGTATTTATAATAGCCAAAACTTGGAAGCAACCAAGATGTTCTTTCGTAGATGAATGAATAAACAAACTGGTACATCCAGATAATAGAATATTATTCAGCACTAAAAAAAAAAAAAAAAAAAAAAGCTATCAAGCCCTGAAAAAACAGAGAAAACTTAAAAGTTTATTACTAAGTGAAAGAAACCACTCTGAAAAGTCTACATATTGTATGATTCCAACTATATGACATTCTGGAAAAGGCAAAATTATGGAGACAGTAAAAAATCAGTCAGTGGACGCCAGGGGTTTGGGAAGGGGATGAACAGGTCAAGTGGAGAAGAATTGTAGGGCAATGAAAATACTCTGTATTACACCATCATGATGGAGACATGTCATCATAGATTTGTCTGAACTTATATAATGTACAACATCAAGAGTAAGCCATAAAGAAACCTACAGATTTCAGTAATTATAATTTGTTAATATAGACTCCTCACTTGTAATAAACATACCACTCTGATGTTGGATATTGCTAATAGCGGAGGCTGTGTATGTGGGGTGGCAGGGGGAGGTATATGGGAAATCTCTGTACCTTCTGCTCAATTCTGCTGTGAACCTAGAACTACTGTTAAAAAAAAAATCATCTTAGTTTTTTTAAAAGACTGAAACTTAGTCTAAAATTGCTCTGAAAAAATTAAGTTTTAATTAAAAAATAAAGAGTTGGGGTGCCTGGGTGGCTCAGTCAGTTAAGTGTCTACCTTTGGGTCAGGTCATGATTCCAGGGTCCTGGGATTGAGCCCTGCTTTGGGCTCCCTGCAGAGCAGGGAGTCTGCTTCTCCCTCTCCCTCTGTGTTCTCTCTTGTTCTTGCTCTCTCTCAAATAAATAAAAAATTTAAAAATAAATAAATAGTGAACTTCAGTATATATAATTAAAAAAAAATCATTCAGGAAATCAGGAAGTCCTGGGACAGAAAGCGGACTATGACAAAAAGAATCTGTGTAACAAATGTATAAAATAATCTCACTGAAGGAGGTTGAGCAAAAAGATGCATCCCTAAGTAATTTTGGAAGTGGGTAGAGACTGCAAGACTGAAGATAAAAGGAACTGTACATAAGAACTGCACTGTAGTTGATAAAGTTCTATTTTTCATAAGAAGTACAAGCTAATTCTGAAAGGACTAACATGTATATTGGAATCAAACAATTAAGTAAATGCATGGTACATCATGGGAGCTAGATTTCTCATTATTGGAGTGAGAGGTTACATATAAGCAAGAGGGGAAGGCTAGAATGATCCATGTGGTAATGGATTAGAATTGGAGGCATAAATATAAACTCATATTTGTCTAGATACAGATGCAAATGGATACTTAAACATATATGTATAGACACAGACTAGTATGCTCACATATATTTCCTTCCTTTGCCAATTGAGAGGGCCTAGAAGCAACAACACCCTAGTAGCAACAAGCATACCTAGTGCCCAGATCTTGGTTTCTCCCAAAAAGAACTAAGGCTTCTTAGAGAAATAGATGATGTTATGGCTAAGGTTGGAAGTATACTAGATGAGTAGGGACCATCTGAAAGTGCCAAAAAGTAAGGAAGTGCTCAAAAGCACACAAAATAGTGTTAAGGATATGTCAAAGAGACAAAAGAGATAACTGAAAGAGTTTCCAGTGGCCAAAGCCAGAACAATTTGAGCTACAAAATAAAGAAAGCAGTATTGGTTTATAACCCAAAGTATAAACTAAATATCTGAGTCTATACCGATACAAATAAATAGTTAAATCAATAAATAAATGGTGAAAAATAGACAAATCTTCAATGAAGACGATTCCAAATAATTATATAGGTCCTCTTCAAGGAGGTGGAACACAGCTTTCCTAGGAAGATAGTATGGAAGTGAGGAGAAAAGAGTAACTTTGCAGTGGAGAAACCTGACAAACACTACCATAACCACATGATTATGAGTAACATCCACAGTGATAAGTCATGTTGATAAGATGTACCACTTATGTGATGAAAATGGTACTTGCTCTGTGGTCTTCATCCCTAAAACTCATAACTCCATGGGGGGGTGGACGTGAGTTTAATCATGAGGAAAACATTAGTTAAATATAAATTGAGTGGCATTCTACAAAACATCTGACTCATATTCTTCAAAACTGTCAAGGTCATCAAAGAAAAGGAATATCTGAGAACTCTCATGGTTGAGAGGAGCCTGAGGAGACATGAGTAAATGTAGTGGATCAGATCCTGGATAAGATCCTAGAGATGAGAAAGGACATTAGGTACGAACTGAGGGGATCTGAATGAAGTATAGACTTTAATTAATAATAATGTATCAATATCAGTTTGTCAATTGTGACAAAAGTGCCATACTAATAAAAGATGTTGATGAGCTCCGTGTACTATCTTCACAATTTTTCCGTAAACCTAAAGCTACTCCCAACATTAAAAGTTTCTGTATTTTACAAAAATGGGAGAAATTAGCATTGTCACTTTGAGGAAAGGTTCCTAAACTAATTGTAAAGTGTCAAACCACACACAAAAAAATCAGATTAATGCAAACTGGCATACAGCATAGTGTAGTGAAAAAGACCAGTTCCGGGGCGCCTGGGTGGCTCAGTTGGTTAAGCGACTGCCTTCGGCTCAGGTCATGATCCTGGAGTCCCCCGCATCGGGCTCCCGGCTCGGCGGGGAGCCTGCTTCTCCCTCTGACCCTCTCCCCTCTCATGCTGTTTCTCTCTCGCTTGCTCTCTAAAAAATAAATAAATAAAATCTTTAAAAAAGAAAGAAAGAAAGAAAAAGACCAGTTTCAGACCTGAATGCCAGTTTGCCCCAGCTAGGATAGGCATGACACTCAACAAATCCTTTAATCCTTGTGGACCCTCATGTTTTATCTGTAAATTGTGGAAATTGGATGCAATGATATCATAGTGCCCCTCCAAAATGATTCTATAAACAAGCAAAATACATAATCAAAACCAAGAATGCCAATGTGTTGTTCTATCATATCACGCAGACTTGGGAAGTACTCAGCAGCTTTTTCACTGATAAATTCCAGTTTTAATTTTATTTAATGAAGCCACTCTTCTGAGATTTGGATAGTAAATCATACTGGAGTATAAGAGGAAACGATGCTGCTTTATTGTAGTAAGTAGTAGTATCTCCTTTAAAATTATATTTTTATTTTAAAAACATATAAGGTAGGGGTGAAAGGCAGAAGACTTTATACCTGTCTTATTGTCCACATATTCTCAAATAATATCACATTTCAAATAATATGACCTTCAGCTCCATAAAACGTGCTGCAGTGAGAAACTGAGAAACCATAATAAGACACAAGGGTGTAAAAGCTAAGTATGTCATCAATTTTCAGTACAAATAAAAGATTAAATCTGTCTTTTTCTCACAAGAAAGATCCTGACAGAATGGATGGGAGTCTTTCATGACTCACTTCTCTAAACTCGGTAGCCTAGACTCCCAGGGAGACTACAAGGCTACTTAGGAGGTAGACGTGAAAGGAAGTAAAATGAAGAGTGAGTCAGACTGGAGTCGGGACACCCAGGTTCTAATCCCATCCCTTTCATTACTTAACTATCAGTTTTACCTTGAACAAGTATTTTTAATCTTGCTGAGTTTCTTGTTTGACAAACATGATGTTGGATTGGTCAGATGCTGTAATAAATGAAAAAAACTCAACAATGCTGTGGATTTGCTCCCTTTTTTGAATAGCAAGGTCTAGGGAGGGAGCATTGTCTGTTCGGGGCTGGCTGAGCTAACCCCTGACCTCTGTGCTGAGCAGTGTGGCTAACATTCCAGACACTCTAGACGTGGAGAAGCCACAGCCCACCTGGAGGGCAGAGGAAATGGTCCAGGAGCAATTGTTTCCATATGCATTTCCAGAGCTGAGACACAGGAGTGCTCTGGCGCTGGCAGGAAAGGGAAGCAATTTATCCTCTTTCACATCCTTCAGAAAGCTTCCTGGGGAGTTCATGACCTTGGTCTATCAAACACCTTTCTCAGTATTGATTCTTGAAAGGGAGTCAGAAGCAACCTTAAGAGTTAAGGACATTTAATTTTGAATTTCACTATATAAACCTTGCTTAGAAGCATAGCTTATAAACCAATCTCTTTGTACACAGGTTTAGCAAAATCTGTTTAAACAGAATTTGGAAGAGTAATTTTGTCAATGATATTAGGCGATACATACTAATGTCATAAACAATGAAGTGTGTGAGGTTATTGCAGTTTGCTTAAGTCATGAGTAATAATTTTTTAGGCTTTGCCCACTATATTATGTAGTCCAATTGCAAATCAGCAAGTAAGAATTAGCAATGCCTTTGCTTCTTCCATTGAAGCATGAGTGTCCAACCAATGGCTTGTCTAGCACACATGGAGGAGCATTCATCTTGTGACTTTAGATTCTTTTCACAGGCACAGGTTCATATCAACCCACTCCTTACCAACACACAGAGGGAGAAAATTGAATTTCCACTAATGATATATTTTTAAAAATTCTTACAGTATAATCACAAGGGTGCACTGGAAAAAAAAAGGTATCTATGGCCATGGATGCTCATGCCCTCTGATAATTTTCGCCATCCCTCAATTACACTGACTTTTGATTGCCTTTTGGGAAATTTATTTTCGGTGGTGCCTGAAGCCAACAATTATGTGCTTTAAATTGTGTACTTTAAGCACATAGTTCTTCTCAGACATCTCAGGCTGCCACCAAGGATTGTTGCAGTTCCTGTGTCCAGTTTGGTTTTATGCCCACAGCACAGGAACAGAAGGCCAACGTTAGCACTGCCATTTCTAGAGGACAGGCAACTATACCATCTTGCAAATATAACTGGAATGCCCCACTTAGCCCAGAGTACAAATAACTGACTGATACCTAATAATAGTGTTGGAGGCAATAAAGCATGTTTGATTTTACATGGACGTAATTAAAATTGTGGCTTGGTTGTTTTTAAGACTAAGTGAATATCAGTAGGGAACACACAGAACCTATGGCTTTGTTTCTTCAACTGCAGCTTGAGAACTGACTAACCAGTGTCATATCCATCACAGGAAAGGATATTTTCTTTTTTTTTTTTTAAGATTTTATTTATTTGACAGAGAGAGACACAGCGAGAGAGGGAACACAAGCGGGGGGAGTGGGAGAGGGAGAAGCAGGCTTCCCGCTGAGCAGGGAGCCCGATGCAGGGCTCGATCCCAGGACCCTGGGATCATGACCTGAGCTGAAGGCAGACGCTTGATGACTGAGCCACCCAGGCGCCCTGGAAAGGATATTTTCATCATACATCTATGTTGGAGACTTAGAAGCTATCATCTTGTGGCACAAACATTTTTAAGTAGATGTTACTCAGTTTCCATAAAAATTGTTCTATAAAAATTGGGAAGTGCTATAAGCTTATGCTTTACATTAAATGAAGGCCTCATGAGGAAAAAGGGTGTCACAAGAGAGAATACTATAAAACTAAAATTATATAAAAAAAGGAAACAAAAAACTCCGCAGAGTTGTAAATGTCCTAAGGACAACACACAGTATTCCAGTACATTGTATATAGTAAACCTCTTCTTTGGAATGGGTTACTGGAACAAATCCCAAAGAAGCAAGACTTCCCCAGGGAGGACAGGTCCCTGAGATGGTTTCTGTCAATATCTGGGGAATAATCCTTTCACAAGACTACAGGTTTGCCACTGAGTTCCTCTTAACCTGTGGGATTTAGACAGAAGTGTAACCAGGTGTAGCATTGTACAGTCTGTAATAAAGCAAAACCCAAGTCTTTAATATATTTTAAACAGGATGTTACTTTCCTAGATTGAGCATGTCATGTACCCTGAGAGGTACATTGTTCTTTCCTGAAAACAGACCTACAAAATAGAGCAGCTGAGAAAAGAGGTAATAGGGCCTGACAACGAGGGAATTGGATTGCTTTTAGTTACCAGATGTCTAGATTTTTTATTTTTGTGTGTTGTTTTTTATAAGATCAGAATCATGTTTAAGAACTGGATCATCAATATGAGAATGGCAACAACCTGATTCTGTTGGAATGGTTATCAAAAAAAATAGTTATCATCATTTGGGGAGCTTACTGAATCCTAATAATGAAATGGAAAATTAAAAAATGATATAAGATAACATGGAGGGATGAGTGTAAGTCAAATATGTTGTCATTTACTTGAAAGGTACTCAACTACTTTATCAGCTCCCTCCTGAATATCTGGATTTGGGTACTAAAATACTTACTATTTCATTAAGTACTTAAATATTCTTTATCAATCTCTCTGTCTATCTCTCTCACATACACACACACACACACACACAGAGAAATACACATCCCCATAAATGTCATAGTATGATAGATAAAGGCAGTTTCTACTTTTCTAAAGAAATTGAGAAATAAAGATTCCTATGAAGTAAACTAAAAGATCACACTGTGCTATTAGGGACCTTCTAAATGACTGTAAGTATTAAATTTATCATAGGTATGTTTTATTTCTTGAAAAAGAAAAAAAGTCTGGAGTATTCATTAATGTGTGAGTTTACTAATACCTAAATGTTAAATACAGAGACTAAATTTTATTCAAAACAAACTGGGAGTTGAGGGAGTATTGACTTATTTTTCTTCTTTAGGGCATCTTTCAATCACATCAATGACATTTCCCCAATAACTTCATATAAATTTATATTACAGATTGTATCCTATTTGCATACCTTGTTTTGTTCTTTTGGCAAGCTCCAAGCCATCTCAGTCCTGTATATTTGTATGTAACTCTGATCTCAGGGTTATATACCCATGATGCAATAAATCAAGGTGGGAGAGTTAGGCACAGACCTTACCAGAAGGGCGGCTACTGGTTCTAGAATACCTTTCTGTTTTGTGCCTAGCAGAATTCCTGCCACTTAGTAAAAATTTAATATTTATTGAATTGAAGATAATGTAAAAGCAACTGATCAGAAATCAATATTATAAACTTTGTATTTTTTATTTAAAAGATGCTCCTTCAGTGTGGCTCAATTTGTCTCAGATTCTAGTTCTTCAAGTGAATCTTTTTAATGGGCACTCACTATTTTGGATTATGCATCTTACTTCATAGAAACTGATCTGCTGGCTAGTGACTTTCTGTATTTCATATTTTCTCACCATCATTCCAATGGCTATTATTTCCAATATTTGCCCTATTTTCAAGTAATAAGACCAAAATAGGGGCACCTGGATGGCTCAGTCGGTTAAGCATCTGCTCAGCAGGGAGTCTGCTTCTCCCCCTCCCTTTGCCCCTTCCCCTGCTCGTGCTCTCTCTCCCTCTTTCTCTCTCTCTCTCAAATAAATAAAATCTTTAAAAAAAAAAAAGACCAAAATAAAAGTGATCCATTTCTATTAGGCATTATGTGTTATAATTTTAAGCACTTTTTTCTGACAATAATTATCAATTTAAATGACTTTTTATAACATACAGAATGGTCAGATCATCTTTACACTCAAAGATCTAGTAAAAGATACTGAAAATTTTGAACTGTTGATTACACTCAAGAAAGTTCTAGAACGAACAAGCCATCATTGCCATGTAACATAAACTATGTGGTAAAATAATGTGATGAATACATCTTTAAGACATGAAATAAACAAAAACCTCAGTCCCTGGAGAGCTAATGACAAAATTCACAGAACTAAAAGGGGCTCACTGTACTTGATAGGCTACATAATGACTGCAGTTATGTTTTATAACAAGTGAATGAGCCATTAAATACATGTATACCAATTTACATTTCATGATATGCTTACTGGAGGGAAATGGTTTAATAAATGTTTTATCTATGTACCCGACTCTCCCAATCACTATTCAGAAAGAGTGATTTTATTTGTGGTCTAAAACCACATTCCAAGCTTGCCTACCAATCCTTGTTAATATTGCTCTTATAACATATTTCCCTATTTATTCTCTTTAGCATATTTACTTCAAATTCCATTTAATATCTCCTATTCCACGAATTTTTCTATTGTAAAGTTTATTTTTATTTCTACTGGTTTTAATGCCGCTTAAGTATTTCTGAATTTTTTTATTTTTTATTTTTTTTTAAAGATTTTATTTATTTGCCAGAGAGAGGGAGAGTACAAGTGGGGGAGTGGCAAGCACAGGGAGAAGCGATGCGGGACTCGATCCCAGGACCCTGAGATCATGACCTGAGCCGAAGGCAGACACTTAACCATCTGAGCCACCCAGGCGCCCCGGTATTTCTGAATTTTAATTACTAACTTCTAGTCGTAAGTATGCTATATAGGTTTGACTTGTCACTAGAAAACACTATCAGAGGGCTCCTTTATAAATCTTGCCATGCCCACTGGCACCACCACCACGCTCACTGGCAATGCCGCCATTTGTACTTATGGTCTCTAAGATTCTCGCTACTTCAAGTGCAGTCCTGGAGTTAGCAGCATGGGCATCACCTGAGAGTTTGGCAGAAATGCAAATTGCCAGACCTTGCCCCAGACCCACTGAATTGGAACTGGCACTTTAGCGACATCCCTGGATAACTTGTATATATATTAAAGTTTGAGAGGCAGTGTCTTAGAATATTTTTAAAGCGTCATTAAAAATCACTGACTACAGGGGGCGCCTGTAGTTAAGCGTCTGCCTTCGGCTCAGGTCATGATCCCGGGGTCCTGGGATCGAGCCCCGCATCGGGCTCCCTGCTCACCGGGAAGCCTGCTTCTCCCTCTGCCACTCCCCCTGCTTGTGTTCCCTCTCTCGCTGTGTCTCTCTCTGTCAAATAAATAAATAAAATCTTAAAAAAAAAAAATCACTGACTACATGGTTTTCAGAAACACTTTTCAGGACATATTTAAATGTCCCTGCCCTTCTACTATCTGAGCTCTGAGAGGGGAAGTGCCAGACCAGACCAAGTAGCAAATTTATCCCTCGTCTCCATGTCCCTAAAGCTGCATCAAGTTGAATGATACTCAGATACTACTCTGTCTTTTGAGGCTTCTTCAAACGGCTAGTTATAATTCATTCAGGAAATAATCTCCAGGCTGTCGTTTTGTTTCCTTTTTGATTGAGTGTTACTCTGCTTTTCATGTTTAACCTGTATTCACTCCAGCAGCATTTTATTTATGGCTGAACGAAGCTCCCATTCTTAGGACTACTTCTTTCCCACTTTGTGAAGTCTGCCAGCATGCAATACGTAAATACAAACAATCAAAGCAGCAAGGTGTGGGATATGCATGGCATAAAAAAACTGGTGTTGGTACTGCTTTAGAACACTAGCCTTCTTTGAGTTGTTCAATGGGCAGCAGTGTGTACCACTGTTATTTTTTACAGGAATGTGCGTGTGTTCTGTAACTATAACTTCTTTGAAATCAAAGGATATCATCTGTCCATTATTCCAGTGACTAGCATAGTGCTTAGTACAGAGTACACATTCCAAAATAAATGAGGTAAAGAATAGTCTTCTCTTTTCATTCTAAAACGCAAAAGATTAAAATACGCTACGTTAAGCAGAAGTAATAATTATTTTGAAGTTTACAATACATGCAACCGTAACAAACTCAAAGATCCTTCAACAGCACTAGCACTTTATATCAAAGACAAAAACAAAAACAAAAACACTTCTGAGGCAGAAAAATAAGCCTGAAAATAAGGGGTGGAGAAACAGTATTGCTAATTTCTTCTCCTTGACACTTAAACACTGACTAACATTACCTGGCAGATAGTGAGGTAAATCAGGCTTATGGAAATACCAAGTTTTATCTTTAAAAATGTAATTTCCTCTCATTCTGAAAAGTCACATTTGAGAGTTGACATAGAATGTACTTCAAAACACAAGTGAGTCAGCAGACATCAAATAAAAACACCCACCAGCACTGATGTGGCGCTCAAAACCCCCAGCTAATAAACAAGGTTTCAAGGCCTTAATAGCCTCCAGCAGCTGGGAGAACATAAGGGGGCGGAAGAAAAATGCCTCCCCTTTCCCATAACGCTGTTCTCCAGTAGTTTCCCATGCTGCCCACCCACTCAGTTAATTTACTAAAAGCTTACTTATATGGAGGACAGGAATAAGAACTCCCCGGTGCAATAAAACTCAGACAGTGATGAAATTAGAGGAATAAGCAGACTTTCAACCAGAGGTGTGTGACATTTTATACTTCTGAAAAGTCTTCAGCCAGGTAAAGGCACCACACTGCCTCTTAGATTAGCCTTGATGGCAAACAGCTGGAGCTCAGCTACATTCACACATCTCAAAGTGACAGCCTGGCTTTGGGCTACCTAGGCTGAGCCTTTCACAGCTGGAAAGAGTATAAACCAAGTATAAAATGTAGGTGGGATTCCTAAGAAATCCTTTGCTTTCATTCATTTTATCTTCCAAATATGCCCTGTCCCAAAAACAGATTATCCTAGTAGCCTGTCTAATCACCTCCAAGCGTCCACACAAATCCCAAAGACATCAGTATGTCTTTTATTGCCCATATTTCTGCTGAAAATCCTGCCTGGGTAGCAGTATCTAAAAATGCTCCCAAACCCTGTTGCTTGTTCTAAAGAGGCATTCTGAAGAGTGCTTCTGTGTAGTGGAATTCCAGAAGGATTGTTTTACCTGTTCTGTTCATTAAGGTCAATTAACTTCATGTTCAACATCATTCACAACGCATATGTGCATAAGTGTGTTTGCAACTCACCCTGGAAAAGGTAGGGCAGGAAAGTAATAACTTGTATTCAGATGGCATTTATTTTCCTCTGTTGATATCAAAGGGATGAAACAAAATGACCTAATTCCATGTTCTGATGTTCCTGTGAAATTAAAAAGGAAAGTAATGTTTTCCCTTTCTTTTATATAAGGAGGGTGTGAATGTGCTGTTTCCAATCATATCGCATAATCAGGTTTTGTTTTGTTTTGTTTTGTTATGCCATCTTCCCTACTATGGGCTCATTTTCTCCCTAGCCAAGCCAGTTCTGGGACTGGATCTTGTTTAAAAAGATTTCTGTCTTTTTTTTTCTTGACTCCTTGCAATTTCTTAACAGATATTTTGCCTTTTCTTTTTCTTTTTTGATTATTTGTTGATCCTCCATCCCCCACACCCATTTCTGATTCTGGGTCTCTATTTACTAAGAACTTCTGAGCACTTCCAGGCTAGGGCACCTTTGCCCTCAGGCTAAATGTTGCTTACTATTCCACCCAGAGTCCGACCTTGAAATTCAACACGTGTCACTAATGAGAAAAACCTGTTCTGTAAAAAGGAAGAAGAGCTTAAGGAAAGTTTTAAAAGGAGCCATGTAAACAGAGTGCTAGTTGTTGAGGAAACCATATTGCTTTAGCATCCTCTTTAAGAATTAGGGCTTTTGGGAGTTTCAGGAGGGAATTATTGCCACAGCAAATAGAAGGTATAATAGTGCTTAAGATCAAAGCTTTTCATTTTAACCAGAGATAAGATAACCTAAACTTTCATTCAGTTAGTACCACTATATTTAGCTTTAGAAAATGCCATCCGCAATACAAAGAATGGCCTCTTACATTCTCAGTTCTTTAAGTGTGCGGCCTATTAATTGTGCTGCAGAGCCTCATATAGTATTATATTAATTTTCCACTCAAGTAAGAGCACTGGCTATCTACAAAATGCAGAGCCCACACAGCGGACTACCAGAGAGTCCTAGTCTTCAAAGAAGATTTTAGCCCAATGAAAGAGGCAGAGGAGGCCACTGGGGAGGGCAGGGAAGGAGGGCAGCAGTTTCTAGCAGGAGTTTGGTTATGCACTAAGAGCTGTGTAATTATTTTTAAAATGTGAGTTAAACTTTTACTGACCACTTACTGTGTGCCAGCCACTAAAAGGATACACGGATCAACAAAAAGAGACAGTATCATGCTACGATGAAGATGACGACGACGATGGAAGTGGTGTTGGTGAGGCTTTGGAACTTCTGCCTATCACAAGTGGCCTAGGTAAAGGGGAGCCAAGGCAAGTGTTACAGGAAGGTCATCAGTATTTAGGTTGGATTAGAAGAAGGAAAGTTGGAGGCCACTGGGAACCTATTTTGATGGTCCTGGTGAGATGTAATGAGAATGTATCCTCAGAAAGTAGTCACAGAAAGGGTGACATAGATTGCATTCTTTTTTGAAACTAGAATACATCTTTCAGTTTTTGAAAATAAAATGTCCAGCCATGCACCTAATATTGATGAGAGATTAGGTAAAGAGTTTGGCTTGGACATATCTGAGCATGATTTCTGGTTCTGCCACATGGCTGTGCACCACTGGATAAGATAACTAATCTCTTTAAGCCCCGATTTCCTCATCTATAAATATAACTAGTTATATAATCACTGTCAGGATTAAAAATTATATAAAAGATGTAGCACAGTGCCAGACATTTAGCAAGTTCTCAGAAATAGTAGCTATTATCAATGCCATGCTATAGCTTTTATACTCATGTGTTCTCTTTGTAATATCAGGCACTGAGATGGAACAACTGGATTGGGATGAATCTGTCTACAAGAAGGTCTCATTTATCTGTTCAGATTATTAGCCAGAGGATTTGTCATATGGTTAAAATCAATTATTGAGACAACTGAAATGAATGGGTAAGAGAGATTGAAGATCTGGGTCCCCAAACTCAGCTACCTACAACAATGAAGCAGGTAAAATTGTGTGCATATGGAGCAGGATGACACTACAGTCTGATGGGACCTAAAGAATGTGTGCCGTAACTTGTGGGCTTCAATTTTTGTTTGTTTGCTTGCTGGCCAAATAAAATGTCTGCAGTGCCTAGGCTTGCAGCTTTTTATAGAGTGTAGTGGTTTAGAATAACTGTTTTGATTGTGATCCACAGTAAGATGGGATTTTAATGGATCACAACAGCATATGTGTAGATACACCTAAAACAGAATTTCTCAAAACAATACTTAAAACATGTAAATCTTACTGATATTCTCTATTCCATTCTGGTCCATTCCATTTCACTCCATTTCTTTACATTATTTTCTATCTTTTCCCATCCTATCCTATCTCATTCAAATAAAACCCTGGGCCAAATCTTCTAAATTCATTTTTCTAGCCAGTGGGTCACAACCCACAGTTTATGAAACTCTCATTTATAACAGCAGTTTAAAATTTTTTTTGTACTCCTATCAGTAAACATTTTGAAATAAAAAGCATAGAGATATTAATTATTAATCTGCTCATTAAATGTTATGAAAACTTTTTAACCTATTTAAATAAAAATATAAGTAGAAGTCATATAATTTTCTCAAAGCATCCCTTGGTGAGGTCTATGCCAAGCTCTCCCTATCTGACCACTTGTGTGACTTTGAGCCACTGAGTTAAATTCTCCAAGCTTAGAATTTCTTATCTGTAAGCCGGGAAGAGCAGCTTTCATAGATTTGTTGGGATAATTTAATATTGTTTTTAAAGCAAATAACACAGCACTTGACCTCTCCACAAGTAAATAATGTTATTTTTAAGTTAATGTTAATTGAACAAACTTCTATTGACTACCCAATATCTGCTAGCCACTGAAAGGATACAAAGACTGATAAAAGATAAGATATGATGATGACAGTGATGACAGAATATGAAGAGGAAGATCAGGAAGAGGAAAGAGACATTATAATCTAATAGGAAAGTCAGTTATATAAATGCTAGAAAATGAAGCTGAATATAACATATCTTCAGACATATTTAGCACTGTGCTTAACATTTAGTGTGAAATAAATATTTTGGGGAATTAATATTTTTGGATATATGCATGTAATCATTATTGAATGAATGAATGAGGTTCAGCTTTGGCCACTGCCCTGCCACCAAAAGAATGACATATTGCAGACACATCATTAATGCCACCTGGCCATCAAAAATAAAATATACAGTGATTTTTTTTTTAAGATTTATTTATTTATTTATTTGACAGAGAGAGAGAGATAGCGAGAGAGGGAACACAAGCAGGGGGAGTGGGAGAGGGAGAAGCATGCCTCCCGCGGAGCAGGGAGCCCGATGCAAGGCTCAATCCCAGAACCCTGGGATCATGACCTGAGCTGAAGGCAGATGCTTAACGACTGAGCCACCCAGGCGCACCTAAAATATACAGTGATTATTGAATTTCTCATAGAAAGTTTTAAAATTAAAAATGCCACATTAAATGTGCATCTCTAAAACAATGATTAAAAGAGAGAATCACAACTCTTTTTGTTTTGAACAGATTATTTTTTTATCAAAATGCTATGCAGAGGAAATCACTGCTATTAAACTTTCCTTCTTACTCAGTAATCAAAGAGCAAAGGCATGAAGCTACATACCAGTTAAAGAAGCTTAAAGTCATATATTAATAACCCAAGAGTTTCTTCAAATAAATTGAAAATTAATTTAAATATTTTTTATAGATAAGTCACTTATAAATCAACAAAGCTATTATAACTATATTACTAGTTCTTTTCACATAAATATTAAAGGACCATCTTCAAACAGGTTCATTTTTTATCTTCTCTCTCTCACCACTTCTTTTCTATTTCAAAGTCAATAGAAAATCTCCTTAAATAGGTCTCATGTTATGGAGAAAGTAGAAATGGGTTTCAGATTTACTTTTTGATGCAGTAAATTATGTTTTATCATTCAGAGGATGCAACCTATAAGGTGACACATTGTAGCCAGATAGAGAAGTGACATTTTTCAACTGTTATTGGCTATAGTCCTGTTTTTATTAACCTCTTGCTGGTAAATCTAAATGCAAGCTCTATGGAATCAGATGTGAAATAATAACTTTCTTTAGTGCCATTCAGTCAGTGGAGGAGAATGATTTTCCATTTGTGGAAATATCATCTAGGAAATAACCTGCAATGGCAATTTGTCAAGAAAAGAAATCCATCACCAAACTTTATAATGCCAATAAAGAGTGAGGTATGTGTGTAGTTTCACAGGTACCATTTGACCCTAGGTGTCCCCAGGATTATCAGTCTTCCCACGCTTCTCCCACTCCTCCTGCATTCTCTCAGCCTCCTCTCACCCTTCACCAAAGGGGCTAGCAGCTATGTTTCTTTATTCAGCATGTGCAGGCCATGCAATAGCTTTTGAAGCACTGTCCTAAATATTTTCTCATTCAATACAATAATCCTGTGGAGCTGACAAGATATCATCATGATCTCTGTTCCATAAAAGAAGAAACTAAAGCCATGACTAGGGCCTAACTCCATGCATCTAGAAAGAGCCAAATGTATAGATAACCCTGCTTTCTGGATCATTGCTCTTTAGAATACACTGACACTCAATGGGGGCATTAGGGAAAAAAAAAAAATGAAAGGAGTCCAAAAAGCCAAGAAGCCCAAGCCCATGAATACTGTTTCACCACTTTCTTATGACCTAACATTATGTGTTTGTTTTTGAGTAATTCATCAATTTATTTCAGGAAGCGTATCAGTTACCTATTGCCACAATAATGCTATGTAACAACCACCACCCCAAACTCAGTGGCTTAAAACAATAAGCATTTATTATTGCTCATGAGGTTCTCGATCAGCTGGGTGTTTCTTCTGGTCTCAGCCGGGCCTACTCGTGCATCTACAGAATGCTGTGGACTGGGTAGATGGCTCTGCAAATCATACCTGGATCCCCTTCTATGTTTGGATGCTGACTGGATATAGGTTGGTTGAGGACAGTGTCAGTTGGGACAACTGGATTCTCCTCTGTGTGGCCTCTTACCATCCAGCAGATTAGTCAGTCCTATTGATAGAGTGATGACCGGATCCCAAGGAAGTGAGTAGAAGTACAGAAGACTTCTAGGTCAAGGCTCAGAAACAGAACACTGTTACTTTCATCACACTCCATTAGGCAAAGCAGACGACAAAAGCAGCCCAGTTTCAAAAAGCAGAAAAATAGACTCTCCCCTTCAATAGGAGGAGCTATAAAGTTAGAAACACGGAGCGTGGCTACTGGGTGGGGAGTCACTGTGGCTACTTTTACAATCTATCTAATATGGAAACAATCCTTCATCATGTCCAGTGTACCAAGGGTTTGGGGAGTACAAAGATGACTAAATTACTGTCATTAATAGGTAGGAGTTTATAGCCTGGTAATAGAATCAAACATATCAGAGATCAATATAGAGCAATACAAGTATAATAGGCATAAAAACAAACAAACAAACAAACAAACAAAAACACCTTGCTCTACAAAGTTCAAGAGCGTAAGACCTGTGGGGCTCCTGGTGGCTCAGTCAGTTAAGTGTCTGACTCTTGATTTCAACTCAGGTCAGGATCTCAGATCAAGCCTGGTGTTGGGCTCCACATGGGCATGAAAACTGCTTAAGATTCTCTCTCTAAAAAATATATATATATATGACCTGTAAATTTGATTTTTTTATGATCAAATTTGTGTCTTCAGTCCTATTTTAATCTATAGCCAGATTCAATCAATTCTAGGTAACAATTCTGAGTTTCCTAAATCAATTCAGTATCTTTTCAGTGAGGTATGAGGTTCCTCTCTCCCCCTTGCCTTGCATCAAGAGCCCAGACCTTGTCCTTAATGGTCTCTCATTGGTATCTCTGGAGATTGAGTATCCATGTGGTCCTCATTCTAAATACACAGAGCCTTCTTCATTCCCTGAGGAGTTAGTACCTAAACTCAGTCAAATATGCATGACTATGTTACAAATGTTAGAATATACAACTTAGTGACCCAGAGATTAAAGAGATAATAAAAAAGGATAGAGTAAATTTTATTTTGCATCAACATTTAACAAGTAAATATTCATGGATGTGATAATTTTGATATAAGCACCATTTCAGAGTGAAGAGCATATTTATTTTTTAAAAGCCTAAACAAAATTGAATATGAAAAGAGCACTAAGCCAGGAGTTGAAAGAATATTATCACTTCTAGCCCATATTTCTTCACTAGTTAGCCATGTGGCTCTAGCAGAAGCTTTTTGCTTCTCTGGCCTCAATTTCCTTATTTCTTTATTGAGGGGTTGGACTGGAGGAATATTTCAATCCCTCTCAGCATTCAAATCCCATAGTTCTTAAGAAATTGAAGAGCCATTTATGACATTAGGGAAAAAGAAAGAAAGAGAGAGGGAGAGAATCAAAACAAAAATCGAATAAGATAATAGGTTTCAGGACATTGGAGGATGATATATTAACCTAGCTGAGCTGATTGAATAATGTATTTTAAAATTACATAGGGATACTTGTTCTGAAAAAATTTTAGGTCAGACTCCCATATACTCCATTACAGTAAAAATATTTTATTGCAAAGTAACATAGCTCACTCTAATTGTCTTAATTAATGATGTCCATCTCTGCTTTGCTCCTCAATGTTAATCGTTGTCAACAACTAAAATATAGAAAGAAAGACACTTTTAGATTCCCTAATAAGCATAAATGCCAACACATTCTACTTTGAAATATTATTATTTTATAATACAGTTAGTCATAAATCATTCCTAACAGAGTTATAATTGTGAGCTTATTTCAATACTGATAACTGCTACTTATTGACCATATGGTTAGTTTCTCAATTTTAATATTATACAGGTATTTCAAGAATATTTGGTAACCATAATTAACAATGATCCAAATGAATTAGACTGTGATTAATGCTGATTTAATGTAATCATAAGCAAATAACATTTTTAGCTAAACTTGGCAGAACAGGCTTTGGGCAGAAGACATAGAATATTATTCAAACTGATGTGAGTTCTCTGCTTATCTTGCTACACAACCTATAATCTCATGTTGAAAAGCATTAACTCTGGGTTGTTTTTATAACCTTACCTTGGAAACAGACTATTGCTCATGCTCTAGTTGTTAATTGCTAAATCACACTACCCCATGCCTTTGAGATTGACTACTTTCAAACATCTATGTTATATTTTATTTAGTCTGCTGCCAGTATCCAGATAAAAATATACACATAAAAAAGGTATAAAAGCTAATTATCAGATATAGTTCTTACTGACCAGTTTTGTAAAGATACTAATTGTCTAGTCGAGGATAAAGAAAGTCAAGTACCTTTTACTATTTCATACTTCAAGAAAGCTAATAATCTAGCAAATCGATGCTGGAGTTGGAAGCATATGTTCAGAGGTGATTCTTCAAATATAAAAGATGTAAACATAACTCCCTTCTTTCTCCCACTCCTCCAACCCCAGCCCCTGCCCATTGGTCACAATTAGGAAAGGGGCTAGGTATCACCATGCCCTTGGCAGATATTCAATAAATGTTGGACAATGATGAATTAAATCTTAACAATCGATGTTATAAAAGTTATTCCCCATCCCCAATAAAACAGAACATAACACTTTGTTCTAATTTTATGAACTTATTTAGATAAACCCTGCCATTTGTCTTTTTACTTCTTTTCTCTCTCTTCCTTCTTATCCCCCCTTAGTTATTTAGGCTAGTCTGTAATGGTCTCAGGTGTTTGAATTTGTCAGGACCCTCAGCCACCCCAAGCCTGCTGTAGTATAAACAAAACATAGAAGTTTTTGAGTGCCAGTGCAGCATTCTCCAGTTTCCACTGACAGGGGCCCCACCACTGGGATGAAGTGGTCCAACGAAGCAGACTCTTTTCCCTGAAAAACGTCCTAAAAGATAAAATGGCTAGAGCTGTGTTGGTGGCCCATCCTTCTGCATGTATCTGGTAATATGGAAACTGCCCATGCACAAATGCATTTTTTTAAAGGTAATGTCCTCTGAGGGGCCAGTTCAAATTCTCTAGGCTGCTAAAGTAAGCAGATGGCCTCTGTCTCTTGCATCTCTCCAAAGGCCTAAAGCCATAGGGTCTGATAAAAGTGAAAATGCTCTTAAGCAGAGATAGGTTAAATAAACCAGAGTAAATCCATATAATGTATTATAATGCAACTATAAAAATTCATGAGGTAGAAGAATATGTATTGGCATGGGAGATAGCTAAGGACATAAAAAGTGTTAATTCATGACGTAGTATTTTTATAAAAACTCTAACAGACCTGTAGAGCTCATATTTCCTCTTATCTAAGGTATGTATTAATTTATTCTATATATTGATCATCAGTTATTCCAATTTGAGAAAATACTAAATTGAGGTTAAATATAGATCTTAGAATCAAGGTAATATTACCTGGTATACAATGTATGCCATATGGTCTATGTTGAATGCTACATATTACATTGTAATGTAGTTTGTATTACGTGGCAAATTGTCTACTTTATATTTTAAGTAATATGTATTATAGTTGTATTATATATTTTGTTCTATGTCTTATAAATATATCTTACATTTTAGGGGCACCTGGGAGGCTCAGTCCATTAAGCATCTGACTTCGGCTCAGGTCATGGTCTCAGGGTCCTGGAACTGACCTCTACACTCAGCAGGGAGTCTGCTAGTCCCTCTCCTTTTGCCTCTGCCCCTCCCCCTGCTTGTGGTCACGCTTGCACGCGGTCGCGCGCTCTCTCTCTCTCTCAAATAAATAAAATCTTAAATATCTGTATCTTACATTTTACATAAAGACTGGCATGAAATCACATTTGAAGGGTTTTTTTCTTTATCGTTTTCAGTATTTTTAAATTTTTTCTGCCATCAGTGGGTATTACCCTTATAATTAGGAAGAAAAGTTTAAACTTAAAAAAATGAATACTTAGGCCATTAAATTAAACAGCCAACAGGCTTACCTTTTTCCCCTCTTCTCTTGATTTTCTATTTCTCTCCTGATGATAAAAATGAGACAGAAGGACTGTGGGAGTGCAGCCTAGACCTCTACCTTGGAAAACCCACCCTCTGGGGAGCTGCAGAGTCTGGCATGCTGTCTGCACAGAGCCTTTGCAGGGAATGGGGAAGGGATGATAACTCAGGAGACAAATGTGAAACAGGCACAGTGGCCAAAATCAGACTGTTTCCCCAGAAATGGAGCTTGGAAACCTGCCACGGTTGGGATCTGGTCCATGCCAGCCACCATCTCCATGGGCGCTGTCAGCCCCTTCAGGAGTGAGCAGTCCTCACAGGTGGGCTGTCCCTTTGTCGGTGGCCATAATGGAAGCAGCTGCACCCTGGCCTTGGCAGCTGGCTGGAGACTAACTGCAGTGGTCTGGGGTGCTTTTGGAGCACAGTTAGTCACGTCTCCTTCTTTTCTCAGAACACAACCACAAGGTCCAAGTGGGAGAAGCCGACAAGCAAACTGACCATCACCTTCTCTCTTTTTAGAACAAGGGCAAGCCAGGGTGCATCCTCTTCAGACAGACTGTTGGCGGCCAGCTGGCTGGCCCTCTTCTGCCTTCTCTCCATCTCCTTCCTTATTCGCTTTCCCTTTCAGCCTCTGGTAAACCCCCGTCTTCTTCCAAACTGTACCCTCCTTCCCTGACCTTGGGCTTTACTTAGACTGCACTACCGCTTCTAATGAATCAGGGTAAGTTACAGAAAAAAGAGAGAGTAAAGGTGGGTTTTGAAGAAAGGGAAGGCATTTAGACATGCTATCGAGCAGATATGTAATTTCCGAATTGGGACTGTTGAGCAAAAAGTCTAGGTTAGCCTCCATTGCACTTGGCTTGTTGAAGGTATTGCCAAAAAGGGTCCACGGAAAGCATTACGTAGCAGGAGTAAGATCAGAACCATGGACCTGACAGCCTGTATTGGATGGCTGGGATGGAGCTGACCAGGCAAGGCCAGGAAGGGGCCCAGAGAAGACAATCTCCCAGGTTCTACACAAGTGGTTGAAGAAGGTAATTGTTCAAGTCCAGAGAAAGCAGAAGACAGATACTGGCAGATCTCTGCAAGTCTGATACATACACAGAGTTCAGTCAGGGTCAGACATGTAGGAGCCAGAAGGCTGACTCCAGATACACAAGGGCAGATTTGTGAGGAAAGAGAGGTGGGAACAGCTAACCCAGGACATATCAGGAGGAGAAGACCCAAGGTGACAGGCAGAAGTCCTGGCCATGAGGAAAGTCAAAGACGAAGAAGGTGGCCAAAAAGACTGTAGGGAAAGAGAAAATGAACAAAGTGGCTAGTAGGGCAGAAGAGTCAAATCATATATAATATCAAATAATATCAAAAATAATATCAAAGATAGCAAGGAAACTGCACTTGTGTTTTCTTCTCCATAACAGGGGTCTGAGGTATGAGGAGAAAGTTTAAAAAGAAACAAGAGCAAGTAGAATTGTATCACAGACATGAGAACCTCCCCATCTCTGAAAATGTCTGGGGAAAGTCCCATAACTTCAGCTCTGGAGAAGATAACTCGATTCTCCTTACCTGCCCACCTCTCAGCCACATGGGTAGAGTGAAGAATTTGTGAAGATTGAAATTTGAGGGGCACAGGGGGATTATGGCTTCCACATGTAATTACCAATGGTATTTGCTATGTTTTCTTTCTGATTCTTAAATTTTGGTTCAGACGATTCTGTTAAAATTCCTCTTGTACACTTCAGATTTCCAGTAATGCTGCGCAGTGGGGCAGTGGCAGGGTTGGGGTAGGACAACAATTTCTTCAGTTTCTTTAATTTATGCAACTTCTTTTCTGGAATATTTAAACCGGTGACTCATGGACAAAAGCATTATGCAAGGATTTCTTCATAGGAATGAAAAGAAAGGAGTGACTTGTCAAAGGGCATTTAAGAATCATCATAGAGCCATAGGATATGAATATTTGGAAGAGTAAGAATTAAATATTCAAGTTATATCAACTGCACACAATTATTTGTTGAACACCTGCTATATGCTAGAACTATATTAGGTGCCAGTCGTACAAAACTGAATAAAATGTGTCCTACATCAATGGCATTCAGAGTTAGTGGAAAAGACAAGCTTGTAAAAGCAAAGAATTAAATGCCATATATCGTGACAGGTTCTCTTTAAAGTTAAGAGTATAAGGTAGCACAAAGGAAGGGATTCTCTACTTGCTTACTCTATCTTTCACAGCAATAAAAAATTGAGGAGAATTTCAAGGAGGAAAATACACTGAATAGCTTTGATCATGTTAACATTGAGATGCTTCTGACTTTTTCCATCTCTCTAATGAATAAATTCCACCGTACATAACCTATTCAATTTATTTATGATTCCTGTGGCAGAAAGTAAACTTACATATTTTTTCTTTGTAGCCACAGAAATGTTTATCAGTATGTAAATGATATAATGATTTTCTATGTTTTAAAAATATGTCTTAAAATTTATTCTGCAACCTATCATTTCCCTACTTATACCCTCACATCCAGGGACCTGAAAAAGACATTCTTTGAAATGTTTTATTTTCTATCCATTTAAAAAACTATCATTGTTTATTCATGATGTTTTGTCCCTTATGCAGCTGAGTTGCTTGAAGCAAGAGGAGGATAAATGTTCTAACCCATGTTTCAGGTTGAGTTTGAACTTGAGTGTATACCCAATGCTCTGTGTTTATCAGAACGTCTTCTCAATAATCATCACCTCTTGCCAGAGTTTTTAAATAAATGAGTGACTTATTTTCCTGTAATTAAGTCCCTCTGGTTGCTTTGAATAATTCTTTAAAGCTTTCTTCTTTCTTCTGCTTTTTCCTTCATAAACATTTTAGAAGAAAATGCCATGGAAACACATGACTTTCATCATCGACAATACTCATTAAAAACTTTACAAAAATGGTTATTTCTCTGTATAAAATCCACAATGATTTATAAATTCTTATAATAGCCCACTGTTTCTCTGTTTAGAAAAACAACTCATTAGTCTAAATAGCCCTTTAGTCTAAGAATTATAAGAATATTTTAAACCGCTATATCTTATAAGTAGAAATCTAAGTATTATATCAACCTGCTCATTATTATAAAGTAATATGAAAACTTATGTATAATATAAAACACAGATTCAGGTCTATCAAAAAGTAACATTGATCACTAAGAGATTGCAAAGTGCCAAGGCAGAAAGATGTCAGTCAGGGTCCACATATCCCACACATAGTACCTGAGCTGTTAAGATCTGACAGAGAGGATATAAGATGACCACTGAAATGGAAATTTTCTAATGGCATCTGCAAACATTAAATGCATGGAATATCACAAGAGCAAATTGGTCCATGTAGTGATTAGATTTTCTTCTACACCCACAGTTTTCTTGTGGGCTGAACCCAAGAATGTTTGTACTTACACATCAAGAGTTTGAGACAAATAACAAAGGTGAAAAAATTGAAAAGGAGAGGAGTCTTTCAGAAGAAGGTGAGGAAATAAATAAATATTAAGCAATTTCCAAGGCATATAACTATCACTGCTGGCATATTACCATATTAAAAATATTAGGCATATCTCTGGTGCTGTGCGAAATGCTAGGTAGTTCTTTTCTTCAAAAAAAAAGGCAACAGCCAACATAAGTTTTATGACTTGCTAGAAGTGTCTGGTTATCATTTATTACAACATTTTTTAAAATTAATATTTACAATAGCTAGCTTACTAGATATAGTATGAATCTCAGTCCACAAACTCAGGTGTGCAGGAAATATGATATCATGATTTTATGATATAATAATTCAATTTCTATATAGCATGGTCCCTATCCTCACACAATTTAGAAGCTAATGGAGGATAGCTTCATGAAAAGAACACACATGGTATAAACAGAACAAAGGTATGTGCATGGTTGTATAGAAACATGCAGGAGGAACTCATTACATTCCTTAACACAAAATTTTCTAGACTCTTCTTTCCCCTGCCCTGTTCCAGTCCTAAAATAAGCTGTAGCTAATGGGAGCTGGTATTCAAAATCTAGACACTAGAGATGTTCGTTTTTACTGGAGTGCCCTTGATTTTAGGCCTTTTCAGCTGACCTAGTGATGTAAACAAATTAAATTAATATAACATAATTTTAATCTAATATCACAGGGTTCTTCCTCAACTTTACTTTTTCCATGTATATATCTTTCTCCTCCCACAGTGAGAACTGTAGCTCCCCAAAAAACAAGAGAACTACAGACCAATATCCCTAATGAATATAAATGCAAACATTCTCAAAACATTAGCAAACTGAATTCAATAGCACACTGGAAGGATCATATACCAAAATCAAATGGGATATAACCCTGGGATGCAAGGATGGTTCAACATATGCAAATCAATAAAAGTGATACACCACATTAATAGAATGAAAGCCAAATATCATATGATCATCTCAATCAATGTAGAAAAGGTACTTGACAAAATAAAATATCCTTGCATGAGAAAAAGGCTCAACAAATTGTGTATAAAAAGAATATGCCTCAACAGAATAAAGGCCATATACAATAAACCCACAGCTAATATCATACTGGTGAAAGCTAAAACCTTTTCTTCTAAGATCAGGAACGAGACAAGGATGCCCACTCTTCCCACTCCCATTCCACATAGTACTAGAAGTCCTAGTCAGAGTGATCAGGCAAGAAAAAGACATAAAAGTTATCCAAATGGGAAAGGAAGAAGTAAAACTGTCTTTGCAGATGATATGATCTTACATACAGAAAATCCTAAAGATTCTACCAAAAAGGAAAAAGAAAACACTATTAGACTAATGAATAAACTCAGTAAAGACAAAATCTATATATAGAAATAAGTTGTGTTACTATATACCAACAGCAAAACATCTGAAAAGTATATCATTTACAATAGCTTCAAAAACAGTAAAATACTTAGGACTAAATTTTATCATGGAGGCAATAGATCTGACATTGAAAAGTACAAGACTGATGAAAGAAATTGAAGAAGACACAAACAAATGGAAAGATACCTGTGAAAGCTGGACTCACCCTGAATGAGGGTACATGGGGTCTTCAGAGAACAGAATGTAGAATGAGAAGGTGGCCAGGGCCAAAATTTGGCAATAAAATTAGTGGAGAAAAAGGAAATAAGAAAGGATTATTTAGGATGATAGGAGGTGAACCAGAGGTGTGACACATGAAATCAACTAGAGAGAGAGGAAGGAGAAAGTGGACAAAGATGGGCCTGGAATGAGAAAAGGAATAACAGTGCCCCTTCTTCCCCTCACATGTCCACACCTTTTTCTACTGGGCTTCAGACCAGGCTTATGCACAGCCTTGTGTCTGATGAAGTCCTACTGTGTATACCGAGTTTCCTGCTTCTCTACCCCTGAATAGAAAATAAACATGATGAAAAAGACCCCCAAAACACTAACTTTCTTCCCAGGAAAACAACCACCACCACAAAAATTTTTTCCAAAGAAAAAAATTCCCATACTTAACCAGAACTAAATCCTTATTCACACAGGTACTGGACACTTTAAGCTCTTGGAAAAGCCTGTTTAATTGCAGAATATATACTTTTTTTGTTAATATGAGCCAAACGGACTACAGCAGATAAAACCTCTCATGCCATCTCCCTATCTGATAAATTGCTTCCCAGTGACAATAACCACTCCATCTCTATTTGGGTGACAATGTTAAATATTAAAGTGAAGTTAGTTACTTTTATGATTTCACAATTAGGAACCCTGAAGTGTTTGTATTCTGCCTTGACCTTTTCTTTCCTGTGGACAGCCCCTAGGATACTATACACCCATGGAATAACAAATAAGTGGAAATCACAGTGCCACTTTATTACCTAAATCAGCATCCAATGCCTCAACGTGAGGTCTCTTTGGTAAAGTATCCTGGAGCACGTAATTCTAACTTGAGTCTAAGCCACCCATTTCCTCATTTCATCTAAATCTTAGAACCAGCAATCTCAGGTGTGCCTGGAGGCACAGAGAGGGAAAGATGGCTCTGCTGACCCCTTTGGGAGGTAGAAGACTGAAGGTTGAAGGTGGGGATTGGAGAAGAAAAAGTAACAAAAGCCCAGCTAGTGTTGCTTTGAGGAGGCAGGTCTGACTAGGTATGCTCCCATGTGAACAAAGGCAGTGCCAAGGAGCAAGGTGGTGTCTGAGTTTCTGTCTTTTTTTTTTTAATTTATTATGTTATGTTAATCACCATACATTACATCATTAGTTTTTGATGTAGTGTTCCATGATTCATTGTTTGGGTATAACACCCAGTGCTCCATGCAGAACGTGCCCTCTTTAATACCCATCACCAGGCTAACCCATCCTCCCACCCCCCCCTCCCCTCTAGAACCCTCAGTTTGTTTCTCAGAGTCCATAGTCTCTCATGGTTCATCTCCCCCTCTGATTTCCCCCCCTTCGTTTTTTTTTTTTAATACAGCCATTTATTTGGGTAGGCTCCCCAAGGAGCGGGAAGCCCAATACAGGACTCGATCCCAGGATCATGAGCTGAGCTGAAGGCAGACCCTTAACCGACTGAGCCACCGAGGTGCCCTGTTTTTTGTTTTTTGTTTTTAAGATGTATTTATTTGAGAGAGAGAGAAAGAGAGAGCACACAGGGGGGAGGGGCAGAGGGAGAGGGAGAGAGAGTCTTCAGCAGACTCCACACTGAGCATGGAGCCCAACACAGGGCTCAATCTCAAGACCATGAGATCACAACCTGAGCAGAAATCAAGAGTCGGATGCTTAAACAACTGTGCCACCCTGGTGCCCCTGAGTTTCTGTCTTTTTGGTAGAACAATCCACCCTACTAGCCAAACCTAGCATGGTGAGTATCATGGGCTCAGGAGAGGTGGAATAAGATGAGCAGCTCAACTTCTTTTAGGAGAAAGCCAAAAAGGGACTCAGGTAAAGCTGGTTTGCCATGCAATAAGGACAAGTAATAGTAACTTACTGAAGCTATGTACTTTTCCTATCAACAAGTCTTTTTGTCATTTAGGAAAAAAAAAATTGCTCTTATGACAGGTTGGAGAGATTCATGGGAAATCAGAGGCAGTATCTTCACAAATGCAGAGATTTTGATTTAGTCTCACATGACCCATCACTTGTTAGACACATAACTGATTTTTAGGATCCTATCCTATAAAACGTCTTTGAGTAAATTAATGTCAAATGGGAGGGATATCAAGAAAATGATAATACACTGTACTCAGTGCTCTTCCATGTTTTAATCTGGAGTGATCTGAATGAACACTTACAGGTGAGTAACTTTGCAAAGAATGTTGCCCTTAAGGAGCATGCTCAGCATTTCAGAAGGTAAATGTAAAACTAAAGTGACCTTATAAACAAGAACAGAAGAGGTTTACGTAGGATAATTGCTACGAGAAAAGAGACTTTCTGCAAGTTCGATAGGCAAAGGTTCAACAAAGTATGGGTTAGACAGGAAAACAGGACACAGTGGGTGACAAGCTTGCTTTGAGTCTGCAATGAAGCTCCGTCTACAGTGTAAAAAAACAAGCATGGGATTGCATGCATCAAAACAATTTCATAAGGTAGTCTAGCCATTGTCTCAGGGAAAAATCAGTAAGAACATTATTGGCATATGTTTGAGAAGCCAATAAGGGCTGTAGAGGATACACAAAAGAGCTGCAAAGATTCTTTAATTGAATGTCATACCTGAAAGAAATACTGGAAGAAAAAGGTTTATTCTGCTTGTAAAAAATAAAACTGAGAAGAAATAGTCATCTAATAGAAAAAGGGCTGTCAGACAATGGCCAACAAGCAATACTCTTCTCCCAAAGTTGAAAAAAATCAAAGAAAATTGCCTTAAACTACAGCAGCATGAGAGAGATTTATAATCACCTCCCTACTCAGCCAAACTTAAAAAAATTCACTCTATTCATAAAGAGCAATTACTTCTTTGATTAATATATGTGCGTACGTATATGTATGTATACATATGTTATATGTATTTTATATATGTATATATATGTGTGCATATAATTTGGGTCATGTGTGCTAAATGCAGGCCATGGTCATATTTTCGAGTTTATCTGTTTTTTAGTCCAAGTCCTGTCATAAAGTGTTTAACACAAACTACTTGCAATTAAGCCCTTAATATGGTCTTTGGCTATTGTAATAAACAATAAAGATTTTCCTGTCTTGTAGCTGGTGAACATTGGTTAGGTATGGACTCTCATTCCCCAAAGCAATTCATTATGTTTTTAGCTTAAGAAACTTTAGGCTTCCTTGATATTGATTTACAGAAAGAAGCCAAATAGAAAATTAGCTCCCATGTGAATGTGTCTGCTTTTATGATAAAGTACTTTGGGTAGGTATTGTCATTTTTTAAAGTGGTCATAGTCTATTATGCAAATTAATCCTTCAGGATCTAAATTACACCAAAGTATAACAGTATAACATCCTTGTGTGCTATAGACATTAATTTTTATTTATGATGTATGTATTACAACGATAATGTAACTAATTTACAAAGTTATATATTTTGCCAATTTAAATGTTTAAAGATGTGTCTGTATAAAAATCCTTAAACAATATATGAACTATTTCAGGGTGGTCTTCCAGGTGATCTTGAAGAAGGGAATGGATTCTCATGTCTGCAATAGAGCTTAAGAAAAGGTAGCACACTTCTGTGGGAAGAAGGAATGTAGAACGTTCTTTTTAGTTCTGTGTTTAGCCTGTTATTATTATTATAAATAATGATGTAATGTATGGTGATTAACATAACAATAAAAAGAAGAAAAAAACAAATACATTAGGTGGAAGTGACTGGTGATACAATATAACTGACAGATCATGGGTAGATAATAGAGAAATATTTTAGACATCTTCCTCTTCAATTCCTTATTTCACTGACAAGTATGGAAGAGAGGCCCAGAGAGTTCAAATTTCTGGTTAATGCTTAACTCAGGCTAACTTTTAAAATTTCTTACTCATATTTGTAATACATGGTGTTATAAAAGACATTATCTTTTAATAATGCTGGAAAATAGACACATACCAACTTCTTTTGTAACTCTGCATCTTTTAACCAGGGTACGATAATTTCTTTTAACTAGTAAGACAGTTCTAGTCTTAAGATTTGCTACCAAATTTCAATCCAGAGAGCAGGATGCCTTTGACAATTTATAATGAAATTCTAACAGAGTTTTAACTTACTAACTACTATGAGTCTCTGCTATAAAACCACTATGAGTCTCTGCTATAAAACCACTATGAGTCTCTGCTATAAAATAACCTCCGGTTCATTTATCTACAGTGTTATCAACATAGGCCTTAAATTAAATCTTCATACAATTTAACAAGATACAAATACAGCAGCCATGATTTATTTATGATGTATATGACATAATCATAAAAACATCAGGTCACCAGAGCCAGCACTGTGCATCTTTGTAATTCTTTAAATTATTTTTTGTCACTTATAAAAAGTCAAAATAATTTTACATGCTATCAATATGCATAGAATACAGTGCATCTAACAGTTAAAGTTTTCCAAAATATTGCTTGTAACTAACAGTAATTTATTAAGTAATAAACCAGGGAGCTCATTAATGCAAAACCATTAATTTTCTTCTAATATTTTTATGAGAGAGTCCATTTTAATTTCAACTGTGAGTGGTTGATGTAAGAATGCAATTTTTATACTAGAAGCTAAATAATGATTACATTTGTTTTATCAAATAATTCTTAAGGTTTAATAATTTTTGCAATTTTACTTAGTATTCTATTAATAATAATAATGCCCCAATGAATTACTAATTCTTATAATGTATCTGATGTGTGCCAGATGGGATGTAAGGATTTGGCAATAAGCAAAGCACAGACTTTGCCTTCAAGGTGCTTCTAGTTTAAATAGTGACCAACAGGGACATAAATAGCACTAAGAGGTCTTATAACTGCAATGATTGAAGTAAGACATTTTGGTCATACAAGGGTATCATTTCATGTGGCCTTTTGGCATGCTGGCCAGCTGGTCTTCACAGTTTGACACCCAGACTCTTCTAAAAAGTATTTCTTGACTCTCTGTCCCACCCCAATGCTCCCGCCACATGGAACCATGTATTTACTATCTGGTCAGTGCCTCATCTATGTAGGATTTCTGTGGTCCTCAGTGAAGATGTCTGTTAAACTATTGTAATTAACTCACTTTGGCCCAGGGGCAGGTTCTCAACCACACAGGTTGTCAATCTGAAAGAACCCTTAGTTGAGGAGTGTGTTTCCTGCAGACTCATGCTCACCAGAAAACGAGGTTTGTAACCAAATGATATGAGCTATCACTGAAAGCCCCTTTCTTGTTTCTTTGGGCTGCCTACTGGCCCTTTCCACTCCTGTATAGAGGAAAAGTACAGAGGAGGACAGATGTTTATATTACCTAACTTCTAAAGCTCAATGAAGCACCTTTTCCAGATAGCCAGACAATTTACCTCAGGTCCCCAAGCAGAGTTAACAAATTATTTATGATGTTATGACATCAGTTCTGTGAATCCACCACTCCCATTTGCCCTTTTTTCCCCAGTCTATGGCCAATATACACATGTCTAGAAAACTGGAGGAAATGAGAGTCAGGAACAGAGATGAAAAGTGATATGCATGGCCTTTTCCTGTGTAATCTCCATAACAAAGAGTAGATGAATTTCCTTCCAAACTTAAGGGTGATTTTGAATATATGACTGCTTCTTTCTTGGTATTTGCTCTTAGAAGAACTCCGGATCCAGCCAAAGTAGTTGGGCAATAGGGAATCACGACAATAGGGAATCACAATCACACAAAGGTAGAGTGACAGAGCGAGGTGAAAGAAGGCAAGGGGTACAAGGTAGGAATGTGTGCAAGGTAGGAATTCTAAGGTTCTGATGGTCATAGGGTAGGGGGCAGGTGTTAGCTGGGAACATAAGCTTAATTGCTGTCAATGAAAAACCTGCCTAAAAAGACAAGAAGACCCAATGAATAGAGAGCTCTGGTGGGTAGAAAGCTCACGAGTTGGCAGATTGAGAGGACTGGGGTTATGAAAAAAGCCCAGGACGCCTAATCAAGAGTAACATCTCCACTTAGTTACCAACAAGACCCAGCTGAAGGTTATAGGAGTATCCACTATGCCTCATTAAAGAGCCAATAATGCACTCCACACACACTAAGACAACCACCAAGGCCTTGAAGTTGAGCATCAATGGAGCCCTAGGCAGTGCTGGGTTTTGGTCTTGCTCTTCCTCTGAAAACTCCTTCTTACAGTTGTGTGTGTGATTGTGCAAGAACACCGTGCACTATGTAATCCAGAGGCAGCAGCTCTGCATTAAACACTCCCTCAATAATAGTGCCTAGTGTAAACTGGAGTCTTTTTGGATTACACAGAGTTAACGAAAATGGAAAAGCATGATTAGCTTACTCTAAGCAGATGGTGGCTCAAGAGTCGAGGGTAGCATGTCAGGTGCAAAATAAAGCAAAGTCCTTGTCTGCAAACATCTGATTTGTGAAAGTAAAATTTATACTTGCTATATGCTGAAGGAATATTCATTGCTTTGCTTTTGGAGCATGTGGGAATTAACTATTTGGAAGAAGATTTGGACAGAGTTCCTGTTCCTCAATTCTGGGGGAGGAAAAGCAAGATAAAAATTAAGATTAACCAGGGAAGGACATGCAGCAGCACAAAAATATAAAATACTATTTTCTGTTGTAGCCCTTTGCACTAAATCCTCTTACCAGCTC
The DNA here is from genome assembly GCF_002201575.2 of Neomonachus schauinslandi. Taxonomy (NCBI): domain Eukaryota; kingdom Metazoa; phylum Chordata; class Mammalia; order Carnivora; family Phocidae; genus Neomonachus; species Neomonachus schauinslandi. The sequence continues at coordinate 32,283,521 of NC_058405.1, read as the reverse complement.
ACTGAACTCTCTCAAATTAATCCCAAAGGACCATTCACCCGCCTCTCCAGATGCCCCTCTCCTTTGCAACTCATTCACACTGAATAACCACTGCAGAAAGAGAAACAAGAAGGGGCAAATACAGTTTCAGATCTGAAGGGTATCTGCAGAACCAGTGTTTCTGTGATGACAGATTTGAGGAAATGGCTATAGGCTGGGGAAGAAAAAGAAAGACGTCCATAGAGAAGGACAAAGAGACTTTTTTTGGACTGGGAAATGAGAAACTGCTTGAGAGTTCCAGAGAAATGAATCTGAAGGCTGACTCAGTGCTAAGCTACCCTCAGAGCCAGTAGATGGAGAGACATTTTTATTTTTAATCAGTCTCTAGGACACTGGTTCTGAAAATGTGATCCCTGGGCCAGCAGCAGTAGCACCATCTGGAAACTTGTTAGAAATGCATTCTTGAGCCCAACACCAGATCTACTGAGACAGAAACTCTGGGATGAAGTTGAGTAATGTGTGTTTAACAAACCCTGCAGGTGATTCTGATACACACTCAAGGCTGAGAACCACTGCTCTATGATATGAAGGGTGTTGGTGATGACGCCTTTTTTTTTTTTTTAAGATTTTATTTATTTATTTGACACAGAGAGAGAGAGAGAGAGAGCACAAGCAGGGGGGGTGGCAGGCAGAGGGAGAGGGAGCCCAAAGCAGGGCCTGATGCCAGGATCCTGGGATCATGACCTGAGCTGAAGGCAGATGCTTAACCCACTGAGCCACATAGGCGCCCCGGTGATGAAGCAGGTCTTAAACACTTCACTCTCATCTTCAGCATTTCTTCTAACCTGCTGGCCCTCTTTCTGCAAATTTTGATCTGGTAGTGGTAGGTATGGAATGCCACTAAGGATGAAGGTCATCCAGAGGCACCATAGAGTAATATTACTTCCTTCACAATTCTGCCTTCAGGTTGCTCCATCCATCTCCATCTAGGCCCAGATAAATGAGAGCTATGTGGGTAATATATTTTCTCCTACTTGTATGAGATTTATATACCTCAACCGGGATTATGGGCTCAATTGTATATACCGGGAGTAAAGAAAGTGTCTTAGTCTGTTTGGGCTGCTATAACAAAGTACCATAAACTGGGTAGCTTATACAGAACAGAAATTTATTTCTCACAGTTTTGGATGCTAGAGGTCTGAGACCAGGGTAACACCATAATGGTTAGGTTCTGATAAGGGCTCTCTTCTTGCCTCACAGACTGCTGACTTGTCATTGAATTCCCACATAATGGAAAGAATGCTGGCTAGCTCTATGGTCTCTTATAAGGGCACAAATTCCATTCATGAAGGCTCTACCACCATGATGTAATTACTTCCCCAAAGCACACTTTCAAATACTATACTTACACGGGAGACTAGGTTTCAACATAGGAATTTGGGAGAGACACAAACATTCAATCCACTGCAGGGAGAAATGCTTAGGTATTTTAAAATTAGAAATGGAAGTCAAGAAAGTATCGACTAAAAACAAGTTTTAATCTCTGATCTTTAGTTCTTACTAAAGCTATCTTTCCTAAGTATATGACTTCAGTTTAGAAGGTCAGTACTTTCCCCCTTATCCTCTCATGGGTTGTAGCACCATGGCATGCAGGAGCTAATTTTCTACTTGGTGACACATAGAAGGTTTTGAGACAGGTTTATCACAAATTCATATCACCTTCTCATTGTTAGCTTCTGAAGAAGCCTAAAATTTTTGAACTTGAAGGTCACACTCAACTCCATGAAAAATTCAATCTTTTATATTCCAGCTAACTCTGCATATTAAAATAGTCACAATATTTCTTATGGGTATTTTTAAGGAGAATTTTAGAATAGTTTTATTAAATACAGTTGACCCTTGAACAACACAGGTTTGAACTGCATGGGTCCACTTATACATAGATTTTTTTTCAACAGATATAGTACAGGACTATAAATGTATTTTCTCTTTGTTATGATTTTCTTAATAACATCTTTTCTCCAGTGTACTTTATTCTAAAAATACAGTATATAATAATATACAAACTATGTGTTAATCAACTGTTTATATTATCAATAAGGCTTCTGGTCAACAGTAGGCTATTAGTAGTTAAGTTTTGGGGGAGTCAAAAGTTGCATGTGTACTTTCAACTGCATGGAGGGTCGGCACTCCTAACCCTCGTATTTTTCAAGGTTCAACTGTATTTTAATTAAATAAAATGATATGTAACAATCTGGTATGGGAATGGCCTAGTGACTCTCTTCCAAGTGGTTACTCAAGGATTCAGGGTCCCTCATCTTTTATCTCTACCATCTTTAACACTCTCATAGTTACCCTGGACATCAACATCTAGCTGGTAGATGAGGAAAATGAGTGGAAGAAGGCATACTGATACTTATCTAGACCAGGAAGGGACACATATTATTTACAATCATCCATTGTAACAGTGCAATTACTTAGCTTTCATTGGTGATATCTATTCAAGTGATCCACCTACATGCAGGAAGGGCTAGGAAGATATCTCCCAATTACATTTCTACAATGTGAAAAGGTAGCACAAAATCTTTGCCATGAATCATCTCACCCCGAGAGTCTAGCTCTTAAATATCCAAGCACACCTTTCATATAAAACACACGCACCACCTCATGAGAGACAATCCAAAATTCATCCAGTTACTGTAGTTAGCTCAAAATCCAGGATTTCTAAATGGTTTGCTCAATATTCCATCAAGATTGTATATGGCTCCATATACCAACATATAAACTAAAAATCAAGTTATCTAAACCTCCTCTCCTCCTAACATACACACACAACCAGTATACAATGACAGAAAAGGGACAAGTAAGAGCCATGGGAACCTCCACTGAATGGCAATGGGAGATACACAGTGGATGCCTATCCCTGGCAATGAGAACACCCTGCTGGTCAGGCATTGGGAAGAACCCTAGTATGGAGGCAGGGATGGTTCCTAGACTAGATCTTGGGCTGCTCCCTGGGAATAAGTCCCTTGTCCACTGCTCTCTTTGGTCCCTGGCTCTGCCTTCTGGGAGATTATCCCATGCTCATTACTCTCTGTGCCCACATTTCAAGTAAACACTGAAAGCTATAGCTTCTTCAGTGACTTCTAGTTCTTGTGTCCTTCTTGTTGCTGATGCAAATTTGGAGGCCCAAAGGCTGTTAAAAGCCTCAAATAGTCAAAGGCGTGTATCTTTGGCAGTGTGATTACCTCAAAAGCTTGGTAGAATTTTAAAAAACCTACTTGCTTCCAGATAGTGCTCACATTTAACATTCTTACCTAGAAATAATTATAAACCAAATAAAAATGTTTGTTTCTTTACCCCCATACTTCCTTCTTTCAACTAAATGTTTATTACTTTGAGGTCATCAGGTTTAGACGAGAAGGCCATGAAACAATGCTTGTCCCCTCTCTGTACTGTTTGGAGATTTCCTGAGGACCAAGGAAAGTGGAGGCACAGGGGATGGGGGACACCATTCTCTCCTCCAGTACTGAGAACAGGAGGAAATTCTTCTGCCTCTAATTTAATGCTTCAGGAGATTAGGCACCCCTTCATGGGATTGGTGATCTATGAGACTATGTCTTCTTGGAGAGCATGACTGATTTATTCAGCTTTGCATCTTCAGCAACTAGCATTGCGCTAGGCACACAGAAAATGCTTAATAATGTTTGTAGGATAAACGAATATAAAATTAGATATTAATTAGTAATATATCTTACTTTAGTTCAGTGGCTTTCAAAGTGTGGTCCCTGGACCAGCATCACCATGATCAGAAAATTTGTTAGAAATACAAATTCTGGGTCCTACTTCAGACCTACTGAATCTGGAGTAGGACCCAGAAATGTATTTTAACAAGATGATTCCATTGCACACTGAAATTTGAGAATCATTGCATTAGTTCATTAACAGTTTTCCTAAGAATGTCTAGATTTAAAAACTACCTACAGTTTTCCTAAGAATGTCTAGATTTAAAAACTACCTACAAGTCAGCTAAAACTGCCTTTTCCTTTAAAGTAAGTGCCTATTAAATTTGAGAAGTGAGGAATTTCCTTAGGTCTTTTAGAAATATCTTTTATTTGGTGGACAGCATTCCATGAATTTATGAAAAATGTGTTTTGAACCTGACTTTTTCTAACATTTCCAGAGACATCCTGTCATTATTTCATACACAAGATTTCCACTGCAATTAGGTGAAGTTCAAAGAATAGGTCAATGGCAGGATGCAGTCTCAGATTACCTAGGCAGAGATTATGTCACCCCTCCCACCACCCGAGTTCTTCCATACATCCTGCTTCATTGTATGCTGTTCTCCTGACTTCCTCATCCAGAGTTATGAGGCTGCTTCATAATCTCATGCTGTCACTTACCACCAAGGTGAAGTTTGAGTCACATTTTGCCAATCTCTGAAGAGACTGTTACAAGTCAGGGAGATGATTGTACTTTTTTAATTTTCAGTTTTATCTAATAGATGGTATTTAAGTCATTAATCTTTTCTAACAGACTAAGTTAACCTAATAGCCTATTTATCTAAGACTAAATTTAAGGTTAGCTAATACAATTTTATCTGAGACATATGGTTTCAATTTAATTGGCACTGAATATCTTTTTTAGCTTTTAACTTTATGATAGTTAATCAATACCTTTAATGGATACTTCATAATATCATCATTTCTTTGAAGCAAACGTCCTAGAGTAATAGGGCAGTGTTTAATGTGATTAGACCAAACACATTTAAACTACAATGGTTACAAATGTGTAAATGCACATTGTTTTAGTATTCTTATAAATGTAATAATTCCAGTGTTACCCATTGCAGCCGAAAATACTCAGAAGGTTTTTAACTCTTCCTTCAGAATCCTCATGTAGGTTGAAACAGTGACTGATGGTTTGATTACCCAGCAGCCCTTGGTAAATAGTATAATCAGTATTGCCTGAAATAAATAATAGGTGTAACTAACTACAGAACTTAAGTTTTCTTGACGGTAACAAGAGTTTCTAGAATTTAAACCTGTGTGCTAATTACCTGAAGATCTCGTTAAAATGTAGATTCTAAATAAGTAGGTCTGGAGTGGGGGCACCTGTGTGGCACAGTTGATTGGGCATCTGACTCTTGGTTTCAGCTCAGATCATGATCTCAGGGTTGTGAGATGGAGCCCTGTTTCGGGCTCCCTGCTCAGCACGGAGTCTGCTTGGGATTCTCTCTCTCCCTCCCCCTCTGCCCCTCCCTGTGCTCGTGTGCATTCTCTCTTTCTAAAATAAAATAAAGAAAATCTAAATAGATAGATAGATCAGTCTGGAGTGGAGTGAGAGAATCTCCATTTCTAACTGATGCCAATGCTGGAAATCCACAAACCACACTTTTGGGTGGCAAGTCACTAGAAGGCAAAGAAAGAAAACCAAATGTAAAATAATTTATAGGTAGCTATTCTGTCCTGCTCATCTTCTTTAACTGAGAATAAAGTGATTAAAAATACACTGATGCCCTGACAGAACACTGCCACTGATTTTCCTCTTACAGATTGTTGCAATTTCTATATATGTTGGTGTGCTTCAATTGATATTTGCTAACCATCCAACTTCTAAGAATTTTTGTAGTGTATACTGATGGTGAAATAGGTCTGCATTTCTGGCCCATGTAGAATAAAAGGGCTCATACTCTTTACTTCCATGCTAACATGGAAACAAAGGTGAATTATGGGATAAATAGAGAGGGCAGATTCCCTTTCAAGCTTGTAAGGGTAAATGGTGCATATACCTCTTTCTCTGGATTGTTTACTATGCTTGTGAGAACTGGCAGAGCAGTCACTTGCTCTGAAGTGCAAGCCTTTTTCCTTTCATAAACATCACGTTTCCCACGGCAACCCACACTTTCATAAAGACCGCAGACCTGGGCTTTCACAGAAAATTATTTCCAGCACATGTCTTGGCCAGTTTTACTTGAGCTTCCAGGTATTTCCCATTTCTCCTCAGTTACAACAGAAGCCAATTTATTTTCTTACTTCCACAGACTACTCCTGCTTCACCCTGCCCCTCCCCTTTGAGTTCTTCTTGATGATCCCGATTTCACAAGCATTAGTCAACTTTGAGTGGCGCTCTCCTTTCTTCCCAATCAGTTATTTTTAACTTGAGAAAACCACCTGGTCGGACTACTGCCAGTTGCCAGGCAGAGACAGCTGCTCTTGGGGTCTGCCACAGCCCTGCCGCAGCCTGCTGGGAAATATGCCACAAACACGAGTTTGGCGTGGGGTCAGTTTGGACCTCAAGCCTCACTGAGAGCTCCTCTTCACTGTGGTTTGCTGGCATTATGAGCCATGTTCCACCAGCTCAAAGAGATGCTGTTGTTCTCTTGCTCTCTCTCTTCAACACACACACACACACACACACACACACACACACACACACACTCTTTTCTCCCTCTCTCTCTTTCACTTTTCACATACTCTCCTTGGAATAAAAAGGAAAGTCTTGTGAGGAAATTGGCTGTGTGCCACATTACCATAGGCTATACTGTAGGTGCTTTGGATACAGCTCGTGAAAGAACATATGGACCTCATGAAAGAAACACCTGCTTGTTCAAAGTGGAAAATAAAAAATAAAAGTGGCCCCACTGTTCATTTGGAACCCCTAGAAGGAGAGCTGTGATTAAATGAATGAGGCCACTGGAGGCTCTTTTCTGCCTATATCCTTCCAGCTGAGGCATCTCCATTCCCTTGATTTTTAAACAGATATTATTAAGGATGTGTTCTGTATTTAGATTCTGGGAACAGAGTTAAGAAGTCTTCATACTAGGCAAGTTCCAAAATTGGATCACCCCTTCTTGGGATTCTCTCTTTGCCTTTCTCCCTGCCCCCCCCCCCCTAATAAATAAGTAAATAAAATCTTCAAAAAAATTACAAATCTAGCACTCAGAAATGATTTCGTAGAAAGAAATATATACATTTTTTTAAAAAACTTACTTGCACACTTAAAAATTATCTAAAAATACAGTACACCATGAATACTAAGTTGCTTTCAATTCAAATTAGAATTTAAGATCAAAAGAGGGAATATTAAGTCATTCTTATCTCTATATTCTTAGGTAGCAAATAAAGGCTACAGTCTTTCAATTATACTGGACAATAGAAGATACAGGAAAATACACTGCCACATGATTAGTCAAATAAGGGTTCTTAGAAGGTAATGAAACTCATCAGGTGTCTACCAAATGGGTTACCAAAAAAAAAAATATACACAGACACACATGTACACATACATATACATAGTATAATGCATTTTTAAATAAAATTATGTAGTATTTTTACAAATACATATTTCTTTGCATAGTATAAAATATTATAAAACTAAATATTTTTTCTGAGGAATGAGATTAAGGATTCTATTTTCTTCTTTTTGTTCAACTGTACTTTCTGATTTTTCTAGACTTAACATTTTTACTTTTGTAACAAAATGATTAAGGGTAAGAGGAGGGAAATAGGGTACAAAACATATTCCAGGGTAGTAATTTAGACCTGCTTTCAGGTCATCCTGAGATGTTCTGGAGTTCAACCATGAGGAAGAGCACTGATGTCAAGAATCTTCTCTAGCAGGATACACATCTAGTTCCTGTTAGAAATCCTTATTTATTTATTTATTTATTTTTAAGATTTTATTTATTTGACAGAGAGAGAGAGATAGCGAGAGCAGGAACACAAGCAGGGGGAGTGGGAGAGAAAGAAGCAGGCTTCCCACCGAGCAGGGAGCCCGATGTGGGACTCGATCCCAGGACCCTGGGATCATGACCTGAGCCGAAGGCAGATGCTTAACGACTAAGCCACCCAGGCGCCCAGAAATCCTTTTTTATTTAAAGCAAACTAATGCCCATGGGGTAATCCAGTTTTATAAATAAGGTTTAAGTGGAACACAACTACACTTATGTTCTGTCTATAGCTGCTTTCCTACTGCCACAGCAGAGTTGAGTAGTTGCCATGGAGGCTATATGGTCTACATAGTCTAAAAAATTTGCTATCTAGCCCTTTACAGAAAGTTTACTGATTCCTGATCTAGCACATATCTCAGGGCAGAGGACCTCTAGAATGTTCTTGTATTGATACAGAACTCACCTACTCCAATGTTTAAAAGCTGTGGTTTGTGATGTCCAAATCTGAAACACATCATTAAGTTCTTTAGCCCCATAATTTAACACCACTGTTTCAAGTAAATTTAATTCATGTGTGTCTAGTTCAATTAAATATAATGCGACGAATATGCTTTTGGAAAGTTTGTTTAATGTTGAAAAAAAAAAACACACCAATACCATTCTCAGATTCTGGAAGTGTCCTTCTGCTGGAGTGAATTTCAGACCCTAAAAGATGAGTTGTACTTAAACTCAGGATCAACAAGGTCAAGTATGTATGAGCATTTTTTCTCTCTTTAAAGACAATAGTTTGAGCACAGACTGGCCCTGATAAAGCGGGCTTAGGCTCCTATTTTAAATTTGAATGTCACCAGCTTTTTTCCTTAACAGCAAGATACACCCATCAATCAGGTTTCTTCCCTACATTTTATTTAGCTTGGGCAAATACATTAACAAAATACTATGTGTCAAAGTATTCACTCAAAATATACCTGTTCTACTCAAGAATTACCATCAGCTCTTCAAATTCACAGTAGACAATCAAAGGGACACAAGTACAAATTTACTGATCACAAACCCAAACCTTGAACATCCCAATTAAACTGACAAACATACATCGTTTACTTAATATGTGTTCAGTCCCATAGATATTCAGCTGAAAGACCAACTCAGCATATAAGGAACTTCCACTCTGATTAATTTTGGGGTCCATAGCTCACCATTTCTTTATGGTAAGTATGAGACTACCCTGAAGGGGCTTTTCCTCTCTACCACTCTTTTTCATGGCTTTATGTCCTAAGTATTGTCTTACCAAGTTAGAAAGGTTTTGTTTGTTTTTTTTCCTAAGCCTCTATAAAGGGTTTGCATCTGTGCTTAGTCTTTGATCTGCAATTGTCTGAGTGTTGACCACTGTAAAACCCAAAAACTAGCCTCCAATTAATGTAGCACAAAAATAAGATCATCACAAATTATAGGAAGACTTCCATAGAAATATTAAGGTAGTATCATGAATGGAATTCTTATGGTTTAGAAAATTGGAATTTAATATGAAATTAATAATAATAGATTTGCATTGACCTAGGTATTTTACATTGAGTTATCTCAGATATTCCTCCCAAAAATTTTATGAGGAAATTTCCATTATCTGTGTTTTACTTAAGACTTGGAAGATTACACAGCTTTCTGAAAATCATAAGTTAGTAAAAGGCAGAGCAGTGCAGACTCAGTGCCAGGACTGATCACATTTCCTGTTTCACCATCTCCCAACTCTACATCTTGCACAACCTTAGGGTTGACTCTCTATTTTCTTTCTGTTACATAAGAAATGCCTGTTCATTTTAGAAAAATATTAAAACATGAAAATGGAGGTAACTGGGTAGGTCTGAGGGAAGTCAAAAAATTTAGATAAATTTTGTATCTTCATGATACTAGAACAGAGTGGTAGGAGGTAGAGAGAGGGATGCTTTAGAAAGATATGACCTTAACATTTTTGAAACTGAAACAGTTAAAACTATCATTTTTAAAGTAATAAGCAATTTTTTTTCCTAGGGTGCAGATTAGAGTTTATCTTTCTTTTGAAGAAATGACTTAAATGAACATTTAGCGGAGCATATCTAAGGGCAAGTTCCTTGGGAAGCCATGAGTTCTGTGAGTTTGCCCCAAATAGATGATTTAGGCTGAGATAGTAAGCATTCTACTCAGTAAATGTGTGGTCCTAAGAGTTAGAAGAATTTTCCCATTCTTAATCTGTATGTGCAGCATCCATGCCTAAATGCCATGGTCCATTCTTGGTTGCTAGGTGTATGTGCAATAAAATATTTGGTAAGAGCTTAGGAAGGGTAAACTGATTCACACCTTAACATCTCCCCTGGTACCCTAGGGAAAGGAGAGTGACAGGAATTAGACTAGGTTTTGTGTTGCAAAACTCTAGTGGGACTGTTGGTGTTTATTTTGGATGGAATAAACCAGATTGGAGGGTAAAGTACTCTTCTACTCTTGAGGCAGTTTGAGGGCCAGATCAAGCCCGTGTATGTGGGAGGTGGGATTTCGCTTGCATGGATATTCCCATTGTAAATTGTTTTAGGAGAGTCTTAATAATGAGGTGGGTCTGACTGGAGGAAAGAAAGTCTTCTTTACTCCCTTCTCTGGGTCCAGGTGTTAACTGGTTCTGGAAATTAAGGCAACATATTGCTCTGGCAGGTTCTTGGTGGTGCCCTACCCTCTGCCACATGGAAGCACTCCAGGAGCTGGTCAAGGAGCTAACCGAGTAAGGAATTAGGATGTTGGCCTAGACTCTAAGAGTAGCCATCTTTATTAGATTTCACTTACCATCTACGAAACTGTTTTCCCTGCTGCTGCAGTATAATCAGTTGCCCTGCGAAGAGCTGCAGAATGACAACCTTAGAAAGGGATGTGGTGTTCTTCCTCAGACTGGTGTGCATGTGTGTTGGTGGTGTTCT